>NC_133328.1:150039274-150366907 GCF_042186555.1 Aquarana catesbeiana | reverse complement strand
CCAATGTAAGTGAAGAAAAAAACCTGCTCTCTAACACCTCGTACAAACGATCGGATTGTTGGCCAACAGAGAATCAGACTTTTGTCCGAAGGGTGTGTGTCTGGATTTTGTCTTGCATACTAACGGCACACAATTGTCGGCCAACAAACACGAACGTAGTGATGTACTACGTGGAATTTCAGCTCTTGAGCGCCACCCTTTGGGCACTTTCTGCTATGTCGTGTTTGGTGAGCATTGATTCCGAGCATGCATGTTTGTACTTTGGACTTTTGTGTGACGGATTGTGCACACACAATCCAAAAATCTGACAACAGACCATTGTTCGCTGAAAATTTACTAGCCTGCCATCCAACATTTGTTGGCGGAAGGTTGGACAACAATTGTCTGAAGGAACGTACTAATGGTCGGATTTTAGGCAAACAGTCTGTCATCACACAATTCCCTGCCGAAAATCCGATCGTGTGGAAAGGGGTGGCACAGTGGTGTAGTGGGTAGCACTTTCGCCTAGCAGTAAGAAGGGTCGCTGGTTCGAATCCCAACCACGACATTACCTGCCTGGAGTTTGCATGTTCTCCTTGTGTCTACGTGGGTTTCCTCCGGTTTCCTCCCACACTCCAAAGACATGCTGGTAGGTTAATTGGATCCTGTCTAAATTGTCACTAGTGTGTATGAATGTGAGTTAGGGACTTTAGATTGTAAGCTCCTTGAGGGTAGGGACTGATGTAAATGTACAATCAAATGTAAATTGATGGCGCTATATAAGTACCTGAAAATAAACAAATAAATAAATAAATATGAGGCTTTACAGTGCAGGGAAAAGAAGAAATCATGACAGAGACATCTTGGTCCGAAGATGTAACCTGATCAGCTTGTCCAGAGAAGAGCAAATGGAATTGTTTCAAAAGTAGATACCATGAATGCCAGTACGCAGCTCTGCAGAGAAAAACAGCATTTTTCATTGAGATAGCTGCAGTAATGGATCTGAATATTACCTCTAGTGAAGATCTTTAGGATTATTCACAATCTTGAAGATTGTTGCTTTGCACTTTTCATTTAACAAACTTGTTTCACCTTTGTGAAAGGGGAGACTAATCATCTTGTATTCAACAGTCTCTAAAGCAATTAGCACAATACTTACTAAAGAAAACTCAAACGTATAAATAAATTATAAATGGCTCAAGAGAGAGATAAAGGGGATTAAAAACTTGGATAGGAGAGAACTGATTAAAAACAAGGAGAAGGGTGTAGAAGTATCTGCTAGGGGATAGGAATATAGGATTGTAATGAATTATAATTTACAGATTAAGAATGTGGAGAACATCTTTAGAAAGTATTGAAACATTCTTTTAAAAGATAGGGTTTTAGGTTTAGTGTTGCCAACGGTTCCGAAATTTGTATATAAAAAAGCCCCTAATCTTAGGAATAAATTGGCACCTGGGGTACTAGTTCCACCAATAGGCAAAAAAGGGGGGTTACCTTTTCTGGTAAGGTTTTATAGTTGCGGGAATTGTCCTGCATGTAAAACCTCAAGGGTTCATGAGAAAAAGAAAGCTATTTAAATATATGGCAACGGGGAAGCAATATTCCATTACAGACTTTATACCTTGTATGACTGAGAGGGTTGTATATATGTTAGAGTGCCCATGCTCTAAGCAATATGTTGACTGCACCTCAAGGAATATACAGATAAGGGTGTGGGAACATATTAATAATGTTAAAAAAGGAAGGATTGAACACAGAGAGAGGTCCACAATAGGGACCCAAGAGGTTTCAAATTCTGGGGGATTGAAAAAGTCCAAAAACAATAGAGGGGGTAACTTTGTTAGGTTTTTAAGTCAACGTGAATCCTTCTGGATTTATGAAACCAAGGTGTTGAAGCAGAGGGGTTTAGATGTTGATCTTAACTGCTTTATAAGGAATGATTCGAGATTTATGAAATGGATGGTCATAAGCTGTATAATAATTTTTCATTTTATATTTTTTTATATATTTTTTCATGATTTTTAATATTAACTTTGTGTAATTTTTAATATACTTTATTTAGAATAATGTTGGTTCGTGAATTGTGGATTTTAACATTGTGCGTTTTTCTGTACAAGTTAAGACTATTTATAATCCAGATCAATCTTTTGGGAAATTCCAGTGTAGCATATATTTTTAATTAGAATGCATAGTGAGAGTTTTCATTGATTTTGAATTGAGTAGCTGTGTATATGTACATTGATGTATTTATATCATTTATTTGTATAGGTAATGTATATATGGTATCCAGTTATAAACGGCTTGGTCTCCAGATGTATAGGCACGATATGCTTGCACCCCGGGCACTTAATTGTTCTCAGCCACGAACTTGTCTCCAGGAGTGGTGTTGTATGCATGATATGTGCTTCCACACACACGTCTGGCTCCCAAGCATCTGGATTGTTTATTGGTTGTTATAACAATGGCTACTAATGGTATAAAAAGGCTAGAGAGGTCCGGATCCCTGCCTACTGAAGAGGCCCAATCACGGGGCGCAATGCTTATAGGGGGGAGGAATTGAACCTGTGACTTAACACCAATCGCTGGCCGAGGTGGTGAGTTGGTGGAGGACGAGTACTCTATTCTATGCAGTGGATGATTTTTTATCTAGTAAGTGTTATTGCTATTTGGGGCAAATAAAAGTACATAAGGGTAAGAAGACAGCTTCTCCGCATTGACTGGAGGGATTGAAGAGTGGATTCTGGAAGATACATGGCGGTGGTGACTATTGAGACACGTGTTATTTATCCCTGGGAGGTGAGCTTGCATTTCACCTGGTGATGGGAGAGCACAGGAGTGTGAAGCATTTATACAGACACAGTAGTGCTTAATGGATTTTAATGTTTGGTGGACACTGTAAATCATCTGATGCTATGGATTTATACATTTATTTGATGTTTTTAGAAAGTTTCTAAATACATATTTTTAGGTGGATAATTCTTTGAGAAGTGTTGCGCTTCACTTTTTGCATTTATATTCATCTTGTATATCTGGATTTGCACATACTTGGTTGCCTATTTGCACATTATATACATTTGTTTTGCACACAGTTAGATTCTCCATTTTAGTGATATTTAGAATGAGTATTAATTGCCATCTGTACATTAGTTAAATTAATACTAAGCACTTGTTAAGTTTACATTTTTGGGTATTTTTATCGGAGTTAATTACTGATTTAGCACTGATAATTTTTTGATATTTTCAAATTCGATATATTTATAGCACTAAGTATTGAACCACACAGACTCATTTGCATAGAAGAACACAGAAGGCTAATTGACAAGAAACGCTATGGTCACAGAGTTCCAAGGCACAACAGAGACTTTCATGATGGAAATACGATGGTTCTTAGTCTTTGTTACCCAAACTATGCCCAAATCATTACCAGAACATAAAAAAAAATATGTTATCAATAAACCTATAGAATTTTTAGTTTAGATACATTAGGTGTGCTAAATAAGGGTCTCAAAATAAATACTATTGTTGTCTCCATATAACCAAAAGTGCCCAAACAAGGGCCTTTGTCTCAGTATCAGCAGCTATTAGTTAAAAGAAAGCAAGCTAGCATTTATAATAGATCGAAAAATAAGTTTTAAGCATTGTTAATATGTAAACGTTTATATGAGATTTTAATGGTTGCCTTACATCCACTTTACCCGCTTGAGTCCAGAGCTCTCTTTCTTCCCTAATCCCCTGAAGTTACACACATTTTTTTCTTGGTTCTGTACCTTTTAGCATTTACATTCCATATTATATATTTATAGTTTCTTTTTTGTGGACAGATAGGGCTTTGGAAGCAGTTTTGGATGCATATAGGTTTATTTCCTTGGTTCTTTTGGAAGAAATAAAAAAAATTTAAAAAAAAATGAAAAAATTTCCTATACTTTTTCCCAATGCAGCGCTTATGTATTATTGTACCCTGAGATACTTACTACAAAATAGATCCACACAACTAGTCTGCCGCTTAAAATATCACATAAGTGTGATTTCTATGTAAAGTAGCAATTTTCAATGTTTACTTTAGGAGAGCTTTATTCTCCTTTTGATGCTACATCCTGATGTACACAGGGGAAAAAGAATCGGTTTGTATAAATTGTTAGCATAACATTAGGATAAGATCAATTTGGGTTGGCAAGAGCACAAATTAGCACAACAGTAACTTTTTCAGAGATTTGCTAAAAATCAGAATCAAATTGCATTTACTTGAGCATTTGATTCTTTGAGATTGCTGCTAAGGCTGCTATGTATGAGGATTTTTGTTTGCTCCATAAACACTATCCTGCTGTAAGTAAGCCAATAGCTTTTGTATTCAGGACCTTATTAAACTGCCATAAGAAACACTATCTATGACTATGCTTTGCGACAAAAAATTCTGGTGTCCTCTATCACTTGAATATCACAACCACGGCACAGTGGTGTAGTGGTAGCACTTTCACCTAGCAGTAAGAAGGGTCACTGGTTCAAATCCCAACCACGACACTACCTGCTTGGAGTTTGCATGTTCTCCCTGTGCCTGCATGGGTTTCCTCCGAGTACTCCGGTTTCCTCCCACACTCCAAAGACATGCTGGTAGGTTAATTAGATCCTGTCTAAATTGTCCCTAGTATGTATGAATGTGAGTTAGGGACCTTAGATTGTAAGCTCCTTGAGGGTAGGGACTGATGTGAATGTACAATGTATATGTAAAGCGCTGCATAAATTGACAGCGCTATATAAGTACCTGAAATAAATAAATAAATAACTGATGGAGAATGTGGGCAGGTACACAAAGAAAAGATACTAATATTTAAAAGGCCAGTACCCTTTTTCCTTTGGTGGCTTTGGATTAAAAATGGAGGAAAAACTAAAACAATTGGTGGTGACTAATGCTGCAGCAAGCAAATGAAGCAGTAAAATGTGTGTCCCCAATTGCTGCTACTCCTGGAAATCAAGCAGCTAGCAGGCTAAGTCATTTTCTGCAGAAGTTAACCCTTACAGATGATGTCACATCAAGATTGAGGTGCCACATTAAAATGTGTACATCCAGATGTAGCTTTTATTCCAAAATCATATAAAAGAAATGCTCAATGAGCCAAATCAACACCAAGCAACATTTTGGGGCCAAAGCAACACCCCCTTCATCAGAGCTTAAAAAGGATTAAAAATGAGCACTGGACTGGAAACTGCAATCAGTGCCAGGACAAGGTCATCCAGTGCCCAAGGCGAACATGGCAAGCTGCCCCCTCCCCCCCACACACACCTTTAGAACTGGTTATTAATGGTGTAAGGTTTGATATGCATGTAATGTTAGGGACATGCACTGAAATAGTACTAACATATCATCCAACTTTTGAAGTTGAAGTAAGGAATATTTCAGGAAGAAAGTGGCATGTGGCGTGCGAAGCATGCCACAGCGATGGGTGAGTGTGGTTAAATTATGATGGTCTGCAAGGAAAGAATTAGAACTGCTCTTTTCCAGGAGAAGACAGCTAGGTCATCAGGGAGGGATGAGGATGTGACGCTGTTGTGCTGGGGGAGGGGCCTGACCATAATGCCGGATGGTAGCGCATGAGAGAGCTCTGGGTGGACCAGCGGGAGTCGAATGGCATGAGAGGCCGCATCGAGCTCCCTGACTGACAGCCTCTGGGACTGGGCTATAGCGAGCTGTGAGTGTGGTGGACGGGAGTGGAGGAGCGTGGTATCATGTGCTGGCAAGGAGAGAAGAGTGCTCGGCGTGGAGGGAGGAATGGAGGAACACGCCTAAAAGTTTTCTACGGCTGGCCCAACCCCCCCTTTCTCTCCCCCCTTGATGCCCCCCCCAGAGCCTAGGAGAAATGTGCAGGGGATGAGGAGAGCAATAACAGGGAGCAATGCTGGAGGAGCTGGAAGTGAAACCAGAGGATCTCAGGTACTATAACATGAACTAAATACTCTGCATTTGACTTTGCAAACCTGCAGCTGCATTAGTCTGTCTCCCCCAGAAGGATTTTTTGTGTTTAAGGAACAGTCTTTATATTGAGTACTGCCTGAGACTTACTGGGATTGGAATAGCAATTAAGTGGCAAAGAAACAGATGGAAACCTGTAACTAAGTTATGAAAAAGGAGCAAAGTGGTGGAAGTGCAGGTGAATGACCTGCAAATATATGTGCGAGAGATGAAGAAAGTAGCAATAAGTCGCTGATCAAAACGCATATAAAATTAAATCAAGGAATGATGTTATCTGAACTAAGGTACTACCACATGAGCTTAATATACTGCATTGACTTGGCAAAATGGCACTTCCCAGAGGAGCTCAGGTATTATTGTATGAATTCAATATATTTCATTGACTTTGAAATCCTAAACTTGCTTTAACCACATGCCGACCAGCCGCCGCAGTTGTACTGCGGCAGAATGGCAAGGCTGGGCGAAACGACGTTATGCAACGTCACTTCGCCCTGTGGCCACTAGGGGCCACTGCTGAGAGACGGAGAACCCCGAACTGTGTGCGTAAACACACAGTTTCCGGTTCTCTGAGGGGAGAACTGACAGAACGTCTGTTCATACAGAGTATGAACAGCGATCTGTTACCTTCCCTGCACTGTCCCCATCCCCCTTCAGTTAGAACACAAACTAGGACACACTTAACCCCTTCACTGCCCCCTAGTGTTAACCCCTTCACTGCCAGTGATATTTTTACAGTAATCAGTGCATTTTTAATCGCATTGATCGCTGTATTAATGCCAATGGTCCCAAAAATGTGTCAAAATTGTCCAACGTGTCCGCCATAATGTCACAGTCACGATAAAAATCGCAGATCGCCGCCATTACTAGTAAAAAATAAATAAATAAATAAAAATGCTATAAATCTATCCCCTATTTTATAGACTCTATAACTTTTGCGCAAACCAATCAATATACGCTTATTGCGATTTTTTTTACCAAAAATATGTAGAAGAATATATATTGGCCTAAACTGAGGAAAAAAAATGTTTTTTTATATATTTTTGAGGGATATTTATTATAGCAAAAAGTAAAAAATCAAAATTGTAGCTCTTTTTTTGCTTATAGCGCAAAAAATAAAAATGTGATCAAATACCACCAAAAGAATGCTCTATTTGTGGTGAAAAAAGAACGTTAATTTTGTTTGGGTGCAACGTCTCACGACCGCGCAATTGTCAGTTAAAGCGACGCAGTGCCGAATCAAAAAAAGTGCACTTGTCAGGAAGGGGGTAGAATCTTCCGGGGCTGAAGCCGTTAATCTCCTGTCAGAATGAATTTTGTGTGTGTAAAGTTTAAACGGCATATTAAGCACTGCCAGTGGATGACTGAGTGGGAGCAGCAACTGAGTGATAAAGTGGATGAAACTGTGTAACAAAGCTATGAAAAGAAAGATGCAAACAAGTTGCTGTTTAAAAACGCATATAAAAGTTAAACGCAGTATGATCAGGAGGTAAAGTATTCTCAATTGTGTTAAACTTACTGCAATGGATGTGTCATCATTTGAATTAAATATACTTTACTGAATTAGCACCTCGGTACTGGCCCGGGCTTACCGACCAGGTAGTAGGATTAGTGTAAAATCTACTCCGCACACTAATGCCCCGTACACACGGTCGGACTTTGTTCGGACATTCCGACAACAAAATCCTAGGATTTTTTCCGATGGATGTTGGCTCAAACTTGTTTTGCCTACACACGGTCGCACAAAGTTGTCGAAATTTCCGATCGACAACAACGCAGTGACGTACACCACGTACGACGAGACTAGAAAAGGCCGGTTCAGAACCAAGCGCGGCACCCTTTGGGCTCCTTTTGCTAATCTCGTGTTAGTAAAAGTTTGGTGAGAGACGATTCGTGCTTTTTCAGACTCGTGGCTTTCAGATCGTTTTCTGCCGTTCAGTTTGTGCTTGTGGGTTTGTATCTGCTCTTCAGTGCGTGCAGTCAGTTCGTATCAGAGTTTTCTGTGTGATCTTGCCTGCTCGTTGCTGTTTTTCAGGTCGCTCTTTACAGGCCTTGCTGTTCTTCAGTGCGTTCTGTTACTTCGTTCTGAGCAGTCGACCGTTTTCTAGCCATGTTTCGTATGCGTACTCCTCGTACAGTTCGTGCTGTGCGGGGGCTTGGTGTTGGGGTCCTGACCTTGACACAAGTCCAGTCCATGAACAGGGTGGGGGGGAGTTCATGGACCAAGAATTGGTTGCTTCAGCGTGACCAGTTCTCTCATATGCCTTTGCTCTGTGAGATCCGTGAGAATAATCCTGATGATTTCAGGAACTTTCTCAGGATGACGGACCCCGTATTTCACCGTTTGTTGGCTTTGCTGACCCCTTATATTAGCAGGCAGGATACCTGCATGAGGCAAGCCATCACTGCGGAGCAGAGGTTGGTTGCTACCTTGCGGTATTTGGCCACAGGGAGAAGTCTGCAGGACCTCAAGTTCTCGACAGGCATCTCCCCCCAGGCTCTTCTTTGTGGACATTTACTGCTTGTGTTTGTTTTAGCTGACCCTGACAGAAATGTGTGGAGTGCAGAAAATGTCGTGATTGTGTAACCTTATACAAAGCACTGTTGGCTGTTATTTACTAAATGCAAAGACACTTTTCACTACAAGTGCACTTGCAACTGCACTGAAACTGCACTTGTAGTGCAAAGTGGATTTGCCCTTAGGAAATAACCCCCATTTTCTCATAAAACAACAATTACATCACCCCAAAAGTGTTGTAGCGTGAGACAATAATCCACACATTCTTGATGAACAATCTTTTTAATACCTGCACAATCACATGTGCATTTACCAAAGGTTTTTCTGACAAACCAACATGTTTGTTGTATACCAATTTTTGTGGTGTCATTATCCAAAATCAAAATGTCCATTTTATAGAAAACAGGCCTGTGTAAAACCCACAAGAAAGACACAAATCTTGATCTTACAAAGTTCACATTTGGTAGAACTGGAAGGCAATATCAGACATGAGTATTTAGGAACTGTGTTTGATATTGCGTTCAGATGGGGGGAAATCACCCCTGGAAAAGCCAAATTTGGAAGATGCACACAAATTTCACAATGTCAACATGTGCTATCTGCCATCACGGGGGATCAAGGGACGTGTTTTGGGGGAGAAAGCCCTTCCTCACCGCTACTTTATTATTGAGGAAGGGGTTGCACCCCCAAAACGCGTCCATTGATCTCCCGTGATGGCAGATAGCACATGTTGACACACTGTGTGCATCCTCCAAATTTGGCTTTGGGAAAAATCACAAAAACATTTCGCACATTGTAGCACACAAAAGAAGAAAGTGATTGGGAGGGGTTTTAAACTCGCCCCAAAACATCAATGATGTTTTTATATTTTGGAATAACATCATTGATGTTTTGCTTGATGTTTTCCAATTGTAAATTACACCCCATGATCTCCCCGATCAGGATCTGGGCACTTTCGGATGTGAAAGGATCTGGATCCACAACCTCACGATCACCTAAAAAGAGAGGAACCCCAAAATAAATTAGGTTTCAAAAAAATGCCACAATCCATCTCTTATCTGAGCCTGTGGTCGCAGACACTCACCTGTTGTGGTAACTACTTCCACCACGTCTTCATCCTCCTGCTCATCTTGTGTTGGGGGGATTTCCCCTTCTTCCAGAGGGGGGGGGGGCTCTGGTCTCCTCGGATGAGGGGTGTCCTCCGAGTCTTTTCTCCTCTATGTAAAACAAAAATGGTATAATTAGCACACAGATATTTAATGGCAGAACTAGAAAGATGAAACATTGCTTGGAAGTGGGGTACAATTGTCTATTTTAGCCGAGTTCCAAGATGTAGCTTTTTTAGTGCCCTTTGTCAAGCTGCAATACTTTACCTGTTTGATAAAAGCTTCACAGATGTAGCCCCCCCTATAGTATACACTGGAGCACCTGTGTGGCCCCCCTAATAAAAATGGTGTTCTTGTGTCCCACACTATAGTGCTCCAGTGTCCAGATGTGAAAACAGCTGCTCAGTGTCCTCTCCTTACACACAATCTAGTTTGCATTTCATTCTAGTAACAAAGCCATCTACACAACCCAATTCTTTGAAGACAAGTATAGGGCGTCAAAATGGTGGCCAAATGCATATGGCCTAAACAATGGTATTTTATCGTCCGAAATAACAATGTGTGATCCGAACGAATAATGTGCCCATGAACATGAAAGTTGCCATTTTAAACTGTACAACAGTTCCTAAAAGCACATGGAGCAGCACGAACGTAATAAACATAAAGAATAGGAACACAGCACAACTACTTACTTTTTTGCAGCACTCTCCGGATCTTTCTGTACTGCTCATGTTCTCGTAATTTCAGGTCCGACCACCGCTTCCTGAGCTGATCTTTCGATCGTCGTACCCCGAATTTCCGGTGCAGACTCCTGACCACTTTCGCCATGATCTTGGCCTTTCGGACATCGGGGTTGGGGTAAGGCCCATAGTTTCCATCATAGTCGGCCTTCTTCAGGATGTCCACCATCTCCAACATCTCCCCAAAGGACATATTTGAGTCCTTTAATCTCTTTCTGGATCGGGACGTTTCAGGCTCCAGCCTTTCCTCCTTCTCCTCCTCCTCGTTGCTACAATTAGCATGATCCTGCTGTCTATCCGCCATGTGCTCTTCCCCCACTGCGCCGAACGAAAAGGGGCGGGGAATAGAATAGAAAGAATGTCAGGGGCAGGCGGAGTTATACGCATGCGCAGTGTGTATAAATCGTAACGTGCGCGTCTTACGTACGATCTGTGAGCGGAGGAAGGAGCATCGGAGACGCCGATCGTGCTAATGAAGGTAGGATCTAAACTTGGGCCTATACTGCTTCGAAATGGAAGCCTATATTGTAACAAGATTAGGGGAGTTTGGCCTGACATTAGGCTTTGTCTTGTGTTGTGTCTTACAGAGAAAATGGATGGGTTCAACGACCACAATTTCCTGCCCCTGTTCATAGACAAGTACAGGGAGCTGCCCTGTCTGTGGCAAGTGAGACACCCCCACTATAATCACAAACAGAAGAGGCAGGCAGCGCTGGAGAAACTGCTGGAGTTGGTGAAGCCCATGGTCCCCACAGCAACCATCCCTTATTTGAAAGCTAAAATTGGTGGCCTGAGGAGCACTTATCTTAGGGAGCGCAAGAAGGTCACAGATTCCCAGAGATTCGGAGCTGCAGCAGATGACGTTTATGTCCCCAGGCTGTGGTACTATGAGAGACTGCAATTTCTGTCAGACCACACTGAAGTCAGGGAATCCCTCTCTACTCTTCCTTCCACTCTTCCTTCCATCCCAGCTGAGGCTTCCGATGTCCAACCTGGGCCTTCCAGCCAGGAATAAGTGGAGGAGCCCAGCTGGAGTCAGGGTATAGCATTGTTCTACAGATTTCTGGTCAATAAATAAATGATGTTTATTAGATGTTATTATTGATCACTAATTGCTGATTAAAAAAAGTGCTTTACATATCAATAGACAGTAGTGGGCACCCAAAATTGGGAAAAGAATGAAAACTGCTGGGCTCAGAAGGATAGTCTGTTATATTTGTTAACATTCAATTTGCAGCAGTCAGGAGGTGAAAATTGTGTGTGATTGATGAATAAAAAACTAAAACTATGTCCCTTTTTCATACACAGGAAGACCTCAGCCAGGAGGAGGCTGTGGAATGTGGCAGTCAGGAGGAGGTGGGGATTAGTGTCAGCCAGGAGGAGGCGGGGATTAGTGGCAGCCAGGAGGAGGCGGGGCTAAGTGGCAGCCAAGAGAAGCCTGGGACAAGTCGCAGCCTGACTGAGTCTCAGGTCCCTCCCCTCCGCCTGCCATATAAACGAGCCAGGAAGGCCACTCCGAGTCCCGTGCAGGATTCAGCATACAGGCTGATCCAGGAGGCTTCGGCATCCCTCAGAGCCTTCCCCAGTCCTGAAGAGGCCTT
This sequence comes from Aquarana catesbeiana, assembly GCF_042186555.1. Lineage (NCBI taxonomy): Eukaryota > Metazoa > Chordata > Amphibia > Anura > Ranidae > Aquarana > Aquarana catesbeiana. Next base: position 150,354,998 of record NC_133328.1, on the reverse strand, counting down.
TGCCTGCATGGCTGCCACCAAATTGCAGGGCATGCAGGAGGGTCAACGCAAGATCTCTGAGGACCTGATTTATAAAGTCCTACGTAAGGGGGAGAGTGGGGAACTGACACACAAGACGGATGTCATTGAGATCGACGATCCTCCTCCTCCTCCTGCTGCCACAACTCCACCACCACAGCCACAGCCTGTAAGGAAGCGTGGAAGGAAGACCAAAGAGTGATTGCCCTGGGTTCAGTCTGGTCTGACAAAAGCTGCAGTCTCTCGTATGACCACAGCCTGGGGACACAGATGTCATCTGCTGCTTTCCGGATCTCTGGGACTTCTGGACCAGACTGCCCTCCCTTAGATATGGACTCCTCAGGCCACCAATTTTGCTTTTAAATAATTGATGTCTGCCCCGGGGGTCCAAGGCTTCGCCCACTTCTGCAGTTTCTCCAGCGTTGCCTCCCTCTTTCTTTAGTTGTGAGCCCTTACTAAAATTTTTTTGGGTAAATTCTACTCTCCTGTGTGTGTGTTTTCATCCAAAAAGGACAGTTTGTTGGTGACGATTCAGGTACATTTCTAAAGTACAATGTGAAATTAACAAGGGACAACAACACCAAACAATCTCCTACAGATTAAATAGAACAACATATCAATGGTGTTGTGGGAACTTGTCACAAAAAACACACAAACATTTTCAGGAATACAAATCAAAATCACCCAAAAAAAAAAAAAAAGAGAAACACAAAAAAAGAATCTACATTAAAGTCCAAAAAAAATAAAATTTTTGTTGTCAGATGTGAGAAATCAAAATATATTGAGGGAATCCCGATAAATAGTAACGAAATAAGTTTGTGAGAAGTGTGTGTGAATATGAGCAGCAAAACTACTTAATTCTTGTCACATTATAAAGAAGAAGAGAGTGCGCTGTATTAAACCATTTTGAACATTGCAGCGTGACGAAAGTGCTGTATCCATTCCGAACGCTACGTTTACCAGAACGAGCTGTCCCGTGTCGGAATTTCTTCTGAGCATGCGTGGCACTTTGTGCGTCGGAACAGGCCACACACGGTCGGAATTGACGCGATCGGATTTTGTTGTCGGAAAATTTTATCTCCTGCTGTCCAACTTTGTGTGTCGGAAAATCCGATGGAAAATGTCCGATGGCGCCCACACACGGTCGGAATTTCTGACAACACGCTCCGATTGGACATTGTCCATCGGAAAATCCGACCGTGTGTACGGGGCATAAGAACGGTCAATAGTTGAATGATTTGGAGCAGTAATGATCTGAACTAAGGTACTACCACATGAGCTTAACATACTGCATTGACTTTACAAACTTTCATTTCCCAGAGGAGCCCAGGTATCATTGTATGAACTCAATATATTTCATTGACTTTGAAATTACATACTTGCTCTAAACTGTCGCCCCTGACAGAAGGATCTTTTGTGAGTAAAGTTTAAACGGCATCAACGGATTCAAGGAAAGATATGTTATCTGAACTAAGGTACTACCACATGAGCTTAACATACTGCATTGACTTTGCAAACTTGCACTTCCCAGAGGAGCTCAGGTATTATTGTATGTATTCAATATATTTCATTGACTTTGAAATCCTAAAACTTGCTTTAATCTCCCGCCTGGCAGAAAGATTTTTTGTGTGTAAACTTTAAACGGCATAGTAAGCACTGCCAGTGGATGATTGCGTGGGAGCAGCAACTAAGTGATAAAGTGGATGAAAATGTGTAACAAAGCTATGAAAATAAAGCTGCAATAAGTCGCTGTTTAAAAACGCATACAAAAGTTTATTGCAGAATGATCAGGAAGTAAGGTATTCTCAAATGTGTTAAACATACTGCATTGATTGGCCAAAACCTGTATTTTTCAGAGGAGCTCAGGTATCATTGTATGAACTGAATATATCTTACTGAATTAGCATGCCGGTACTGGCCCAGGCCTACCTTCCAGGTAGTAGGACACCTGTGTGTAAAATCCATTCTGCGCATTAGGTCCGGTCAACTCTATTGCGAGCAGTAATAGAGTGGAAAGACACAGATGAATCAAGCTATGAAAAGGGAGCAGCAAAAGTGGTGAAGTACAGATGTACAGATGTCTGGGCCGAATGAGCGATAAAAAATAATTGCAACAAGCTGCTGTTTAAAAACGTATAAAAAAGCAAATCAGAAAGGGAAGAAATATAATCTGTATTAAGGTTCTATTAAATGAGCCATACATATTGCATTGTTTCTGCAAACCTGTGCTTCCTAGAGGAGCGCAGCTAATATTGTTTGAGTTACATATACCTTGCTGACTTTGCTACCCTGTACCTTTTTTAGAACACCGCTCCAGGCAGCAGGACTCTTGTGAGTAAAGTTTAACTTATATACTAACTACTGCCAGTGTCCTAAGGATTTGGAACAACAACCGAGTGATAAAGAAATGCAGGTATCTGTGTAACAAAGCTAAGAAAAGAATGTTGCAATGAGTCACTGTTTAAAAGTTAACTTTTACTATGCACATACTTTAAAACTTTGTTGCACATTATATATAAGAGAAGCTTGTTGGACAGAATGGAATGAACTGTCCCCTCCCCTTTTTCAGACAGAATCTGCACGTGTTGCGGTTGTCCCCCAAGGGGTGGATCCCTTTAAAAGGAGAACGCAGGGTGGTGTGAAAAGTCGCCTTACTGCTGCAACTTGGGAATAAGGCTGGAGGGGAGGAAAGGAGAAAATTCCGGAAACGAGCTAGAAAAAACTCCCCATGAAAAAGAGGGAATTGAAACAGAAGATACAATAACACAGGTGGAAACCCATAGGTACTGCATATTGAGTGTTTAAAGACTCAGGAAAGAATAAATTATATTTAAAAGGGGAAATCAACCTGGGGAGGAAAAAGACAGCAAACAAGAAACCCAGCATGAGAAGTAGAACTGTAAAAGGGACTGAGCCCAAAAGCCCAAAAGAGAGCTTGAATACGAGCACGATCCAGAAGTACTTAACAAAAGAGGGTAGTCCAAAAAGCCCGGGATCCGAAAAACAACAGGGGACTAAAGAAAGGTAAAAAAAAACCCGGGAAAAAGAAAGGAGAGTTACAGGAAAAAGTCAGTACAGATACCACGATAGAAAGTGAAGCAGAGACAAGCAGAGTGGAGGAACAACGGATCAGAGCTCAAATGCCATTTAAATTGGAAATAACAGAGATGTTTGCAAGGTTAGAAAACTCCATCAAGACAGAAATTGCATCAATGCGGGATGATCTGGGCCAATTGTTGAAGAGGGTAGAGGAAACAGAAGAAAAGACTGAGACGCAAGCTCAAGAAATAAAAGAGCTAAAAATACAAGTCAAAACCCTGCAAGCTGGCCAGAGGGAAATGTTATATAAAATATGGAAAATCAGGAAAAAAGTAGAAGGCAGAACTTGAGATCAGGGCACTCCCAGAACATAGGGGAGAAAAGTTGAAAAAAATAATGAATAAAATATTCAATCCCCTCTTGGATAGAAGAGAAGACGAAGAGTTAAAGATTGATCAAGTACATAGGATTAGGAAACCTCCAAATTTAAGTGCGGATGTCCCGCGCGATGTTATAGTCAGATTTCAATTGTATGAAGATAAAGCAGAAATCTGGAGTAGACTGAGAGGTAAGCCGCTACTGAAGTATGAGGGAGTGGATCTTCAAGTTTGTGCAGATCTATCAGCAGAAACACTGGCAAGAAGAAGGCTTCTAAAACCACTATTGGATCAAATGAGAGCTGCGAACATCAAATATAGCTGGGGGTTCCCTGCATCTTTAATAGCTCAGAAAGAAGGCAGATCAGCGAGATTAAAGTTCCCTGAGGACTTACAGGAATTTTGTAAGAAAATAGATTTGGAAATCCTGGATATTCCTGATTGGTTGGAAATAGGAAGAACTCTACGGGAAGAAGAAGGACACTGTCAGAAAATGCAGAAAGCTGCAAGAAGAACATGATGAAAAAGGAGAAAAGAAAAAAAAAGAGGAGACTGCTTGGGATGGGACTTTGATAGACGGAGTCAAGAAGGTTCTGGGGCGGGTGGGTGGGGGTGGGGCAGACGATGGTGGAGAAGAATGAGGTTGGAATTGGGAAAACCTGGGGTTTCTGGAAGTGATCGGTCTCCCCCCGCCTCCCCCCTATGCTTTGTGGGGAGGAGGCGGGGGGTTGGAAGTAGGTGATCATGGTCGGAGCTCCACCCTAGGATAGGAGATTTGCAGGAAGGATATGGAGAGGGACTCTACCTGCGAGTCAGGGGCCGGTGAGTGGCCAAGGGGGGAAGGGGGGGGAGAAGGGGGGGAGAGTACATGAGGGGGAAGGAGCACCCCGCAAGAAAGTATTGTAGTAACCCAATATAAAACCTCGACAGTTAGAATAGTAATAATCCAACATAAAACCTCGATATTTCAAGTGTTATGATCAAAAACAGGGGAAGGTACTCCATTTTTGATACTCTATTTTTCTAAGGATAGGCTAAGAACAGTGGCGGAAGCATCCAGAACGAAGGGGGGAACCTTAAAGAGTAAATTATGACATCAATTAATTTTTTGACATATAACGTAAGAGGGTTAAATACACCATTAAAAAGACATAAAATCTTGACAGAGATTGGGCAATATAAGGCCAGAGTAGTATTCCTACAAGAGACACATATACGCCACGAAAGAAACATAAAGTTATATTCAAAACAATTTCCCACATGGTACTATGGTGATTCGAACGTCAAAAAGGTTAAAGGGATTGGCAATTGGTATGGAGAGAGGTGTTCGGTTTCTGTTGGAGGGTAGATTGAAGGATCGCGAGGGAAGATATCTCTTCCTAAGAGGGAGACTATACGAAATGGAGTGTACATTGGTAAATATATATTGCCCCAATAGAAACCCAACAAATTATCTGAAAGAGGTGATGGGAAAGTTAATGGATTTTAAAAAAGGGAAAGTGATAATGGCTGGAGATTGGAATTTTTGTATGGATATGGGCCTGGATAGTACGTTCCGTGCACAGGGGACTAGGAACTAGGAGAATACAACACCTTAACCACTTGACCACTGGGCACTTAAACCCCCTTAATAACCAGACCAATTTTCAGCTTTTGGTGCTCTCACATTTTGAATGACAATTACTCAGTCATGCAACACTGTATCTATATGAAATTTCTGTCCTTTTTTTCACACAAATAGAGCTTTCTTTTGGTGGTATTTAATCACCGCTGGATTCTTTATTTTTTGCACTATAAAAGAAAAAAGACCGAAAAATCTGTAAAAAAATGCATTTTTCTTCGTTTCTGTTACAAAATTTTGCAAATTTTTAATTTTTCTTCATATATTTTGGCCAAATTTTATACCGCTACATATCTTTGGTAAAAATAACCCAAATTGGTGGATATTATTTGGTCTTTGTGAAAGTTATAGAGTCCAAAAGCTATGGTGCCAATATCTGAAAATTGATCACACCTGAATTACTGACGGCCTATCTCATTTCTTGAGACCCTAACATGCCAGAAAAGTACAAATACCCCCCAAATGACCCATTTTTGGAAAGAAGACATTCCAAGGTATTTAGAAAGATGCATGGTGAGTTTTTTGAAGTTGTCATTTTTTCCCACAATTCTTTGCAAAATCAAGTTTTTTTTTTTCTTTTTTTTTTCTTTTTTTTTACAAAATTGTCATATTAGCAGGTTATTTCTCACACACAGCATATGCATACCACAAATTACACCCCAAAACACATTCTGCTATTACTCCCGAGTATGGTAATACCACATGTGTGAGATTTTTACACAGCGTGGCCACAGGCAGGGGAGCACCTTTAGGCATTCTGGAGCACCCAGGCCAATTCTGACATTTCTCTCCTACATGTAAAAATCATCATTTATTTGCTAGAAAATTACATAGAACCCCAAAAGATTATATATGTTTTTTTAGCAAAGACCCTAGAGAATACAATAGCGGTCATTGCAACTTTTTATCTCGCACAATATTTGCGCAGCAATTTTTCGAACGTGTTTTTTTTTGTTTTGTGCTTTAAAAAAAAAAAAAAACAGTAAGGTTAGCCCAATGTTTTTGCATAATATGAAAGATGAAGTTACGCCGAGTAAATAGATACCTAGCATGAATTGCACACGCTTGTGGAATGGCGCCAAACTTCGCTACTTAAAAATCCCCATAGGCAACGCTTTAAAATTTTTTACTGGTTACATGTTTTGAGTTATGCCCCATACACACGGTCGGATTTTCCGACGGAAAATGTGTGATAGGACCTTGTTGTCGGAAATTCCGACCGTGTGTGGGCTCCATCACACATTTTCCATCGGATTTTCCGACACACAAAGTTTGAGAGCAGGATATAAAATTTTCTGACAACAAAATCCATTGTCGGAAATTCCGATCGTGTGTACACAAATCCGATGGACAAAGTGCCACGCATGCTCAGAATAAATAAAGAGATGAAAGCTATTGGCCACTGCCCCGTTTATAGTCCCGACGTACGTGTTTTACGTCACCGCGTTTAGAACGATCGGATTTTCCAACAACTTTGTGTGACCGTGTGTATGCAAGACAAGTTTGAGCCAACATCCATCAGAAAAAATCCTAGGATTTTGTTGTCGGAATGTCCGAACAAATTCCGACCGTGTGTACGGGGCATTACAGAGGAGGTCTAGGGACAAAATTATTGCTCTCGCTCTACCGATCACAGCTCACATGTGTGGTTTGAACACCATTTTCATATGTGGGTGGGACTTACATATGCATTCGCTTCTGCATGCAAGCACACGGGGACAGGAGCGCTTTAAAAAAAAAATGTTATTGTTCATTTTACTTTATTTATTTTAGTTTGATGTTTTTTTCCAAGAAAACATTTTTTTGATCACTTTTATTCCTATTACAAGGAATGTAAACATCCCTTGTAATAGGAATATGGCATGACAGGTCCTCTTTACAGTGAGATATGGGGTCAATAAGACCCCACATCTCACCTCTAGGCTGGGAAGCCTGAAATAAAAAAAAAAAAAAGATCCTGGCTTCGATCGTAGCGGTGAGTCGGTAGAAGCACTGGAGGGTGGCAGGAGGGGGGGTGTCCCCTCTCGCCTCCCGTATGAATGATCAAGCAGTGTAACAGCCACTATGATCATTCTTATGGTGTAGGGAATTGCCGGATGTAAAAGCTGATATCTGAATGATGCCTGTAGCTGCAGGCATCATTCAGATATCCCCGCACAAATTCAAGAACGTCGTATGACGACAGGTGGGAAGTGGTTAAAACACAAAGTTTTCCAGAGTATTGCAGGGTATTGCTGGGTATTGCAGAATATTGCAGAGTATTGCAGAATATTGCAGAGTATTGTGGAGTATTGCAGAGTATTGCGGGGTATTGCAGAGTATTGTGGGGTATGGCAGAGTATTGCAGAGTATTGCAGAGTATTGCAGAGTATTGCAGGGTATTGCAGAGTATTGCGGGATATTGCAGAGTATTGCAGAGTATTGCAGGGTATTGCAGAGTATTGTGGGGCATTGCAGAGTATTGTGGGGCATTGCAGAGTATTGCAGAGTATTGTGGGGCTTTGCAGAGTATTGCAGAATATTGTGGGGCATTGCAGAATATTGTGGGGCATTGCAGAGTATTGCAGAGTATTGTGGGGCATTGCAGAGTATTGTGGGGCATTGCAGAGTATTGCAGAGTATTGTGGGGTATTGCAGAGTATTGCACAGTATTGCAGGGCATTGCAGAGTAGTGCAGGGTATTGCAGAGCATTGAGGGATGGCTGAGCACGGATGGATGGATGGCAATTGTCACTGTGCAGCGCTGTGGGCACTACAGATTCAGCCCACAGCGCTGCTACCATCTGATCCCTCCCCCTCTCCTCTCACAGTGTACCGATCGGTACAGAGAGGGGAGGAGAGCAACTGGCGTCATGACATGACGCCGGTTTGTTTACATGTGATCTCTCCATCATTTGACGGAGCGATCACATGGTAAACGCCCGCGATTAGCGGCCATTTACCGAGATCCATGATGTGCCAGGTCCTCTGGACTCAGCGGTCATGGATGCTCTCGGGTGCGCGCCCCAAGGGGCGCGCAACAGCGGAATTCTGGGAGGGCATCCCTGGACGCCCTCCCAGAGTTAAGCAACTGCCCTGTAGGCTTCATTTGGCTATGTGCCGGTTGTTAAGTGGTTAAAACTCGAGACTACACGTTCTACTCCCCAGTGCATGGGACGTACTCTAGGATTGACTACATAATGGTAGAGCATAGATTGTTGGATTTGGAAATTGCAACAAATATAGAAATGACTACACTATCAGATCACGCACCATTGACCATCAAAATGAGGGTACCAGGGATGCAGAGACAGTTCTATTCGTGGAGGTTAAAAGAAGACTTGATTTAGGACAAACAAGGGGAAGAGATAATAAAAAAGGAAATCGAACAGTATTTTTGTTCAAATGATACTGATGAAATATCAGATGCCACCTTATGGGAGGCACATAAAGCCTATATCAGGGGGATTATGATATCACTGGGTGCCAGGAAAAAAAAGAGAGAGAATTAAGAACATGGAGAGGTTAGTAAAGGAAATATTTAACTAGAGCAGGGTCATAAGCAATATAGAGGGCAAGACCAGGCCCTCTACCAAGTGCTAGTAATAAAAAGGGATGAATTAAAAGATCTAATATAACAAGAGACGAGAAAGACATTTAACAGAATTTCAAAGAAAAGATATCAATGGGGCAATAAAAATAGTAAACACTTAGCAAGGATGTTGAGAAAAAAAATCAATAAATTATATAGAAAAAATTCAGAATAAAGAAGGAGAAGCATTATATACGACAAAAGAAATAGCTAATATGTTTCAAGAGTATTATGGATCCCTACAGTCCATAAACCAGAAGGGACAACAGGAAGTGGGAAAAACTGAAAGGATAAAAGAATATTTAAAAAAAAAATTAAATTACCTAGAGTAACTGAAGATATAACTGCTAATTTGGAGGCACCCATCACAGAGGAAGAGATAAATAGGGCATTACAAGAATCAGCACCAGGGAAAAGCCCAGGCCCTGATGGGTTCACCACTCAATATCTTAAAAAATTTAAAGATACATTAATACCAAAATTATGTTCATATATGAATGGCCTAGGAACACTCTATGAGATGAGTGGTGAAGTCTTATTAGCATTAATAACAATTATCCCAAAAGAAGGAAAGAACTGCTCTAAATGCTCAAATTATAGGCCTATATCACTGTTAAATGCTGATACAAAACTGTTTGCAAAAGTCCTAGCAAGGAGGATGAAAGACTTAATGATTGGGCTGGTCTATGCTGACCAGGTAGGTTTCGTCCTGGGAAGAGAAGGGAGAGACAATGGGGTAAGAACGTTGCTCTTGCTACAAAAAATAAGGGAGGGAAAGATCCCCGGTCTACTTCTGTCAATTGTTGCTAAAAAGGCATTTTACAGAGTAGACTGGGGATTTAGGATGAATACATTGGAAAAAATGGGAATTGGCCCAAGGATGTTACAGTGGATTCAAACATTGTATAAACACCCAACAGCAAGGGTAAAAGTTAATGGAACATTGTCAACTCCCTTTAAAAGGTGCCCTTTGTCTCCGCTCTTGTTTGTTTTAGCATTGGAACCTCTCCTGGCAGTAATACGCGAGAACCCGGATATAACAGGTTTTAAGATAGGAGATGAAGAACATTTGCAGATGACGTACTGTTCTATATATTAAACCCCCGTATCTCAATGCCCAACCTGTTAAAAGAACTAAAACAGTACGGAGAAGTTTATTATTTTAAAATGAATCCAAGCAAGTCAGAGATATTAAATATAAATGTAATTCAACAAGATGAGCAGAGCTTACAGCAGGAGTTTCCCTTTCCGTGGAGGAAGACTGAAATAAAATAATTGGGGATAAAACTAACAACATCACTGGGGAAAATATACTACTACGCTAATTACATCCCATTATTATATGAAATAAAAATGGAACTAAAAAAAATGGCAGCAAGACTGCTTTCATGGATGGGAGAATTAATGCCCTTAAAATGATACTGTTGCCTAAAATTATGTACAAGTTTCAGATGTTACCTATATCATTACCCCCAGCTTATTTCAAAGTATTAAAAATACTAATTACTAAGTATATTTGGCAAAATAAGAAACCTAGAATAGCTGCTGCAATGTTAGGGAAAGATAAGGATCAAGTGGGATTAAATGTACCAGACTTTAAAAAATATTATGAGGCAGTTTTACTATCACGAATGGTGGAGTGGATGAATGTTAAAAGTGATAAGAGGTGGGTAAAATTAGAATACACAATGTCTAATACACACTTAGGTAAAAACATATGGATACCAGCACAATATAGGGCACTAGGAGATAACACTCACATATTGGCACAGAATGTATTTAAAATTTGGGATTTGGTGCACAAGCAAAGAAAATGGAAACATAACTCACCGTTAATTGCGTTAAAAGACAATACTTATTTTGCACCTGGGAAAAGATCGGTGGGAGGGAATTGGATAAAAAATTATAATGTACAATTGCATGATATAACACATGGGGGGAAAAATCTGTTCACTACGAGAAATAAAAGAAAAGAAAATAAAAAAGACCTGATGGAGATTGATGTATTGCGATATTTCCAGCTTAAGCATTTTGTAACAGCCCTACTGCAACCAATAAGAGATAGAGATGAACTTACATCCTTTGAAAAACTATGCATAGTGGAAAAAAGGCGCGGGAGTATATCCCAAATATATAAGATCTTGTTAGAAGTGGTGGTGTTGGAAATCCCAACATACATAAAAAAATGGGAGAGAGAATGCTGGGTACGAAGAAAGAATCAGAAAGTAGGAAAAAATCTGAAACACGCACATGGTTTCTCGGTTGATATTAAAATGGTAGAAATGAATTATAAATGTTTAACTAGGTGGTATAGAACCCCAGATAAAATAGGGAAATATCAAATAGGGCAAACTAATGAATATTGGTGAGGTTGTGGAGAGGCGGGAACTGTGGCCCATATATGGTGGGGCTGCCCTAAAATTAAGGTTTACTGGAAGGAGATCTTACAATATATAAATGAGATTACTAACATAAAGATTCTCGAAGAACCATGGACGTATCTGTTCTATGGAGTAGATATGCCAATTAAGCAATATAAAGGAACGATGATAACTCATATGATGAACGCCACAAAAAGCCTGATACCAAAAAAGTGGAAAGAAATAGAATTTCGCAAAGCAAGGGAATGGTTAAGTAAAATAGAAGAGATATATAACATGGAGTACTTGAGACATAGTGGGGAAGGAAATAGAGAAGGATTTATAAATAGGTGGGAAAAATGGAAGAAGTTCAAACTGACGGAAAGATATAGTGAGGTGATTAGTAACTAGAGTTGGAAGTACTAGGTGAAAACTTAGAGCAGTGGTGCTTGGGGGGGATGGGAGGTGGGGGTACACCACTTACATTTTTTATATAGTTTTTAGAATTAAATATTTTTTTTGTTTACATTTATAACTGCCCTGTTGGGGGGGTTTTGATGAAATATCAGGGCTCTAAACAGACCCCAGATGTTTCACTTTTGAGACACTATGTGGTTTAATGCAGGTAAAAATGCATGTGTTAGCAGATGTGTGTGGGTATATTATTTTTTTATTTTATTTTTTCCATTTATTAATTTTTTCTTCCATTTTATTTTATTTTTTTTCAATTATTTATATATATTTTTTTTTCTCGATTTTTGATTTTTGCACTTTGATATTGTTTTATTTTTAATTTGCACTATTTTTTCCACATTGACAAGAGTATTAGTGGTAATGTTATTGGACACTGATTCCAGTACCCTTTGGGAAATATATTCATGGCCGTATATATTGATTTTTGCTAAACTTGGTTTGATTTTCTACAAACGGAAGAGGCTATTTTGCTTGATGAGGAGTCATAAGTTGTAAAATAACTAGACCCCACGATGACTCTCAATTTCCATTTACTTAGTAGCACTCCTCTTTAGAAGTGTCAGCAGAGGAGTACTAATTTAATGAATGGCCACTGTATACATAAGAGAATGACTATAAGAAAATGGCCGCCGCTGCTAAATAGAGCAGACCACAACAAAATGACCGCTAATTCATTTCCGTTTTTTTAAGATATAAACACGATCGCCACAGCCAATCAGCATCCCCTGATGAAGTCACGTGATGACGTAACGCGTAGGGAGTGGCCGTAGGTTGAAGTGCACCAGAAGTGACGTGAGAGTGGCGTTCAGACACCTTATTTGCTGATTCATGCTTGTTTTTAACGTTTTATTGTAAGAGTCCAACTTTGTTATTGAAATAAACCTTTTTTTGCTACAATATACTACACTATTGGAGCTTCCTTCTCTCCTACCCTCTGCCTTTTACCCTCATTCTTCCCCCCCCCCTTGAGTGGAGGTGACGAGGTCGGATGAGGACCTGGATGGGAAGTCTATTTGAGGTGGCCCATTTGGTGGAGTAGAGGACCCCCTAGTGATTGATATCGGCACAACAGGACCATTTCTTATCTATGGGTTTAGATTGACACTTCGGGTGGTCGTGCATACAGTGGAACAGAGGACCCCCTGGTGGTTGAAGTGGTAACAACGGAACTGATCCCTGTCTACTACATGCTGATTTTTCAAGCTATGAAGGTGAGGGCTCTGTGAGCTCACTTTTTGGATTTATACCTCTCCCTGCCCACTGTTTTTACTGGAACTATTTATGCATGATCTCTTTTTGCAAACACTTTTTTTGAATAACGCACTTTTATATAGTTTTATTTTTTGAAGATCTGATTAAGAGACTATTATTACTCTTTATATCATGCCCTTGGATTGATTTATTTATGTTGCTAATTTTTACACTCACGCTGGGTTTATTATGAAATGAGAAACACTGTAGGTTTATGTATTTCAGACATTGAAGGTTGATCTATTACATATTGTGGAATATTTTTTATGTTTTTGCTGTAGCGCGGGATCACATTGTGATTCTAGTATAATGCCCCGTACACACGGTCGGATTTTCCGATGGAAAATGTCCGATCGGAGCGTGTTGTCGGAAATTCCGACCGTGTGTGGGCTCCATCGGACATTTTCCATCGGATTTTCCGACACACAAAGTTGGAGAGCAGGAGATAAAATTTTCCGACAACAAAATCCGTTGTCGGAAATTCCGATCGTGTGTACACAAATCCGACGGACAAAGTGCCACGCATGCTCAGAATAAATAAAGAGATGAAAGCTATTGGCCACTGCCCCGTTTATAGTCCCGACGTACATGTTTTACGTCACCGCGTTTAAAACGATCGGATTTTCCGACAACTTTGTGTGACCGTGTGTATGCAAGACAAGTTTGAGCCAACATCCGTCGGAAAAAATCCTAGGATTTTGTTGTCGGAATGTCCGAACAAAGTCCGACCGTGTGTACGGGGCATTACTGTGAGTGGATTGTGATACACTTTAGGTTCTGCTGCAGACAGCTGTTATTGATTCACTAGATTGCACTTTTATGCACTTATACACTTTATATATTGGTGATTCACTTTTTGATTTTTTATTTGGTTTCTATTAGTTCTTATACAGCACATTTAGTAGCGCGAAGGCTTTTTTACATTTTTTAGATGTGTGCGGGTGCCATTAACAATTAATGACACTGCCACATGTCTACTAATGGACAGTGTGTTTGTGTGTGTGTCAGGAATGCCACAATTTTGTGGCTGACATAGGAGGGTGTGAACCTAGCCCTATAGAGGGCTCACGCTGTAGCATTGCGATTTTGCCTCAGTGTGATTGAAACTGCATCAAAGATGCAGCATGCAGGACAACATCCAACACTACCGCACCTTGTCCTGCATCCTTCCCAGCTGCCAGCAGAGTCACCCAATGCGCCGTGAAACTTAGGTAACCTCCCTGTCCATGCCTGCTGGACCCTGAGTCAGCGGTAATATGCACCTTACCGCTGACCGCCCTGTCCAGCGAGGCATGGACATTGCCTTCCACATGCTGGTAGAGAGCAGGAATTGCCTTCCGTGGCGTTTGGGTACCTGCCACTGAGGAACCGCACATTCCACAAACTCACGGAAGGGGGCAGAGTCTACCAACTGAAAAGGCAGCAGTTGAAGTGCTAGCAATTTTGCCAAGCTAGCATTCAACCGTTGGGCATGTGGATGGCTGGGGGCAAACTTCTTTCGGCGGTGCAGCAGCTGGGGCAGGGAAATTTGCCTGGTACAATCTGACGTCGGTGTACCAAAATCAGATTGCCCACAAGTACGTGGCTGTGACACACCTAATTCTACACCTTCATTCCTCTCAGTGCAGGTCTCAGAGAGGACTGAAGGTCTAGTGGGGTTGAAAATCTCAGCTGATGAGGAGCAAGCAGAGGTCCTCTTTGTTCTTTGGTGTGGGTCTTTTAGATACGCTTGCCAACGAACTGCATGGCAGGTCAACATATGTCTGGTCAAGCATGTGGTACCCAAGCGGGAGATGTTTTGGCCACGCGAGATACGCTTGAGACATATGTTGCAAATAGCAGCGGTGCGATCTGATGCACTCGTCTCAAAAAAGGCCCACACCAAAGAACTTTTTGAATAACGCGCAGAGACTGCAGCGCCCTGCACATGTGGAGCTTTGGGGTGTGATGCAGTCAATGTACTGCCTTTAGGCTGGCCCCTGGAGGGCATCCTGCCTCGTTGGTGATGTGCCGCCTCCTCCTCCTCCTCCTCTCTCCTATCAGGCACCCACGTTGAGTCAGTGACCTCATCATCCCCTCCCTCCTCATCACTGGAGCAAACCTGGCAGTATGCTGCAGCAGGGGGAGCATGACTGCCAGATTGCTGTCCTTCTTGGGCACCCCCTCTGTCCGTGCTCGTGTTACTGCCTTCATCGAGCTCAGTATCATCATCAGAGCCTTCCAAACGCTGGGCATCCTCCTGGAGCATGTACCCAACACTGTGGTCAAACAGTTCGAGGGACTCCTCAGGTGGACATGGTGGGGCTAGGGAAGGAGTCACTGATGACATTGAGCCAAGGGAAGAGGCCGCTGCTTTGCCAGACAAAGTACCCTGGGCATGGGTGAGAGAGGATGAGGAGGATGAGGACGGCTTGGTCATCCACTCGACCAAGTCTTCCGCATGTTGCGGCTCAACATGGCCAGCTGCCGAAAAAAAGGCCAAGCGTGTCCCATGGCCACGTGCTGATGAGGATGCACCGTCTCCACGACCAGCACTAGACACAGAGCCTGCTTGCCCTCTCTTATTGGCTTGTGACTGTCTGCCTCTCCTTCTTGGCCTTCCAGACATACTAATGGCCTGTAGCTGCACTAAGCTGGGATATATATATATATATATATATATATATGTACTGATACTGCAGCTAGCAAAATCAACTGCCTGCCTGTAGTATGAGAACACCACCAACCTTCTACAGGTAGCTTTAGCTGAACACTGTGAGGTGGACGCACCCCACTAACTTGTAGGTTTAGCTGAACACTGTGAGCAGGGCGCACCCCACTAACTTGTAGGTTTAGCAGAACACTGTGAGTAGGACGCACTGCACTAACTGTAAATAGTCTAGCTGCCTGACTGTGGTACTAATAGGATCAAAAGAACACCAGCAATTTTCTTCAGGTAGCTGTATTTACTGTAACAAGACAAGCCTGCCTGTCAGTAAGAAGATAACAGGAACGGATCTAGCTGAACACTGTGAGCAGGACGCACCCCACTAGCTTGTAGGTTTAGCTGAACACTGTGAGGTGGACGCACCCCACTAACTTGTAGGTTTAGCTGAACACTGTGAGCAGGACGCACCCCACTAACTTGTAGGTTTAGCAGAACACTGTGAACAGGACGCACTGCACTAGCTGTAAATAGTCTAGCTGCCTGACTGTGGTACTAATAGGATCAAAAGAACACCAGCAATTTTCTTCAGGTAGCTGTATTTACTGTAACAAGACAAGCCTGCCTGTCAGTAAGAAGATAACAGGAACGGATCTAGCTGAACACTGTGAGCAGGACGCACCCCACTAGCTTGTAGGTTTAGCTGAACACTGTGAGGTGGACGCACCCCACTAACTTGTAGGTTTAGCTGAACACTGTGAGCAGGACGCACCCCACTAACTTGTAGGTTTAGCAGAACACTGTGAGCAGGACGCACTGCACTAACTGTAAATAGTCTAGCTGCCTGACTGTGGTACTAATAGGATCAAAAGAACACCAGCAATTTTCTTCAGGTAGCTGTATTTACTGTAACAAGACAAGCCTGCCTGTCAGTAAGAAGATAACAGAAACGGATCTAGCTGAACACTGTGAGCAGGACGCACCCCACTAGCTTGTAGGTTTAGCTGAACACTGTGAGGTGGACGCACCCCACTAACTTGTAGGTTTAGCTGAACACTGTGAGCAGGACGCACCCCACTAACTTGTAGGTTTAGCAGAACACTGTGAGCAGGACGCACTGCACTAACTGTAAATAGTCTAGCTGCCTGACTGTGGTACTAATAGGATCAAAAGAACACCAGCAATTTTCTTCAGGTAGCTGTATTTACTGTAACAAGACAAACCTTGTCTGTCAGTAAGAAGATAACAGAAACGGATCTAGCTGAACACTGTGAGCAGGACGCACCCCACTAGCTTGTAGGTTTAGCTGAACACTGTGAGGTGGACGCACCCCACTAACTTGTAGGTTTAGCTGAACACTGTGAGCAGGACGCACCCCACTAACTTGTAGGTTTAGCAGAACACTGTGAGCAGGACGCACTGCACTAACTGTAAATAGTCTAGCTGCCTGACTGTGGTACTAATAGGATCAAAAGAACACCAGCAATTTTCATCAGGTAGCTGTATTTACTGTAACAAGACAAGCGTGCCTGTTAGTAAGAAGATAACAGAAACGGATCTAGCTGAACACTGTGAGCAGGACGCACCCCACTAGCTTGTAGGTTTAGCTGAACACTGTGAGGTGGACGCACCCCACTAACTTGTAGGTTTAGCTGAACACTGTGAGCAGGACGCACCCCACTTACTTGTAGGTTTAGCAGAACACTGTGGGCAGGACGCACTGCACTAACTGTAAATAGTCTAGCTGCCTGACTGTGGTACTAATAGGATCAAAAGAACACCAGTAATTTTCTTTAAAATACTGTAACAAGACAAGCCTGCCTGTCAGTAAGAAGATAACAGGAACGGATCTAGCTGAACACTGTGAGCAGGACGCACTGCACTAAATGTAAATAGTCTAGTTGCCTGACTGTGGTACTAATGGGATCAAAAGAACACCAGTAATTTTCTTCAAAATACTGTAACAAGACAAGCCTGCCTGTCAGTAGGAATATAACAGGAACGGATCTAGCTGAACACTGTGAGCAGGACGCACTGCACTAAATGTAAATAGTCTAGAAGATAACAGGAACGGATCTAGCTAAACTGAATACAGTGTATATATATATATATATATATATATATATATATATATATATATGCAACACCTGGGATGCATATATATACACAATACACTTTAAGTGCAGCTAACTTACTGACTGTCCTGTCTAATCTAGCTAACTCAAATGAAATGACACTGTCTCTCTCTCTCTCTAAGCACACCGGAACACACTGCACAGGGCCGCCGTGCAGGCGGCCTTATATAGTGTGCGGCGTGTACTAAATCCCCTGAGCCATAATTGGCCAAAGCCTCCTTGGCTTTGGCCAATTATGGCTCTCTGTTAAGGCGGCGCTGTGATTGGCCAAGCATGCGGGTCATAGTGCATGCTTGGCCAATCATCAGCAAGCAATGCACTGCAATGCCGCAGTGAATTATGGGCCGTGATGCGCCACTCGAATTTGGCGCGAACGGTTCATATCGTTCGCAATTCGGCGAACGATCGAACAGCCGATGTTCGAGTCGAACATGGGTTCGACTCGAACACGAAGCTCATCCCTACTGGTCAGGAAGGAGAACAAGCCGACAGAGGGAGGGGAGCTTGGAAGGAGAAGAGTGATTGATGAGTGCAGGAGAGATAAGACAGAGTTAAAGTTGCTGTAACGGAAGAGTCAGGAGAATCCATTCATTATGCAGTAACAGGAGGGAGAATGACAGTCACTCCTCTCAGGCAGGAGAAGCTCCCAGTGCGCCCCCTCTTATCACAGATTTGGACACCACCCAGGGCAGGTGCGCCTCCCGCCCCCCCCCCTTGTACCGGCCCTGACTGCAATAATTGTGAATGCAAAGTGATTTTAACCGGTTTATTGTTGGAATACACAGTCTCTTTGCAGCTGGGCATGCAAATTTGTGGTGTGGTGCCTCAATCTTGATGTTTTCCATTGGCAGGAAAGGAGGTCAGTGGAGATCCCCTGGTGTGGAGAGGCAGCCTCCCCCAATCCAAAACCAGAAAAACTACAATTATAATCCTTTACATCAAAAGGACAATCCTAGGGCCCCAGCATTCCCAATCTCTTTTTAACAGATGATGTTGAGGCATTTCTCACTACTTTTGAAAGAAACAGTGTGAAGAATGGCCCCTGGATAAATGAGCCAGTTTAGTTGCTCTTTTTTTGCCAGGGGGTCCCTCAAAAGGCATATTATGACCTCACTCTGGACTACCTGGGGGTGGTTAGAGCAGTTAAAGTGTAATGAGTTCACATTTGAGGGTACGGAACCAATTAGACAATGCTATCATAGATTGATACATCACACATCACGCTATCACACATGATTTAATAGAGCAGGTAACTGGAGAGAGTTGTGATGGACTGGAACCTTTGGGCCCTGCCAGTCAAGCTGCAACAATGAGTTTGCCATGGGGATGTCACGTACCTGGTAGGAGTCTGATATGATGAGGTCGGCCTCCCTTGTATCTCCAGCCCAAGCCCTACTGAAGGTGGAACAGATGGTGGCTAGGACCAGGAGGAACACAAGTGCCTGTAAGTGTTGCTTGCAGAACTTGCAGATGTAGTAGGCTCGGTGGGAGCACCACGGGGGGGCCCCCGGAAAAGCAGGACCAAGGCCACTCTGTGCAAAACCTTTGCAAAGAGCAGGTAAGTATGGCATATTTGTTATTTTAAAAAAACAAAAAACAAAGCTTTACCATCACTTTAAGTTAAGAAAAACCTTCTGCCTTTGGAACCACTTTAAGTCTGAACTTGTTTAACATCCGGTCCTGGTAGCTTGAATTTTTTCTAGGAATTTGTTTAGACAGACACCTCCAATGTTGGATTAGGAGTTGTTCTTCACTAGTTCTTCTGCAGAAAAACTATGCTATTTTGGAATGAGAAGGCCTGGCCATAAAATGGGCTCTGAACCTGCTCCAATATTGCCTATTGGGAAGAAAGTTTAGATTGCCCTCTGACATGGCTGCGCCAGAATAACTGGGCAAATGCTAGCGTGACCCAGTCGTTTCTGGCACTGCAGGAATTCAGTTCAAGTTTCTGGTGGAGCACAGACACAGGAGACAGCATCTAAAGTATCACTATTAAACCACACTATTTTAAAGAGTGTATACCTAAAATAATTCTAGGTTGTGCCAGTGTATTTAAGTAGGGTCAAATCATCGATATAAACAGCATGATATAGCCTGCATGAAAGCCAAAACAAATTCAAATGGAAAAACATAAAGTGGTGCCTATTTTTAATGATGATCTATCGTAATGAAATGTACATATTAATGACCAACACAGTAGTTAGCCAGCCAAAAAATATGTAAAAATATTTATCTTTGGAAAACAGCTGTATAAAAGTTAGGCTTTACATATTATTACTGCCAGTATACCATAAACCAACACAAATATTGTTGAAGAGCGTAGGACATTAACTTGCAAATATTCTAAATTCTTTGCATCAGTGAATCAGCTGCAGAAAAGCTTTGGGTTTGTGGTGTTAGCGGTGCAACAGCACCGTAACCCAACAGAAATATTCATGCAGAGCACCGAATTTTAGCCAGTGTGACAGTGCTGTGCATCATGGTGTCAGAAGGGTTATGCCCTGTACTTGCGACCGGATTTGCCGTCGGAATAAACTCCGAAGGTTTCTCAGATGGAACTCTGACAGAATTCCATTCAAGCGGTCTTGCCTACACACGGTCAAACCAAAGTCCGACCAAAGTTCGACCGTTCAGAACCAGGTGACGTACAGCACGTACGACGGGACTAGAAAAAGGAAGTGCAATAGCCAGCGTGCCACCCTTTGGGCTCCTTTTGCTAATCTCGTGTTTATCTCGTGTTAGTAGAAGTTTGGTGAGAGACGATTTGCGCTTTTCAGCTTTCATGCTTTTCAGTCCGTTACTGCTCTTCAGTTTGTGCTTGTGGGTTTGTATCTGCTTTTCAGAGCAAGTAGACAGTTCGTATCTGTTTTTTCAGTGTGTTCTTGTCCGCTCGTTTTTGATTTTCAGCTCGCTCTTCACAGGCCTTGCTGTTCTTCAGTGCGTTCTGACCAGCCGACCATTGTGAAGCCATGTTGCGTGTACATACTCATCGTAGAGCTCGTGCTGTGTGGAGGCTTGGTGTTGGTGTTGCATTCTTTGACCCAAGCCCAGTCCATCAACAGGGTGGGGAGGAGTTCATGGACCAAGAATTGGTTACTCCAGCGTGACCAATTCTCTCATATGCCTTTGTTTTGTGAGAACCAGGAGAATAATCCAGATGATTTCAGGAAATTTCTCAGGATGACTGACCCCATTGTTCACCGTCTGTTGGCTTTGCTGGTCCCTTATATTAGCAGGCAGGATACCTGCATGTGGCAAGCCATCACTCCGCAGCAGAGGCTAGTGACCACGTTGCGGTACTTGGCGAATGGGAGAAGCCTGCAGGACCTGAAGTTCTCAACAGACATCTCCCCCCAGGCTCTGGGGATCATTATCCCAGAGACCTGTTCTGCTATTATTCAGGTCCTGCAGAAGGACTATATTAAGGTAAGTTTTCTCCTTTAACATCACATTCTATGTATTTAATGCTTGCTAATGTTTTCTTTCATCATTCCCTAATTACCATGATTGTAATATGCTGTGAATGTCCTCTTTGTCCTCATGCATGCTGTAATCTTTTAATGCTCCTTTTTTGGCCTACATGCATATTTTCCTTCACTAACCTCCCCAGCATGCTATCCTGGGCCCATATACACCTAGCCTAGTCACTTGACAAGGTATTTTGGCAGCTCCATTGTAGTGCTTTACTCCAAACACCCCCTAAAAAGTTATTGTTGTCCTTAAATTCAGGCAGAGTGCCAGAGGCTTTTTTTTAGGGGGCCCAAACTCAAACCCTACCCCCACCTACATTTTTTACAATGGGCCATCAGAGGGGGGGATTCATCTGATAAGTGGGCCTTATATTTTTGTCTTTAAATACTCTTTCAAATCAAATGTATACTGATGTTGGCCAAAAATGTTTGTGTCTAATCTGCTTTCAATGTTATGTGCAAAAGTACTAATATTTTTTTTTCTGTTTTGACTCCACAGTTTCCTTCAATGCCACAGGAATGGCAGACTGTGGCCTCCCATTTTGCACTTTCCCAACTGGGGAGGGGCTATAGATGGGAAGCACGTCCACATCATGCCACCACCCAATTCGTGGTCATACTATTTTAACTATAAGGGGTTTCATAGAATCGTGTTAATAGCGGTGGTGTTGGCACAATATTAGTTCCTCTATGTGGACGTGGGGAAGAATGGCCGGATGTCGGATGGAGAAGTCTTCACCCAGACGGAGTTTCACCAAAGGCTCCAGAGTGGTGACCTGGGATTTCCACCTGATGCGGACAACGTTGATGGACTCCCATTCGTCCTCCTTGCTGATGAAGCGTTCAGTCTGGGCAAGCACCTGATGAGGCCATTCCCCCAGAGGACCCTCCCCCCCGGAGAGGAGGGTTTTTAACTACCGGCTGGCCAGAGCCAGAAGAGTCGTGGAGAATGCCTTCAGGATAATGGCCAGCCGGTTCTTCCTGTTTCTGACAGCCATACACATGGCGGAGTATAAACTCAACCACATAATCTTATGCTGTTGCATTTTGCACAACTTTTTAAGGAAAAATTTAACCACATTATATAGCCTCAGTTGGGCCTGAGGCGGGACTTATTACTTCCAATCCTCTGATGGGCCTGGATACTGGCCATCCTGGCTTGGCACCCCAAAGCGCCTGTGAAGTTTGGGAGAAATATGTTAATTATTTTACGGGTAGGGGGGGCATTGCAATGCCAGACAATGTCTAAATATTTTTTAACAAATAAAATAATTAGATCTGATAAAATCGTGCATTTTCTTTATTGCTTGTGTTTCTTTTTTTTCTGTCTCCTAGGTTCTCCTGGTGCACTTGTAGTGCCAAGTGTATTTTCCTTTATAGTAAATAAGCCCCATTGTCACTTTAAACACAAAATTACTTACAAAACTGGTACTGAGCATTGAAAGAAGAAGCCACACATTGTTGATTATCCAGAAAATTTTACTCTGTGCACATTCACATGTGCGTTTCAAATTTTAGTGTAAAATTTTTTTTTGGTTTTCGCAATTTTTTTAGAAACAGGTATGTTTTAAAAACATAGCATACACAACTCTCGAACTCACAAAGTTCAACGTATAAAAACTGAAGGCAATATAAAGTCTATGGGACACAAACATGAATAATCAAAAGTGCTCATTTTAAAGGCTTATATGTAAGTTATTGTCATAAAAAGTGTTTGGGGACCTGGGTCCTGCCCCAGGGGACATGGATCAATGCAAAAAAAAGTTTTAAAAACGGACATTTTTTCAGGAGCAGTGATTTTAATAATGCTTAAAGTCAAACAATAAAAGTGTAATATCCCTTTAAATTTCGTAGCTGGGGGGTGTCTATAGTATGCCTGTAAAAGGGCGCATGTTTCCCGTGTTTAGAACAGTCTGACAGCAAAATGACATTTGGAAGGAAAAAACCCATTTAAAACTACTCGCGGTTATTGCATTGTCGACAATACACATAGAAGTTCATTGATAAAAACGGCATGGGAATTCCCCACAGGGGAACCCCGAACCAAAATTAAAAGAAAAAAAATGACGTGGGAGTCCCCCTAAATTCCATACCAGGCCCTTCAGGTCTGGTATGGATATTAAGGGGAACCCCGCGCCAAAAAAAAAAAAAAAACAGCGTGGGGTCCCCCCAAAAATCCATACCAGACCCTTATCCGAGCACGCAACCTGGCAGGCCACAGGAAAAGAGGGGGGGACGAGAGTGCGGCCGCCCCCTCCTGAACCGTACCAGGCCACATACCCTTGGGGTAGCCCCCCAAAACACCTTGTCCCCATGTTGATGAGGACAAGGGCCTCATCCCCACAACCCTGGCCGGCGGTTTTGGGGGTCTGCAGGCGGGGGGCTTATTGGAATCTGGAAGCCCCCTTTAACAAGAGGACCCCCAGATCCCGCCCCCCCCTGTGTGAAATGGTAAGGGGGTACTTACCCCTACCATTTCACTAAAAAACTGTCAAAAATGTTAAAAATGACAAGAGACAGTTTTTGACAATTCCTTTATTTAAATGCTTCTTCTTTCTTCTATCTTCCTTCATCTTCTTCTTCTGGTTCTTCTGGCTCTTCTGGTTCTTCCTCTGGCGTTCTCGTCCAGCATCTCCTCCGCGGCGTCTTCTATCTTCTTCTCCTCGGGCCGCTCCGCACCCATGGCATGGGGGGAGGCTCCCGCTCTTCTCTTCATCTTCTTCTCTTCTTCTTTTCTTCTCTTCTTCTCTTCTTCTCTTCTTCATTTTCTTCTCCGGGCCGCTCCGCACCCATGCTGGCATGGAGGGAGGCTCCCGCTGTGTGACGGCGTCTCCTCGTCTGACGGTTCTTAAAAAACGGGGGTGGGGCCACCCGGTGACCCCGCCCCCCTCTGACGCACAGTTACTTGATGGGACTTCCCTGTGATGTCACGGGGAATGCCACAGGGAAGTCCCGTCATGTCCCGTGCGTCAGAGGGGGCGGGGTCACGGGGTGGCCCCGCCCCCCGTTATTTAAGAACCGTCAGACGAGGAGACGCCGTCACACAGCGGGAGCCTCCCTCCATGCCAGCATGGATGCGGAGTGGCCCGGAGAAGAAAATGAAGAAGAGAAGAAGAGAAGAAGAGAAGAAAAGAAGAAGAGAAGAAGATGAAGAGAAGAGCGGGAGCCTCCCCCCATGCCATGGGTGCGGAGCGGCCCGAGGAGAAGAAGATAGAAGATGCCGCGGAGGAGATGCTGGACGAGAATGCCGGAGGAAGAACCAGAAGAAGAAGAAGATGAAGGAAGATAGAAGAAAGAAGAAGCATTTAAATAAAGGAATTGTCAAAAACTGTCTTTTGTCATTTTTAACATTTTTGACAGTTTTTTAGTGAAATGGTAGGGGTAATTACCCCCTTACCATTTCACACAGGGGGGGCGGGATCTGGGGGTCCCCTTGTTAAAGGGGGCTTCCAGATTCCGATAAGCCCCCCACCCGCAGACCCCCACAACCACCGGCCAGGGTTGTGGGGATGAGGCCCTTGTCCTCATCAACATGGGGACAAGGTGTTTTGGGGGGCTACCCCAAAGCACCCTCCCAATGTTGAGGGCATGTGGCCTGGTATGGTTCAGGAGGGGGGCCGCACTCTCGTCCCCCCCTCTTTTCCTGCAGCCTGCCAGGTTGCGTGCTCGGATAAGGGTCTGGTATGGATTTTTGGGGGGACCCCACGCCGTTTTTTTTTTTTTTTGGCGTGGGGTCCCCTTAAAATCCATACCAGACCTGAAGGGTCTGGTATGGAATTTAGGGGGAACCCCACGTCATTTTTTTTTTAAATTTTGGCTGGGGTTCCCCTTAATATCCATACCAGACCTGAAGGGCCTGGTATGGAATTTAGGGGGACTCCCACGTCATTTTTCTTTTAAATTTTGGTTCGGGGTCCCCCTGTGGGGAATTCCCATGCCGTTTTTATCAATGAACTTCTATGTGTATTGTCAGCAATGCAATAGCCGCGAGTAGTTTTAAATGGGTTTTTTCCTTCGAAATGTCATTTTGCTGTCAGACTGTTCTAAACACGGGAAACATGCGCCCCTTTACAGGCATACTATAGACACCCCCCCAGCTACGAAATTTAAAGAGATATTACACTTTTATTGTTTGACTTTACGCATTATTAAAATCACTGCTCCTGAAAAAACGGCCGTTTTTAAAACTTTTTTTGCATTGATCCATGTCCCCTGGGGCAGGACCCGGGTCCCCAAACACTTTTTATGACAATAACTTGCATATAAGCCTTTAAAATTAGCACTTTTGATTTCTCCCATAGACTTTTAAAGGGTGTTCCGCGGCATTCGAATTTGCCGCGAACACCCCAAAATGTTCGCTGTTCGGCGAACTTGCGAACAGCCAATGTTCAAGTTGAACATGAGTTCGACTCGAACTCGAAGCTCATCCCTACCTCTCACCTAGTAGAGTTACGAAAAGGGGTTGCACCCGCAAAACGCATACATTGAGATCCCCTGATGGCAGATAGCACATGTTGACACACCATGTGGATCTTCAAAATTTGGCTTTTAAAATGTAGAAAAGCAAAATAGGTGTAAAGTCCAACAAAAGTGAAAATGTATTGGATTTGCAAAACAATTATATTCTCCCCAACACATCGATCATGTTCTTCATTTGTTGTTCCATAACATTCAGTTTGTTCCTTATAAGGTCAATTTCCCCATTCCACATCATGATGTCGTGGATGAGCCTTTGGGTGCTGTCACTGGTGAAAGGTTCAGCTTGTGGTTCAACAACCAGCACATCACCTAAAAATTGGTAAAAAAAACATGTATTATAAATATGCAGGCATACATATATTACCAGAAGCTGGGGTGTTAGACACTCACCTGTTTGGGTGTCAATCTTGCCCACTTCTTCCACCTCTCCTTCCTCAAGATCCTCGGGGGGGTCTAGGGCTCATTTCCCCTTTGTCAGATAAGGGTACTTACCGAGGCCGAGATGCTTAGAGCAGTAACCTCTTGTGACTAAGCGCACTCCACTCCTGGAGATGGTAAAAGGGACGAAGGGCACAAAGAGGCACAAAGAGGCACGAGTTACCAGCAGGCAGGGCAGGTCTTGCATGAAGGTCACTGGCAGGGAGACAGCTGTGCAGGACTGGAAGATGCTGAAGCTCAAGAAGGAAGATGAACACCTAATCCAATAACAGGCTGGGGGTCAAACACCAATGACTGGTAAGAGTCTCTTAGCTAGGCAAACAGTCTAGTGCAAAGGACTGTTAGCAGGTCTGTCAGCAGGCTGATGACTTAGTACTGAAGATAGATAGCAAAGTCAAACACAGGTAACTGGAGGCAAGTCTGTGAGCAAGCCAGGGGTCGAGCACTGAAGACAATAGCAAAGTCCAGGAGCAGGCTGAGGGTCAATCACTGGAGACAGGAAGCAATATCCGTAGACAGGCCGAGGGTCAAACACAGGAAGCAGGTGGAGGCATTCGAGAGGCAAGCCGAGGGTCAGATGCAGGAAGAGATCAGAGCAGGTCAAGGTCAATCCGGGTCACAACAGGTAATCAAGAATCAGGATACAAGCAGGAAACACATGGGGAGCTAAAAAGACAAACCAGCAATCTGGTCATGGCACAGAGTGGCTTTATAAGCCAGTGGGAGGTTCATGTTGTGCGCGCGCTATTCCGTATGCGCGTTTGCCGTTCCGCTGAATTGCACACACACATTAGCCGTTTAGCTGAATTGCACATGCGCATTAGCCGTATCGCTGTATTGTGCCCAGGAATGCGCTGAGTACCGGTGGAAGGCAGCGATATTGGAGAGACTGGTACTTGCTTCTCCCCTAACACCATTCTTGTTGATGTGGGGGGTCCCTGGTGTCCTCTGATGAGTGGTGTCCTCCGAGTCTTTTCTCCCCTATGAGAATGAAACAAAAGGTATACTTAGCACACAAACATTTCAGTCCATAAATATGAATATGAAACATTGCTGGGAAGTGGGGTACAAATGTCTGTTTTGGGCAGAGTTCCAAGCTGAAGACATGTGTGGGACACCTTAAAAAGTTTGTTCTTGTGTCCCACACTAGTGTTCCTGAGTCCAGATGTGTAAACAGCTGCTGAGTGTCCTCTCCTTACATTACACGGAATCAAGCTTGCATTTCATTCTAGTTACAAACACATCTAGACAGCAATGTACAAAACTTAATTTTAGACAAATAGGCATGACCAAATGTATTTAACCTGTATCTGCCAAAAACATTGTATTTAATGAGCGAACGATGTTTCCAACGACCAATTACTCTGCCCACGAACATGAAAATAGCCATTTTAAACTGTACAACAGTAAAGAAAAGCACATGGTGCAGCATGCAAGTAAATAATAGTGATATGAACACACGACAAGTACTTACTTTTTTGAAGCACTTTCTTTATTCTTCTGTACTGATCCTGCTCCCTCAGTTTAAGGTCTGACCAGCGTTTCATTAATTGCTCCTTGGAGCATCGTACCCCAAAATTCTGCCACAGAGTTTCACAACTTTTGTCATGATCTTGGCTTTGCGCAAATTCGGGTTGGTGTACGGTCCATGCTTCCCATCATAATCGTTCCTCCGCAAGATGTCCACCATCTCCACTATTTCTTCAAAGGCTGTATTGGAGGCCTTAAATCTCCTCCGGGATTGTGTTGTTTCGGGCTCCAGGCTTTCCTCCTCCTCGTTACTGTAATAATTTACACACAGCTGCTGTGTCTCTGCCATGTTGCTCCTACTGTGCACCGAAGAGAGAAGGGGCGGCAAATATTTGAGAAAAAGAACGTTAGAGGGGGCCGACGCGGGTGGAGTTTCACACATGCGCAGTGTATATTAACCACTTCAGCCCCGGAAGGATTTACCCCCTTCCTGACCAGAGCACTTTTTCCAATTTGGCACTGCGTCGCTTTAACTGCTAATTGCGCGGTCATGCAATGCTGTACCCAAACGAAATTTGCGTCCTTTTCTTCCCACAAATAGAGCTTTCTTTTGATGGTATTTGATCACCTCTGCCGTTTTTATTTTTTGCGCTATACACGGAAAAAGACCGAAAATTTTGAAAAAAAATTATATTTTCTACTTTTTGTTCTAAAACAAATCCAATAAACTCAATTTTAGTCATACATTTAGGCCAAAATGTATTTGGCCACATGTCTTTGGTAAAAAAATGTCAATAAGTGTATATTTATTGGTTTGCGCAAAAGTTATAGCGCCTACAAACTAGGGTACATTTTCTGGAATTTACACAGCCTTTAATTTATGACTGCCTATGTCGTTTCTTAAGGTGCTAAAATGGCAGGGCAGTACAAAAACCCCCCAAATGACCCCATTTTGGAAAGTAAACACCCCAAGGAAATTGCTGAGAGACATGTTGAGCCCATTGAATATTCATTTTTTTTGTCCCAAGTGATTGAATAATGACAAAAAAAAAAAATTACAAAAAGTTGTCACTAAATGATATATTGCTCACACAGGCCATGGGCATATGTGGAATTGCACCCCAAAATACATTTAGCTGCTTCTCCTGAGTATGGGGATACCACATGTGTGGGACTTTTTGGGAGCCTAGCCGCATACGGGGCCCCGAAAACCAATCACTGCCTTCAGGATTTCTAAGGGCGTACATTTTTTATTTTACTCCTCACTACCTATCACAGTTTTGAAGGCCATAAAATGCCCAGATGGCACAAACCCCCCCCAAATGACCCCATTTTGGAAAGTAGACACCCCAAGCTATTTGCTGAGAGGCATGTTGAGTCCATGGAATATTTTATATTTTGACACAAGTTGCGGGAAAGTGACAATTTTTTTTTTTATTTTTTTTTTTTTTGCACAAAGTTGTCACTAAATTATATATTGCTCACACAGGTCATGGGCATATGTGGAATTGCACCCCAAAATACATTCTGCTGCTTCTCTTGAGTACGGGGATACCACATGTGTGGGACTTTTTAGGAGCCTAGCCGCGTACGGGCCCCCGAAAACCAATCACCGCCTTCAGGATTTCTAAGGGTGTACATTTTTGATTTCACTCTTCACTGCCTATCACAGTTTCGGAGGTCATGGAATGCCCAGGTGGCACAAACCCCCCCCAAATGACCCCATTTTGGAAAGTAGACACCCCAAGCTATTTGCTGAGAGGCATGGTGAGTATTTTGCAGCTCTCATTTGTTTTTGAAAATGAAGAAAGACAAAAAAAAAATTTTTTTTTTCTTTTTTTAATTTTCAAAACTTTATGACAAAAAGTGAGGTCTGCAAAATACTCACTATACCGCTCAGCAAATAGCTTTGGGTGTCTACTTTCCAAAATGGGGTCATTTGGGGGGGTTTTGTGCCACCTGGGCATTCCATGGCCTCCGAGACTGTGATAGGCAGTGAAGAGTGAAATCAAAAATTTACGCCCTTAGAAAGCCTGAAGGCGGTGCTTGGTTTTCGGGGTCCCGTACGCGGCTAGGCTCCCAAAAAGTCTCACACATGTGGTATCCCCGTACTCAGGAGAAGCAGCAGAATGTATTTTGGGGTGTAATTTCACATATTCCCATGGCATGTTTGAGCAATATATCATTTAGTGACAACTTTGTGCAAAAAAAAAAAAAAAAAAAAAAAATTTGTCTCTTTCCCGCAACTTGTGTCACAATATAAAATATTCCATGGACTCGACATGCCTCTCAGCAAATAGCTTGGGGTGTCTACTTTCCAAAATGGGGTCATTTGGGGGGGGTTTGAACTGTCCTGGCATTTTATGCACAACATTTAGAAGCTTATGTCACACATCACTCACTCTTCTAACCACTTGAAGACAAAGCCCTTTCTGACACTTTTTGATTACATGAAAAAATTATTTTTTTTTGCAAGAAAATTACTTTGAACCCCCACACATTATATATTTTTTTAAAGCAAATGCCCTACAGATTAAAATGGTGGGTGTTTCATTTTTTTTTTTCACACAATATTTGCGCAGCGATTTTTCAAACGCATTTTTTTGGGAAAAAACACACTTTTTTACATTTTAATGCACTAAAACACACTATATTGCCCAAATGTTTGATGAAATAAAAAAGATGATATTAGGCCGAGTACATGGATACCAAACATGACATGCTTTACAATTGCGCACAAACGTGCAGTGGCAACAAAATAAATACATTTTTAAAAGCCTTTAAAAGCCTTTACAGGTTACCACTTTAGATTTACAGAGGAGGTCTACTGCTAAAATTACTGCCCTCGATCTGACCGTCGCGGTGATACCTCACATGCATGGTGCAATTGCTGTTTACATTTGACGCCAGACCGACGCTTGCGTTCGCCTTAGCGTGAGAGCAGGGGGGACAGGGGTGCTTTTTTTTTTTTTTTTTTTTTTTCTTTATTATTTTTTTGCTTTTTTATCTTATTTTAAAACTGTTCCTTTCATTTTTTTTTTTTTTTAATCATTTTTATTGTTATCTCAGGGAATGTAAATATCCCCTATGATAGCAATAGGTAGTGACAGGTACTCTTTTTTGAAAAAATTGGGGTCTATTAGACCCTAGATTTCTCCTCTGCCCTCAAAGCATCTGACCACACCAAGATCGGTGTGATAAAATGCTTCCCCAATTTCCCAATGGCGCTATTTACATCCGGCGAAATCTAAGTCATAAAATGCTCGTAGCTTCCGGTTTCTTAGGCCATAGAGATGTTTGGAGCCACTCTGGTCTCTGATCAGCTCTATGGTCAGCTGGCTGAATCACCGGCTGCATTCTCAGGTTCCCTGTTGAGACAGGAGAGCCAGAGAAAAACACGGAAGACGGTGGGGGGGGGGGGGCATTCTCTCCCACTGCTTGTAAAAGCAGTCTAGAGGCTAATTAGCCGCTAGGATTGCTTTTACATGAAAGCCGACCACTGGCTGAAAAGAATGATACCAAGATGATACCTAAACCTGCAAGCATCATTCTGGTATAACCACTCAAAGTCGTGAATGGTGTACCTGAAGACAAAAAAATGATTAACAATAAAGCACAGTAAACGGTAAAGTATAAAAAATTGCATACCTGAAAAGCAAACGTGATAAAACATAATAACAATAAAACATTGCAGAATAGAATACAGTAAAAAAGAGCAGAACAATAGAGAGAATAGAGAGAGAGAGAACAATAAAACGACAACTATTATTTTTTATTTTATATTTTTGTTTGTGTTTTTTTTTTTTTTTTACACTTTTTTTGTAACTGTAACTTTTATAACTGTAACCGGTTCCAGGTTCGGGTCTCTCAAAATGCGATGGCATCTTGGGAGACCCTGTGAAAGTGCGCCTAGTCTGTGCAATGCTGTACCCTATGCTAATACTCAACTAGTGAATGGTAGCGTTCAAAACATTCACCAATGCAAAGACCAGGATTGACAGGACAGGAGAGACAATAATAGCGGGTGTCACGCCTATATCCGCGTTTGCTGCAGACACAACATCTTTTTTGGGGGGGTTCGTTGGGTAGGGGTACTCGGGAGGACATAAAGAAAATGCCTCTCATGCAGCCGACTGCATTTGGTTGGGGATGTGAATGGGGGAAGTACGGGCGCTGCAGAAGTGGTGGGTTCCCAATTAGGATTGGCGAATGCAGCAGGAAGGGCATTATGGGCACGACGGGCCTGTGTTTGTCTTTTTGGTGGCAGCGGGACACTACTTGTGCTTGCCACCTCACCAGCTTGAACTGCACTTATGGGACTCGCCACGTCACCAAGTGTTACTGCAGTGCTGGTTTGACTACGACCGGGGTGTACTAGGCCGCTGGTGCTTGCCAGTTCACCAAAACGCTACCAAAAAAACTGTTAGCGATCGCAGGGATCAGGCCTGACTCTGCGAACGCTGCAGTTATGCGTTTAGTGTTTTGTAAGTGACAGTGATCGATCGATACTGCACTTGGGTGGGCTGGGCTGGGCCGGGCGGAGGGGCAAAACGCAGGTGCTAGCAGGTATCTGGGCTGATCCCGCTAACACTGCGTTTTTGGGAACCCTAAACTGCTGGGGACGCCAGTATAGATCTGATCGGATCAGATATTGATCAGTTCAGATACTATACCACTAAGGGAGGTGTACGGTGCGTGCGTGGGTGTTAGCGCGACCGGCGCTAACCTGACGCTGCCTGGGGCTGGTGCTTGCCAGTTCACCAAAACGCTACCAAAAAAACTGTTAGCGATCGCAGGGATCAGGCCTGACTCTGCGAACGCTGCAGTTATGCGTTTAGTGTTTTGTAAGTGACAGTGATCGATCGATACTGCATTTGGGTGGGCTGGGCTGGGCCGGGCGGAGGGGCAAAACGCAGGTGCTAGCAGGTATCTGGGCTGATCCCGCTAACACTGCGTTTTTGGGAACCCTAAACTGCTGGGGACGCTAGTATAGATCTGAACGGATCAGATATTGATCCAATCAGATACTATACCACTAAGGGAGGATATGGTGCGTGCGTGGGTGTTAGCGCGACCGGCGCTAACCTGACGCCTGGGGCTGGTGCTTGCCAGTTCACCAAAACGCTACCAAAAAAACTGTTAGCGATCACAGGGATCAGGCCTGACTCTGCGAACGCTGCAGTTATGCGTTTAGTGTTTTGTAAGTGACAGTGATCGATCGATACTGCACTTGGGTGGGCTGGGCTGGGCCGGGCGGAGGGGCAAAACGCTGGTGCTAGCAGGTATCTGGGCTGATCCCGCTAACACTGCGTTTTTGGGAACCCTAAACTGCTGGGGAAGCTAGTATAGATCTGAACGGATCAGATATTGATGCGATCAGATACTATACCACTAAGGGAGGCGTATGCTGCGTCCGTGGGTGTTAGCAGTACTGGCGCTAATCTGACGCTGCCTGGGGCGACGCATATCACCGCTGGGCGAACAGGGGGCTAAACCTTTATTCGGTAATAAACAGCGGGTGCCCTGACACTATAAAAAATAAACGAACTAACCAGCGTCACCCGTAACGGTTATACGGTGATCAGTGGTGAAAGGTTTAACTAGGGGGCAATCAAGGGGTTAAAACATTTATTAGATAGTATATGGGGGTCCATGTCGCTATAAAACGCTGACGGCGAACCTAAATATTTACGTCCCTAACTATCGTCACCGGCGACACTAATACAGCGATCAGAAAAATGATCGCTTAGTGACACTGGTGACAGGGGGTTATCAAGGGGTTAAAACTTTATTAGGGGGGGTTAGGGGGGTATCCTAGACCTAAAGGGAGCCTAACACTCCCTGCCCTAACACTGTAACTGTCACAAACTGACACCAATACAGTAATCAGAAAAAAAAAAAAAAAAAAACCTGCTTGGTGTCAGTTTGTGA
Source organism: Aquarana catesbeiana (assembly GCF_042186555.1). Lineage (NCBI taxonomy): Eukaryota > Metazoa > Chordata > Amphibia > Anura > Ranidae > Aquarana > Aquarana catesbeiana. Next base: position 150,321,720 of record NC_133328.1, on the reverse strand, counting down.
CGGGGGGGGTGATTGGGGGGGGATCGGGGGGCGATCGGGGGGGGGATCGGGGTGTTTTGTGTGCCTGGCATGTTCTACTGTGTGTGTGTGTTTGGTGCACTCACATACCTGTCTTCTCTCCTCGGGCCGGAACGGAAATTACCGAGCCGAGGAGAGATGACATCATTTCCTCTGCCTCTGTGTACAATACAGAGGCAGGGAAATGATCCCATTGGCTGGGAGCGATCGCGAGGGGGGGGCCACGAATGGATGGCCTCCCCCTCACCACCGATCGCCGGGGGAGATTTGCCGACCGCCGCAGGCACCGGGGGGGGGTCCGATCGGACCCCCCACCCGCGGGCAGGCAAGGACGTACCTGTAAGTCCTTTTGCCTGCCCGTGCCGCTCTGTCGACGTACATCGTCGTGCGGCGGTCGGCAAGTGGTTAAGCTAACACGCATGTGTCGTACGTACGATCTGTGTGTGTATGTGTGCGTGGAGGAAGGACGAACAGAAGTGGCGAGCGTGCTAAACAAAGGTAAAATTTGAACTTGGCCCATCACAGTGGCCTATTCTGCTTCAACATTGAGGCCTATATTGGGATAAGATAATGAGAGTTTAGGCAGACATTAGTGTTTTTGTCTTGTGTATTGTTTTACAGCAAAGATGAATCCCTTTAAGGACCCAGAATTCATGGGCAGTTTCATAGACAGATACAGGGAGATGAGGAATTTGTGGGAGGTGAAACACAGCTTATATTATAATAAACCAGCTAGGAGTTCATCGCTGGAGAAACTTCTGGAATTTGTGAAGACTCGGGTCCCCGATGCAACCATCAAGTTTGTGAAAATAAAATTGGGATCTTAAGGAACATGTATAAGAAGGAGCATAATAAAATCAAGAAATCCCTCAGATCAGGAGCATCAGCAGCGCAAGTGTATGTACCCAGACTGTGGTACTTCAACAAACTGCGGTTTCTGGATGACCAGACTGAAGCCAGGGAATCACTTTCTACCAGTCCCTGCAGCCTTCCCTCCACCCTTCCCTCAACCTCAGCAGAGGCTGACGAGGAACAACCTGGGCCTTCCATTCTGGAAGAAGTGGATGCGCCCAGCTGGAGTCGGGTATATTATTTGTACACATATTTATTGTCCTAATATTAATGATGTTAACTAGATGTTATAATTGATAATTAATTAATCTTTTTTAAACAAAGTGATTTACATATGAATAGAAGTAGTGGCCAAAATGTTTGGCACAAGAATGAAAAATGCTGGGGTCAGAATGATAGTCTTTTCTATTTATTAACATTCAATTTGCAAGTCATGAGCTAAAAACTGTGTGTGATCAATGAAGCAAAAACTAAAACTATGTCTCTTTTTTATACACAGGATGAGTTCAGCCAGGAGGAGGGTGTCGAAAGTGGCAGCCAGGAGGAGGCTGTGCCCAGTGTCAGCCAGGAGGTGGCCATGCCTAGTGTCAGCCAGGATGTGGCTGGCCCCAGTAAGAGCCTCACACAATCCCAGGTGCCTCCCCTCTGCCTTCAAACAAAAAGGCCCAGGAAGGGGACAAGGATGGAGGAGGCAGCACTGAGCCTCATTAGGGAAGCGAGTGATGTGCTCAGAGGTCCCCCCAACGCTGAAGAGGCCTGTGGCTGCTATATAGCCACAAGATTACTGAAATTGGAGGAGGGCCAACACTTACACTGTGAGTCAATTATTTTTGACGGCCTTCAGAAGGGGTTGAGGGGCCAGCTGACAGAGAACAGCCATATATCTGAGCTCGCCCATCCTCCTCCTCCTACTGCCACAAGTCCACCACCAGAGCCACAGCCTCCAAGGAAGGCTGCAGGGAATGCTGCAGGGAAGGCTGCAAGGAAGGGTGCAGGGAAGCGTGGAGGGAAGGCTGCAGCAAAGAGAAGAAAGTGATGGCCTGGCTTCAGTCTGGTCTGACAGAAGACGTAGGCTGGTGTAGGACCAAAGCCTGGGGATATATATATGTCATCTGCTGCTGGTCCTGATATCTGGGAGTCCTGGACCAGATTGGGCTCAAAATTATATGGACTCCTCAAGATAACATTTTTTTTTTCAACAGACTTGAAGTGTGCCCTGGGAGCCAAAAGGCTTCGCAAATTCCAAAAGTTTACCCAGCCTTGCCTTCCTCTTTATTTTGTTAACCAGAATAAATGGCTATTTTATTTTGAGAAAATACTTGCCTATATGTGTTTTTATAAAAATAGGACAGATTGTTTGTGAGTAGGCAGGTACATTTCAAAAATACAATGTCAAATTACCAAGGGACACCAACCAGCCTCCTTGAGGTTACAAAATACAAGATAATAATGTTATTGTGGTAATTGACACACCATAAAAAAAATAAAATATGGAGATCACTAAAAAATAATTTTGCAAGAATCAAAAAAAAAGCATATCTTGATGAAAAAAAAATTTAAAAAAAAGATGACTCTAAATAATAATTCTCAACATTATTCTGGAGATCTGGCTTTTAAATAATAAAAGATTTTTCATGAGATCACGAAAAATAATAAAGAAAAAAGTTTGTGAGCACTCTGTGTGAATATCATCAGCAAAACAAGTTCATTCTTCTAGCATTATAAAGCAGAAAAGAATGTGCTGCATTAAACGATCACAGAATTTGCAGCGTGAGCAATATGCTATGTCCATTCCGAACGCTAGTTTTACCAGACCAGACCGCTTCCGTACTTGCTTCGGAGCATGCGTCGTTTTTGGTACGTCGGAACAGCATACAGACGAACGGGTTTCCCGATAGTAATTAGTTCCATCGGGAAAATTTTAAACATGTTCACTATCTAAGTCCGTCAGAATTTTCAACAGAAAAAGTCCGATGAAGCGCACACACAATCGGAATATACGATGAAAAGCTCCCATCGGACTTTTTCTGACAGACATTCCGCTCCTGTGTACGTCATCCAGGGTTTTCACTTATGTAGGTTGAGAGGCTCTGGGATGCATGTTCTGAGTGGAGAAAACAAGTTTTGCAGTTTTCTCAAATATTGGTAACACCTGGATTGGATCCATATTTTAAAGTAAACCAATACATGAATGTGCAGGTGTGCACAGCCCTTTTAAGTAAAAGGTAGGGGTGCTGAAAATTAACGGCAGCATCAATGCATCGTGATTCGGGAGTCCACAATGAGGCATTGATGCTGCGACTGGCCATAATCGATTGTCGGGTGATGATGTCATCCGCGTCGCGCTGTGCCCTGCCTCTCCAAACGGAGCCGATCATCTCCTAACGGAGTTGAAAACATCCAAAAGGAGTCCTGGGCATTAGCTGCGCTCTCTTTTCCCACCTCTCGCTGACGTCATCCCCAGCCGCTCGGCGTCACGGTGTGTTGAGCTGGCTGCTGCAGGAGTGCCTCCTGGTCCACAGGCAGATAGTCCTCCTCGGCTGTGTGTGTCACTCAGGCTGCTGTGGGAGACCCGAGCCAGCGTCCTGCGCTTGTCCTCCATCCTCCGGTCCTCACAACAGGCTGCTGAGGGCAGCGGGAGACCTGAGTGAGCTAGGCCAGAGGCCAGCATCTCAGGCCAGAAGAATAGTGGATGGCCGTGCTTGTCCTCTGTCCTCCGTCCTCCTCACAGACTGCTGCAGGCAGCGGGAGACCAGACCAGTGCACTGACTTGTCATCATCATCATCATCAGGTACTTATTACTTATTAAGTTGTTAGAACAGTGAGTCAGATACTGACAGAAGGAAGACATTACAAAAAATATATATACATGTAGCACTGACCCCCGAAGGAGCTGCTGATATTTTGATTGGGCCTGTACTCTGCTATACGCCCCCTAAATTTGACTCAGTCCCCTTGACACAGCTGTGGTGTAATGTAGTGTGTGGTAGAAACTTAAAGACAATTTCACACTACACAACATAATATACCTTTTGTCTTTACCTTTGATCTCCAGCTTCCACCTAGTCAGCAATTCAAAGGAAGTAACACTCCACACAGGAATACCTAAACAAGAATAATGTTTTACTGTATCTACTTCAAAATAATGGTTACAGCAGTTGTACTGTCAAACCAACATAGTGTGACAGCCAACAGAATCAATTCATAATTCTCAGGTAATTGCGTCAATGAGCCAAGCAAGTTTAGTCACAATAACGTGTGATTCATGAACTTCAGTCACAACAGAGTCCTATGTTACAATAACAGCACATTACGTTAGTAAGGACTGGCAGAACTTGCTGCATGTACTGCAAACGAGAGCCGTTTATGAGTCTCACACAGGTGCTCATCTGGCAGAGCTACTGTCTCATGTCGTGTAAGAATGGCAGCTGTCTGATAAATCTGTAGTGCTTGTGACCGACAACGCGTCGAACATGATAGTTGCAGCTCAAGTTGGGAAATGTCCTCATGTAAAATGCTTCACCCATACACTTAATCTTGCATCCCAGCGAGCGCTGAAAGTGGCCATGCTCTCCAGGCTTCTTGGCAGAGTGTGATGAATATTCAAATCCTTTCACCGCAGCACTAGAGCAAGCCACTGTCTAAAAGAGAAACAGAAATGACTTGGCCTGAAGAATCATAAGCTGATAACTCATGTGTCAACAAGATGGAACAGCACATATGACATGGTCGAGAGGTTCTTAGAACAACAACGGGCAGTCTGTGCCACCTTGCTGTCTCCAGAAGTCAGAAAAGGAGAGTCCGATCTTTGCACTTTCAACGAAACAGATGTGTCAAATGCAGAGGACACTGTAAGTGCATTAAAGCCAATGAAGGATGTAACCATGCTGATGTCAGAAGAGCGCAATCCAACAGTTTCTCTCAATGCCCCTCTAAATGCACAACTCCTCCAGAGCATGACAGACTACTATGGGAGACACACCTATGGTCCATGAGATCAAGAATGCCATCAAAACAGATCTCCAGAAGAGGTACAGCAGTGGGGCAGAGAAGAAGATCCTTCATACAGCCTCAACACTGGATATTCACTTTAAGGTACTGTCTTTTATCCTCACAGAGGAGGAGAGATTGGAGATATACAGAGGAGTGACTGAGGAGGCTGCATCCTTGGAGGTAATTTGAATTTCATCATGTTTCTTAAAACAGCATTAGGCTAGCAGTAGCTAGCTTAGCTACATTATCATATGCCCTGCTTCTGATGTGGTGCGGGAACTGCACTGATTCCTGTGCGGTTTCCTCACCCCATCGAAATCACAGGCATTTCACAATGTGTGTTCTTAATGCTATTTTCTATTCTTTTGTTCAAACACAGATTACACCTAATAAGAGGACACATGTGGATCAAGTGCCTAGGAGAAAAGGAACTCTGGAAGAAGAAGAAATACCCATCGAGGACAGCCATTCTCCATCTCCTCCCAAAAGAAAGGCCAGATCACTGCTCATGACTTGGACAATCAGTTTTCAGGTTTTATGTCAAAGCTTAATTGAACAAGCTGAAGTTAGTAGCTGTCTGGCTACCATGCACAACTGGATAACATTATGCACTCTCCAGTTTTAGTAAATCAATCCCACAGTAACAGGGGTAGTAACAGGGGACAGCACATTTTCAGAGGAACTTTGGGAGGTGTTTACTAAAACTGGAGCGTGCAAAATCTGGTGCAGCTCTAAATAGTAACCAATCAGCTTCCAGGTTTTATTGCCAAAGCTTAAATAGGAACTGCAGTCTGCTCACATAATTTGTAATAAAAACATCTTTGCCATTCTGAAGCTTCCCTCCAACCACTTTGCATATTATTTTATACATACTATGATTTTGTACTTGTCAAATATACTGCAGAAATCTCCCTCCACTAAGTCTGGCTAAGGCTATTTTAACTGTCGGCAGCTGAAGCTGCTGCCTGTTCACTTCATGTATTTACACAGACACACAGAGGCACACTTCCAGTTTTGCAGCTCTTATTAGCTCATTTGGCTACCATGCACAGCTGCGCCAGATTCTGAATGCTCCAGTTTTAGTAAATTCCCCCCCCCCCCCGTATGTTTTATTACTGCGCACACAGTGAGGGGGAACTGCCTTAAAATGGTACTAAACCCACAACAGTAAAATCAGTCTGTATATGCAGTAAGCATGCTTGTTATACTCACTGTGGAACCTAAGGGGGTTAATCCTCTGCATTGTGTAAAAAGGCTGTTTGATCCTGTCTTCTCTGTTCCTCCCCTTCTTCCACTGTCCCAATCCTTCTGATAGAACGGAGGCTAGGTGACAAGCTGCACTTGCTCAGTTTGGTGTGTATTGCTAGAGAGCTTTTTTTTCTTGGGAGAGTGCATGTGATCAGCACAGGGCAAATCAGCACTGTACAGACAGAGGGTCAGGGGTCCTGCAGCCCTATAGGACAGTCAGAGCAGAATGAAAATTCCTCCTACAAGTGTTAACCAAACATTGATAGAAGTCACAAGATTGCTTTAATGTTGAGGAAAAAGTTTAGCAGTTTATATTTACTACAGCTATTGCATTTCCAAGTTCTGTGTACTGTGGAATACCAGATACAGTAAATGCAGGATCCTGGGTTTAGTAACACTATAATGTTAGATTTTTCACATGACCACATATGCTGGCTGGTCCCGACCATTGATGAGTCTGCTCCACACGAGTAGGCCTCACCAACAAGCAAATCCTGCAAAAGACTCAGTAAGCTATCTGCCCATAACTCCTAAATATGGGTGTAACATGTAACATGCTCCTAAGGTGATAAAGGTGGTAATGTGGTCATTATGGGCAGAGTCCAGTATGTCAGAATGTGTGACACATTTCTAAATAATCATGAATGGTATCAACAGGTATCCTGGGACACACTGGCGGATTTGCGAACACAATATCGAACCATCTTAACTGAAGCTTGTCAACAGGCCCTCATCGATAAGGACCTTTTCTAGTACCTAGAAGTTAAATGGCCAATTAGACCGACCATTTATGCCTTACCTAAGGTTCATAAAAACCTAAAAAATCCCCCGGGCCGACCCATAGTGTCTGGCATTGGATACCACTGAAAAAACTAGTATCTATGTAGATAGCCAACTTAGATCCCATGTTATTGGGCTCCCATCCTATCTAAAGGACACATTGGAGTTGCCTAAAGTCATTGAGGGTCTCATCATCCCTGTGGGTGCTACATTGGTAGCTATCAATATTAAAGCTCTATACTCGAGCATCCCCCTTGAGAGGGGTATCGAGGTGATCTCAGGTTTTTTACGTGAACAAGATAGAAATAACTGGAAGTTGTGTAACTTAGTTATTTCTCTCTTAAGACATATTCTGATGTCTAATGTCTTTTTGTTCAATGGATCCACCTACCTCCAGGTACAGGGGGTTGCGATGGGGACCTCGTCTGCCCCATCGTATGCCAACCTGTACCTGGGGGGGTGGGAGAGGACCCTATTCTCGGATGACGGTGCCTCGATGTACCTCCACCACATTCTTCTCTGGCGGAGGTACATCAACGATGTACTGGTCATCTGGACTAGAACCGATGGTGAGCTCTCTGAGTTCATGACATATTTATTCCTCAACCAATTCAATCTTAAGTTTACGATGCAATCAGGCACCAAAAGTATTCCATTTCTGTATCTACGATTATTCATAAATCCTGATGGATCTATATACAGCAGCCTATACCACAAGGAAACCGTGGATAATACGATCTTGCATTATTCAAGTGCCCATCCCCATTCGTTGATACGTAGCATACCCTTTAGCCAATATTTGAGGTTGCGTCATAACTGTGCGAGAGAGGAAGACTTCAAAAGGGAAGCTAAAGCCCTTTTTGAGCAACTACAATATAGGGGGTATAGTAAAAAGGTATTGAAAAGGGCCTATAATAGAGCAAGATCCAATAAACGAGAGCAACTAATTTTCAAATCTAAGTCCCAGAACACAAATGTCACTACAAAACTGATCACCACATTCAGTGGACATCAAGCTCACTTTCGTGCACTAGTAGCTCAAAATTGGCACTTCCTTTCTGAGGATCCAATTATCTCCAAGTACGTCTCAGACCGCCCAGAAATTGTTTACAGAAGATCACGATCTGTAAGAGACAGCCTCGTGAATAGCCACCTCCCATCTCCATCAATAATGGAAGGAGCAGAAGGAGGCAATGGCACATACAAATGTGGAAAATGTGATCAATGCCCCTGGATAAGGGAGGGGGATGGCTGTCCTTTACCCAGGGGTGGCTTTATGAAATCTAGGTCATATGCTGACTGTGGTACGATTGGAGTGGTATATCTGCCTACGTGCACATGTGGTGCATTTTACATTAGGAAAACCAAATGCACCTTTGCTAGACGCATATGTGACCATTTATACTATCTCGACGCAGGACTACTCTATACACCTATATGTAGACATGTAGGTCTTAACCATAGCTATGACCCATTCTTTATTTCATTCTTTGAACTTGAGGTTATACCACAACAGGAAAGAGGTGGTGACTTTGATAAGAAAATCCTCCAAAAAGAAACTAGATGGATTTTCAAAGAGCTACCAACCCACCTGGCATAAATACTGCATTATCTTTCAAACCATTCCTCCAATGTCTGTTCTGTGTTTTCTATCCTTTTACTTGATAATTATGGGTGGCTCTACTAGTTAATATACAAGGATTTATAGACACACTATATAGTTGGTTAATTGTTCCCGCCAATACTCTCATTCCACTGTTTATTATTATTTTTTTCTGATTTTTTTTATTTGTAATTCTTATGTATTAATTATTGTATGATGGATATTTGTACCATAAGATTTTCTTACAAATGCTCTGCCATTGTTATTTGTGTATGTAAGACAAAAACAATTCCATAGCTCAACTCACCAACCAGTCTGCTGACCAACCAAATGAACCTATCTAACTGTCTGTTAAAAGCAGGGGTTTAGTTAGCACACATTTGCAAACGCATGTGAAAGCTGCAAGGCCTCGTCATGGCACCCTGTTGTTGCTTGCAGTCCTAACACTACAAATTTATAAGTGTCTCCACAGTGGAAGCACATGCATGGAATGGATAGATGTGGGGCAGGTGAGCCTGGAGGCAGTCCAAGCCCCCTTAAAGGAACAGGAGCACACTGGACACCCAGCAAGAGCACAATGGCAGCGAAGGTGCCCAGTGTGTCCCCGGACCATATATACGAACAGTAACAAAAAACTGGCCACTGCCCCACCTATAACTGGCCTTCACAGCAAGGAGCACATGGAGGGGCATATACAGGTAAGACAAAAACAGTTCCATAGCTCAACTCACCAACCAGTCTGCTGACCAACCAAATTAACCTGTCTAACCGTTTGTTAAAAGCAGGGGTGTAGTTAGCACACATTTACAAACGCATGTGAAAGCTGTAAGGCCTTGTCACGGCACCCTGTTGTTGCTTGCAGTCCTAACACTACAAATTTATAAGTGTCTCCACAGTGGAAGCACCTGCATGAAATGGATAGATGTGGGACAGGTGAGCCTGGAGGCAGCCCAAGCCCCCTTAAAGGATCAGGAACACACTGGACACCCAGCAAGAGCACAATGGCAGCGAAGGTGCCCAGTGTGTCCCCGGACCATATATATGAACAGTAACAAAAAACTGTCCACTGCCCCCACCATACTGCAGCTCAGTTTCAGGGTCTTGGCAATCTTCTTATAGCCTAGACCATCTTTATGTAGAGCAACAATTATTTTTTTCAGATCCTCAGAGAGTTCTTTGCCATGAGGTGTCATGTTGAACTTCCAGTGACCAGTATGAGAGAGTGAGAGTGATAACACCGAATTTAACACACCTGCTCCCCATTCACACCTGAGACCTTGTAACACTAACGAGTCACATGACACCGGGGAGGGAAAATGGCTAATTGGGGCCAATTTGGACATTTTCACTTAGGGGTGTACTCACTTTTGTTGCCAGCGGTTTAGACATTAATGGCTGTGTGTTGAGTTATTGTGAGGGGACAGCAAATTTACACTGTTATACAAGCTGTACACTCACTACTTTACATTGTAGCAAAGTGTCATTTCTTCAGTGTTGTCACATGAAAAGATAGAAGAAAATATTTACAAAAATGTGAGGGGTGTACTCACTTTTGTGAGATACTGTATGTGGGTTAATTTGGGATGCTATTGCATCTTCATATACATATGTATTATTGTATCTTCAGATTTTTCTTCCTTACACACATGGCTCTCTCCGATGCTGTGACACGATCAATATCAGACTATTTGGATGAGCACTTTAAATATTGTTATACTGTTTGTTTAATAATTATGTTTTTTTGATACTAATGTTATCCTTCTTTGCAACTTGGACCATGTAGATGCATGGGAAATAGCCCTGAAGAAGTGTCAGGGAAGGGCTCAGCCCTTCCTTCTCTGAGTCAGCCGCTCAGCTGTCGGCTAATTGCCAGCTCCTTTCTCTCCACAGTGACTCAGCTGTTGATGATCTGCTCATCAGTCCTGGCTACTTAAAGCCATCCAGCTCACTTCATCTCGGCCTTCGCCTTTGGTCACATCTCAAAGACTTTCTCCTGCGTTCCTGTTGAAGACTTGCTCGGCTGACGTCCCTTCTGGCTCCTGATCCTGCTTGCTTTACAATTACGTTGATCTCTGGCTTTCTGAAATTGGCATTGGCTGACTACCCGATCTGGTTACTGAACTCTGGATATGTATTGACTATGCTTACTCTGTTTACCTTTTATTATTATTAAACAAGTGTGATTAACTGTACTTCTGTCTCGGTTTGATTCATGGTTTCTGACAAGAAGCAGTAATCTTAACTGTGAAATATTATGTAGAAGGGTAAATGACCACGCTTAGGAACCTTCCTAGGTATGCTGCCTCCCCTAATATAGCTCCCCCGAGGGGTCTAAAGATACAAGATTATAATGAGATGGGGATGGTGGCACTCCCTAGTTTGGGTGAAAAAAGGGTCAGTTACTGGTGTATACTATCTCATATGTGGTATGATACAAATTAATATAATAAATTATAACATAAAGTGATCCGTGAACTCCAGGTCCATAAACAGTGCTTCTAGCTGTTGGTCACTTGAGTGAGGTACTCCGCTATAAGATTAGCTTATTCCCACTCAATTGATATTTTTACCCTAGTGAATTTAACCCAACATAATATCTCTAAAGTGAATATAAGGTTAATAGGACTCCATATAAGTACCGTGCTTAACAGTCACAAGTGATTATGTGCTTATACCAATTTTAGTGGGTACATACAAAAATAAAATTATATATAGGCACTTGTTAAAATAGCATATTTAAGGGAAAAAAAAAAAAAAAAAAAAAAAAAAAACCTTATTAAAGACAAAGAAAATGGTGTTAGTATACATCTGCATACTGATAGTTCATAAGATGTAATAAGTCCCGACTCAGGGTTATTGACACAAACGTGTGACTATAAGTATTTTGATACACCAATGCGTATTAATAGTCCGTCTGGTAAATTAGGTCTTCATGCAGGATGATTAACACAGAAATGGTGACTGTAAGTGTTTCCAGGGATTCCACTTGTGACTTAGTGCTCCCCCTCCAGGATCCCCACTCACCAGATCCCCTCACCCCCACGGGGGTAATGTGCTTGTATTTAAGATCACTACGGTTGCTCCACCATCCTTATCCAAGGGTCTGGGATGTCCCTATTCTTTTCAGATGATTAATGATGTACTCTGTGGTAAACTCCTCATAGAGGAAAAAAGATGTAGGCTCCCATAGTGTAGTAAAAAAGTACTGAATTTATTATAAAAAACAACAACTGGGTACAAAAACCGAACTTATTAAAATAAAAATATAAATATAAAATTAATCCTGGGGTGCCTAACCATACCCCAAAAAGCCGCACCCGGGACCGTAATAAATTCAGTACTTTTTTACTACACTATGGGAGCCTACATCTTTTTTCCTCTATGAGGAGTTTACCACAGAGTACATCATTAATCATCTGAAAAGAGGAGGGACATCCCAGACCCTTGGATAAGGATGGTGGAGCAACCGTAGTGATCTTAAATACAAGCGCATTACCCCCGTGGGGGTGAGGGGATCTGGTGAGTGGGGATCCTGGAGGGGGAGCACTAAGTCACAAGTGGAATCCCTGGAAACACTTACAGTCACCATTTCTGTGTTAATCATCCTGCATGAAGACCTAATTTACCAGACGGACTATTAATACGCATTGGTGTATCAAAATACTTATAGTCACACGTTTGTGTCAATAACCCTGAGTCGGGACTTATTACATCTTATGAACTATCAGTATGCAGATGTATACTAACACCATTTTCTTTGTCTTTAATAAGGTTTTTTTTTTTTTTTTTTTTTTTTTCCTTAAATATGCTATTTTAACAAGTGCCTATATATAATTTTATTTTTGTATGTACCCACTAAAATTGGTATAAGCACATAATCACTTGTGACTGTTAAGCACGGTACTTATATGGAGTCCTATTAACCTTATATTCACTTTAGAGATATTATGTTGGGTTAAATTCACTAGGGTAAAAATATCAATTGAGTGGGGATAAGCTAATCTTATAGCGGAGTACCTCACTCAAGTGACCAACAGCTAGAAGCACTGTTTACGGACCTGGAGTTCACGGATCACTTTATGTTATAATTTATTATATTAATTTGTATCATACCACATATGAGATAGTATACACCAGTAACTGACCCTTTTTTCACCCGAACTAGGGAGCGCCACCATCCCCATCTCATTATAATCTTAACTGTGAAACGCGTCACTGCCCATGTATATACAAGCATCTGTTCAAGCTTTTTGAAAATGAGTATCAATTCTGGTCACTTGTTCTATGACTAATACTGTTTTAAATTGTATATTTTGTAATAAATTAATTTTTCTATTATCCTTTTGGTTGTTCTTGCCTCATGACAGAAATATGCATCCTTAAAAGTCCCAATCACTATTAAGGGACAGGTTCCTTATCTCTTCTCTTCATATCCTCTTTTTTATGCACTTGGTGAACTTAGCCTTTAACTGAAAAAAAGTAACATATATTGCTTTCACCCTTCTCCAAATCTCCAAATTCCTTTTTTTATTGCTTCAGTGAACTGACTTCCTGTTAGAGGGTGGCTACGTTCATTCTCTATGGTCCCACTGTATGTAGGAACGTAGCCACCCTCTCACTCCTGAGATGGACTAGGGGCTATGGATTATAGGATTTGTAATGTGTGTATAGTACAGGAGTGCACATGACCACAACTAATGTTCACTGTTCTTTCCAAAACAAATGGAAGTGAGAGGTTTGGGGGGTCACAGAGGATAGTATAAAAAAGGCAGTGAAACACAGTAATAAATAATTTATTGAAAAGTACATTTCAATGAAATTAAGTTGTGGATGTGTATGGATAATTTTTCAGGAATAAGGTTATCGTTTTGTGTCACTTTAACAAAAAGTGTGCAGGCACTAATACTTAACTCATCTAATCTACATTTTGTGATTTGAATAATATAAAGCACTACCTTTATGCTGATATATTAAGCCCAAAAATGCAGAATCTATTTAAATTTACCTTGGCTGTTGCTTTAAATTCACCATTACTAAACTCCTTATTGGAAAAAAAGGAGGTGGATTTTAATCCTTTTTAATAAACTCAGGTTATTCTAGAAAATGTTTTTCTGGAATTGAGCAGTCATTGAAACAAGGATTAGTATTTAAATGATAATACCATTATTACCTAAGGTCCAATCATTCCACATCTTCTATTGTTAATGTCTTCCATTTAAGGCAACCTTAATTTTCACACTGTAACCTTACTTTATTTAAATACAAATCTTTTCCAAATGCATTATTTTCACTCCTGTCTTCGATCTCGTTATAATGATGAAATAATTATGTTCTGTAAAATAAAGTCATGAATGTCAACACAGACTAATACCAGTAGCAACTGGAAGTATTGCTGCAATAATATGAAACCCAAAACAACATGAACTTTCTAAACTAACACTAAAGGAAAATGCGGCTTCAGTATTGATCCTGCTGAGCTGCCAAAATCTATACCAGGTTAAAAAGATGCACTAGGTAAATAACAAGATCCACAAACTCTAGGACTCTTGTCAAAGCACAAATACAGATTAAATCACTGTGAAATATACATAATGTTAAAGCTGAATTCCATGGAGATAGAAAAGTACAATATAATGCAGTTTATTGTTAAAAATCATTAAATGCAAGGTACCTGAATCTGTCTTGATATTACATTGGATCTTGCACTAAAAAGCAAAGTCCGCTTAATAAATCAGGGACTCCCACCCAAACCAAACCGCAGCATTAAAGTGTGAAAGCCCGTGAAAAAAAAAATTAGTAAATATACTTGCCTTCCTCCAGGCGCCGAAGAGGATGACGTCATGACCCTTCCATTGAGATCCCGTGAACAGTGTGTATACCATATCTCATGAAAGTTGCATGGTTTTACACTTCAGTGCTCTGATTGTGTGTGTGTGTGTGTGTGTGTGTTGGGGGAAAGAAAAAAAGCAGACCTTGCAAGATCTGCTTTTATCTGCTGTAATCCTTTCTGCAACAGCAGTCAGAATAAGACAGCGAGGGTCATCATTCTCAGGAAATAAATCAACACAGGACATGCTAACAGAAGATTTGAAGGAAAAGACAACCTCATTAGTCTGTTGCTGTCAGGTACAGCTAATTGAAATGTATCTATTTATTTTTTAAAGTCTCTGACGCAAGGAATTTTGTGCGTACTGTAAAATCCATGTCTTTGCGTCCACTACAAGACATCTACTGTTGGAGTATTTTTTAAATTTATTACAGGTATTTAGATCAGATATTTAGTGCATTAGGCATACATCTCAACAGTCCCAGAATGAGTGGGACTGTCCCTTATTTTCAGCTGAATTTTGGAGTCCCGCAGACTTCAGGTTTGTGATGCTACACTTAGACTCTCACTGCCATCATTGTAATTACAGACAGCAGGACTCGGCATTCTAAACTTTGCCTACTTGGTAACACTGCATCAGTCCCACTGACCTCAGCAAGAGGCGATAGAAGTGAGCCAGTGACAAGCAGAAAAGGCAGGAGGGGAGCCACAGTTTTGTGATCAGAACAGTGATCCACCTGAGAGCCTGGGTGAGAAAATAGAAGAAAATAGGAGTAGCATCAAATAGCTGTACTGAAAACTGAGTCTCCACAACTTCATCTTTACCCTAATGTAAGCCTTATCGAACTGGAACAAAATCATGACTGTCCAGACTCACTACTGTGCAGTTGCAGCATGCAAGCATGATGGAGTCAAGAATTATCAAACCATTGCATAGCTATATTCAAGTATTGAGCCACTACTGCACAGAGAAACAAAAAGTTGGGAGCAGGGAAGGGACACAGAAAAAAGAGACTTATGCCGTGTGGCTTTATTTCTTAGGGCAGAGGTAAGCAACTTTTGAGAGGTGGAGATCTACCCGAACAACATGAATGAGATCTAAGATCACCCCTTTTTTCTAAGAAATTAACTAGCAAGGCCTAACTAAAAGAAACAAAGTGGACAGTGTCAGTCAGTCAAGCAGTTGGAGCATAAGGGGACCTGAACAGCAGAGGGAAGGGGAACCTGGACAGGAGGAGTGGCGGGGGCAGTATTTACTGGAACCAATCTCCTGAGCTTTCCTCCGGCAGGAGCTGAATGCCAGCAGGAGGCAGAGGAAGAGAATCCGGCTTCCAGCTGCTGCAAGAGGAAAATACAGGGGATCGGTTCTGGTAAATCCTGCCCCCCCCTCCTGTCCATGCTGGCCCTTGTTTCCCTTAGTGACATACAAACTGGCAAGAAACCACAGTTTACAGTGGAAAAAGCAAGTATTTTACACTCACGATAGTGTAAAAAAATCCTCAGAGAACAGAAAGCAACAAAAACAGCATGACCACATCTCTTTAAACCATGCTCATATCATCACGTCCACTCTTCACTGCAGCACATGTCCCTCTTTACAATGGTCGAAAGTGGGGAGGTATGCATCAGGGTCTGTGGAGCAACAGTCAGGAAATCTATCAGGACTGTAAAGAACCTTCCCCGGGTGGAACCACAGCAAGAAAGATAAAAAAAGGAAGTCCCCCTCTTGAGTCTGCAAAGCAAACAAGGAGGAAGGATCAAGACCCAACTATGCAATACCATGGACCATGGCAAAGAAAAAAGACCTAGTGCACAAGGTATGGTATAAGGCCTCAGTATTTTAATTGACAGACCAAATGTAGAGTAGAAAAGTAGATATTTATTATGCACGATAAGTAATAATAGATACAATAACAAGTATCAAAAAATTAATGATCAAAAAGAAGTTAAAAGTACATGATAGACATAACACTTCGCTGCCCTGGATACATATGGTGGGCTAGCATAGAAAAATGCCATATATGACGCCTGACATGTTTCGGACAGGAATGTCCTTCTTCAGAGGCTTAATGTCACATACATGGATATGTAGTTTTTCTATAATGTAGATAAATCAAATATTAGTACAAAGAAATAAAGTAATATACAGAATTGTTGCTTGCTACTAAATTCATATATAAGGCCCTAAAATGTCTTATTGCTTTCCATATTAAACCAGCATTTGTAAAATCAGAGCAATATACCAAATGTACTTATAAAAGCGGTTCAGCCAACGATAGACACACTGTGGAGATCGGAGGGCATGTGTGGAACCAGCGGGGCGGGCTCAATGGAGGGCCGAAAAAGGAGCAAAACAGTGGCCACTCAATGCAATGCAATGGCAAAAACAGGAAGGCAATTTGTATGCTGCAAGAGCACCCAGTCAGTGCTGAATAATAATCAGCAGTGGCTAGTAGGCCGTATCAAGGACCATTCCCTGCTACTGCCAGAGGAATCCTGTGTTAGGAAACTAGCTTGTAAAGCATGCAGACAGCTCAGGGAATCATGAAGCCTATCTCCTACATCCTCCTGCAACACAGGATCACAAAATGCGCCTACTGTAAGTGCTAAGACTGCTCTGCGATGTCCAGGAGTAGACAGCTGGGAAAACATTACAAAGACACATTTGAAGGGAACAGGTGGACATGTCAGGCATGTCAGCACGTTGACATTGTCCAACGCTATTCGTATTTGTCCAGGAAATGATCCCACACTGTAGGAGGAACCACTTGTTCTGGGACTCCAGAATGTAGATCAAGAGTTGAAGGTTCACAGATAACATGATCTTTCAGAAAATAGAAAGAACAACTTCTTCAACAACCCTAAACAACTGAAACACCAAGAACTGGAACTGGAACTACTTGTTTAGTACACATTTTGGGGTTGATTTATTAAAACTGGAGAGTGCAAAATCTGGTGAAGCTGGTGCAGTGCATGGTAGCCAATCAGCTTCTAACTTCAGCTTGTTCAATTAAGCTTTGACCAAAAAACCTGGAAGATGATTGGTTTCTATGCAGAGCTGCACCAGATCTTGCACTCTCCAGGTTTGGTAAATGGCTTTTAGATGGGATGTGGAAATCAGGTTTGGTAAATCAACCCCTTTTGTCTGCTTAGGAGTGTGATCCTCAACAGCTAAGTAAAGGGTGATGAAGCTGTGGATTCCACTACAGCAGAACCATGCTGGTTCAGGCTGCCTCCAGTTGATGAAGAAGGGCTCACATCACTGTCTGGAGGTAAAAGATCCAGTCAAACCTCGGATGCACTGGCCTTTCAATAAAACATTGTCCACTAGAGCTAAAGCCAACCAATGACTCCACAGGAGGTCACCTAAGATTTCCACAATGTGAAAGCCATGTGAATACACTGGGACAAACACTGGAACCAGCCCCCTGGAGGGAACTCTAAGTGCAAGGGTGAGACTGGAGAGCTAAGCCCCAAGAGGACAATGAGCAATCTATACATGTCCTGGCTGACTATAAGAGTCAGATGGTCCTTCTGGGAAAAGGATCTTGGGGATCCCCTGTAAAACTGCTGGAGTTACTGCTGGAAAAAATAACTATTCAGTCAAAGGGAATATAGAAAAAGCTGGGATAGCATTAGTACAGGAAATAGAACAAGCATTTTTTGAACCAGGACACCCCAAGGGAACAGAGGTAAGTCTGTTAATTGGTGCAGTGGCTCAGGATGATATAGGTCAAGGAGCTAAAGAGAACACTGATTGTGAGGGTTTAGACTGTAATCCCAAGAAGGCACTCTTTGTACTTAAAGTTCTCAAGGGCAAGCTACACAAAAGCCCATAAGGATTACCAAATGTTCCCTAATTTGAAAAAGTGGGGGTGCTCCTTCATGCTGATGAAGGCATCCCTAAGTGTTTAGCAGATTTCTTGCTCCAGATCTTGCGGGGGGCTGGAGAACCAGGATTGGTAGCCCTAGGTCACAGTCACTTGTGAAGCTACAAGTCTCATGAGGCATTGCAAGGCTGACAGTTACAAGCATGACTCCCCCAGGCAGAGGCATGATGGGATTTGTAGTTCCCCAACAGCTGGAGGGCTGCCAGACTGACACCCCTGCCCTAGGTGTACATAGTATATGTCGAAATTGTTGCACTGTATGTAAATCCTAATTAATAAAACAAAATCAAAGCAAATTAAATATTCACCACAAGTGTCAAAGTGAATCAATAAAATGTCCATAAATTATGCATAAAATGCAATGTTCATCATTCCCTGGTAAGTGATAAAAGAAAGTGTCGCCAGCGAACCCTCCACCCCATACACACAGCCTCTTACCAAAATGAGAGACCCCAGATTATAGGTAAGACAGAGCATGAAGCTGCATGGACCTTAGGTAATGGATCATCAATTCTAGTGAAACATGTTAGAAGCTCTGCAAAAAGGTGTACTTACACCAGGAGTAGGAGACACAAAGGAAAAGTACTTAGCAAACCTTTTCCTATATTTCTTGGTCTGTGGCAGTAGGATGCTATGGCCTCCAGTGCTCTCCTTGATTATAATGTTAAGAAAAGATCTAAAGGGCTGCATCCCAGCACTTTAACCAGAGTGTGCTGTCCATATTGTGACAAATTGGGGGGTTTGTAGCTCATTGGTAGTACAAAACAGTGAGTTGAATCCACGCCAGAAGTACGTTTCCTGCCCACTTTTATTTAAAACAGAAGAAAAGTTCACAAATGAATAGCTTTCTATGCATGGTGTTTCCACCATCAAACGAACAATAACAGTAATCAGCCTTGTGGCTCTATTCACAGCTCTACAGCTGAGGGTTCATGCTTTGGTCCTCCAGACCATTTAACACACAATCCCTACAGGCCTAGACTGCCTTTTCCAACAGTGGCATGGCCTCGCCGTGCCACAATATGTACAGACAATTGACCCATAGGGCTATACAATAGGCCCATACAGGAGAAACAGGAATAGGCCCATACAGGAGAAAAGGAAAGCTGCTTCCAGCGGATCACCATAGTTGAAGCATAAAGACCCAGACATCAGCCGCGCATACCCTTTAAGGCTGTGCCGCCACTGGTGACTTGGACTCCACATTCCTCCATGTAGTGGAAGTGTGATATGCGCAAGGCGCCCCCATCGCCATGGACTCCAGCGTAGCCGCACCGCTACCCAATAAGACAGTCGGAAGGTGTGATGGCTGGCGTCAGATGCATGTGGGCATGACGTATGCTGATATCTATTGATTATCTTATGGCCTATGGACTATAGGCAATTGTGGTATCCTTCACATGACAGCGCTGTCTGCCCCATGTTTTTTACTGCGCCCCTTGTTTTTTATTGCGCCCCTTGTTTTTTACTGCACACCATGTAACTTTATATTTGTTACACCCGGATGTTTCACAGTTGTAGTAATTTACACAGTACTGTCTGTATGTTACGTGTATTGAAACTTAGGACTGTTTGGATGTGAATGTAGCATCATGACGTACTCATTGTTTTTTTTAGACAATGTTGTCTTCTGCCCTACTTTTGTGATAAATAAAGGCTTTTGTATTTTCTTATTTTGTTTATTATTTATTTTTGTGATGGGATACTATACCCCTGAGGCTCATTATTATGGTCCTTTTGACAGTCTCCGAGCTCTGTCTTTTTCTTTATGTGGTTTGTGTTTGGCCTTAGAACCCCACGTTCATTATTATGTTGTGAGTGGGTAAGTGACCAGTTGGTAGACGTGGGTGCCTATGCATTATTATCTCTCTTTTGTATATTTTTTTTATTATAAAAATGTCCAAAACCGCTTCCCATAGTCAAAGAGTGTTTATACTGAATGGTCTTTCAGCAGTTTTCTGTAAAGTCGCACTCCTATCCTGAAATAAAGTGGGCTGGTCAGTGAGAAGAGTTCATATACTGTACATCTGATGAGGGACATGTGGGTTGTCTTTAAACATAACCATGCTTTGAAGTGCAGTTGAACGTTGTTTAAATTAGCTTAGTACATTTTCATATGCAATAAACAAAAGGTGTTTGATGGTTATTTTCTTTTTAAAGCATTTACAGCTTGAGTAAAAAAGCCTGTCCCCCCTTCCAACAGCTAAAGAGAAGGACTTACTCTTTGTGGGGAAGCAATGGTCTCTCTGCAGAGCTTTTCAGTCAGCAGGGAGTTTTGCAGATTGCAGAGCTGTAGGTCTGACACAGAAGGGAGTGTTTGGACCTCTGTAGAGAGATCACGGTTTCCACACAATGAGAAAATCCCATTCTCTGCTTTCTCCCTAATTTAAATAGATTTTCTTTGGTGATGTTGCAAGTCATTTTTCAGCAGGTACTTGCTTCCACTTTCTCATTCTGAGGTATCCCTCCTTCCCTGTTCACAGAGATGCACACTACACATTCCAGGATACTTGAGGACAGTCTCCCCTAGTTGGCACATCTCTGTTACTTCCATTTTATCTTTACTGTGCTTCATGGTTTGCCTCAAAAATGCTGCATGCACACTTTTTGGTCTGCTGTAGAGTTAGGGTTGCCACCTTTTTCTTCAAGCCAAACCCAAACACTTTTTTTTTTTTTTTTTTTTTAGTATATGCTATAAGATTGTAAAAGACAAGACCTGGGACACTTGGTTGCCCTTAAGGAGAACAGTAATGCGTAGCGCAGTGGGTGTGGCCGAATTGTGAGTGTTATGCATGGAATACAGGGGTCAGGAACACTTACTGTGCAAAATGCAGGGGACAGGAGTGTGAAATGCATAGTAGGAGTCATGAGTAAGAATGAGCTCAGGCGTGTTCTCAACCCGCACGTGTAGAGCCTGCCAGGAAGTCAGCACTTTGCAGCGCTAATCACAGGCAGTGAGACATTTCTCGATCTCTGCAGCCGCGGATCAGGAAAACGTCCTACTGCCTGTGATTAGCGTTGTGCAGTGCTGACTTCCTGGCGGGCTCTGCATGTGCAGGTTGCAAACACGCCTGAGCTCATCCTTAGTCATGAGTACAAAACAAAAAGATTACAGCAGTCAGGGGGTGTGTAACACACAGTGTAGGGGTACGAAAAGTGCAAATCCCCCAGCCCCCCCCACAAGCAGTACTCTCCTCCATGTTGCCCTTTCATCAAATATCCCAACTCCCTCTCCTGCAAAAAAATTAAAAATCCAGCACTAATCTTTATGCTCACTCTCCACCCCACCAACAAAAATAATTTCTCCCCCTCCCAGAACAATTTCCCCCTCAAAACAAATCCTCTCCCCCCTTCCTCAGCACAAGTCCTCCTCCACTATCCCCAAAATCCCCAGTCCAAGACCCCCTTCTTCCCCATCCCAGCTCCCTTATCCCTGCCCCCCTCAATCTTCCCTCCTAATAGAAATCCTCTTTCCCAACCAGTACAAACCCTCCTTCCCCCATTACCCCTCTCTGAATAAATCCTCTGCCACCACCAAATCCTCCCTCCCAGCACAGACTCCCATTCCAGTAGAACACCCCCCCCCCAAAAGAAATCTCTCTTGTAGTATAAATCTTTCTCCTCCTCCCACCCCCCCCCCCCCCAAAAAAAAGAAATGCCACTTCTAGCACAAACCTTTCCCTAAAAAAAAATCCCCCTTCCCAGTACAAATCTCCTTCCACCCCGCAAATCCTCATCCCAGTACAAATACCCCACCCCAACATCCCCCCAAGCATAAATCCGCTTCCCATTACAAATTCTCTCCCCCAAATCCCCCCTTCCAGCACAACATGTTCCCCATCCTGGAAAAATTCCTCTCCCCTCATCCTCTCCAGCACAAATCCTCTTTCCTCCAAGCCCTTCCTACACAAGTCCTCTCCCCAGTTCCATCACATATCCTCCCACATAAATCCCCCCACCAGTAGAAACTTTTCCCCCACAAACACAAATCCCCCTTTCTAATACGGATCCAAACCTCCCGACTGTCCCAGTTTTAATTGGCTTTTCCTGGGATTTGAACAAAATCCCAGCATCCCATGGATCTGGGCTGAGTCCTGGAGCCCAGTGCTGGAACAAGTTCTGGCACTTGGCTCCACTCAACTTGCCAAGCAGGAGCTAGTGTGGGCATCCAGGGCAAATGTCCTCCATCTCTCGGGGGTCCCAGATGTCATGAACATCCCTTTTGTGAGAAGTTGGATATGTGCTGGGGGCACTCTGGGAGGAAGAGGGCTAGTGCTGGAAGGGGGGGTTGGATATGTGCTGGGGGGCACTCTGGGAGGGAGAGGGCTAGTGCTGGAATAGGGGGGTGGATATGTGCTGGGAGGCACTCTGGGAGGCAGAGGGCTAGTGCTGGAAGGGGGTTGGATAAGTGCTGGGGGGGACTCTGGGAGGGAGAGGACTAGTGCTGGAAGGGGGGGGTTGGATATGTGCTAAGGGGGAACTCTGGGAGGGAGAGGGCTAGTGCTGGAAGGGGGGTTAGATATGTGCTGGGGGCACTCTGGGAGGGAGAGGGCTAGTGCTTGAGGGGGGTTGGATATGTGCTGGGGGGAACTCTGACAGGGAGAGGGCTAGTGCTGGAAGGGGGTTGGATATGTGCTGGGGGGCACTCTGGAAGGGAGATGGCTAGTACTGAAAGAGGGGTTGGATATGTGCTGGGGGACACTCTGGGAAGGAGTGGGCTAGTGCTGGAAGGGGGGTTGGATATGTGCCTGGGGCGCACTCTGGGAAGGAGAGGGATAGTGCTGGAAGGGGAGGTTGGATATGTGCTGGAGGGACACTGGGAGAGAGAGGGCTAGTGCTGGACAGCGCTTGGATATGTGCTGGGGGGAAATCTGGGAGGGAGAGGGCTAGTGCTGGAAGGGGATGTCACATTTCAAATTCATCCCACACTTATGGCATATGTCCTTTCTCATACCAAAGCGCCCCTCCCAGCACATATCCTCCCAACCCCCCCAATCACTACACCAAGTGTACATCCTTTTAGCTTTCTGCTTCCCATTCACTCCCCCCCCCCCCCCCCGTCCATCTACAAAGCATAGAAAACTTTGTACAGATCTGAAATCAGCGTGTGTTCCTGCTCCCCCCTCCTTCTGTGACATCAATTCTACCACTTGTCTCCAAATTAGGGTTGACAAAAGTGCCTAATTTTGTTCCCCCTATGGTTGGGTATCTTATATGTAAAATCATTCATAGAATAACAGGAGTACACACCCCTTTGAGTTCCTGACATCCCCCATGTGTGATGGTCCTCCTATGGGCTGGTGGGACTGTCCACACGCCTTTCCATTAATGTCTCTTTATCCAAACACATATATAACAGAGCTGGCACTTGTTGATTCTTTATGAGTGTTCAGTTATATTAGCATGAGAGATTTGAGGTCCTGATGAAGCGGATTGGTCCATGAAATGCATTGACCCACATTGTATAATCTGGGAAGATCTCAATGCCTCAAGCCCTTTGCTTCCTAATTGCGAGACCTAAGTGGTAGACTTGATGTCTTTTGTAAAAGGGTATGTTTTTAAAATATAATATAATAAAGATATGTTGATTGTTTTTTAAAAGAGTTCTAAAGGGCATATTTGTTCATTGGAGGGGTATTTAGAGTCCCACTACATACAGTGTTGTCTTTTATTAATTAATTTGGGGATGAGACCTCCAAAGACAATGGTAATGATCTAGCACCATTCCCTTGTATCTAACATTTTTAATTGTCCCACTTAACTTACGTCGATCTAACTAACATTGGAAAATATTTCTCTCATTGGCTGCAGCTACTGACTTGTATAATCTGACAGCGGGAACTCTCTGCTGTCAGATTATACAGATCAGTGTCCCAGTGGGGAAGATTACTCTACCTCACTTGTGTGGATGAGGGAATTCTAACCCATCATAGCAAGCTTTAGGAAACATCGCAAGCACAGCAATCTTTACTATTATGTCGTTGAGGGAGTCTGACCTCCCCTGCTCTGTTACACAGTACCTATCAATGGAGACAAAGCTGTCAGAAGAGCAAAGTTTGTCCTAATATAAATCTAGGTTGACAACAAGCACAGAAAAGGAGATGTGCACGTTTGGGGGTAGTCAGAAAGAAATAATCAGATTCATTAATATAAGGCCAGCTGTAAGACACTAATCACAGACAAAGCAACAGTTCCATTAAGTGTGTCACAATGATCTGTGTAAAGCCATCCCGGCCTGTGAGCTAATACAGAGAGTGAACACTAAGGACAGGATGTACGGCTTATGCTCTACATTCAGTATATCTCTATCTGTTATATCTGATTGTAGTGGAAACTGATGGATGATAATCTCAAAAAGGTTTAATTGGTTTCTAGCGTAAAGTCAACGATCTCATCTTGTAGTGTTATCATAGCTCCCCAGTGACAGATTTATCAGAAAAGATATAAAAGGTCTCTTTACCGAAACATGCAGTTCTTGGCATGGCAGTAAAATAATTTTCCTATTATTGTACACTACAGCAGAATTTAGTCCAGATTGTACAAATTGACCTCTTCTAAAAGCTAGATTGATGTGCCCTTTGTTAATAAAAATATGTCGGTCTAACCTAATATCTATATTATTGAGGTAATAGTTTCACAGAAATAAAAGCCAATGTTTCAGGCATTACTTGCACTGCCTTGTATACCATAAAGCTAACCCAACACCCCAGAAAGAAAGAAAAATGCATCCTCAAGGGTGGGCACACTCTTGGCAGCAAAGATACTGGTAAAAGAGCAATTCAAAGGATTTCTTTAACCACTTTGTATCCGGGGCAATTGTTTAGTTTTTCACATATATGTTAAAATCAGCATTTTTATACTTAAAAATTACTTAGAAACCCCAAACAATTGTATGTTTTATGAAGGGCCCTATAGAATATAGCGGTAACAGTTGTAATCTTTTACAAAAAAATTGCACAGCTGTTTATCAAAAGCATATTTTCAGGATAATATACACAAGCATGAATTTTACAGCACACAAATACAAAATAATGGAATTCTTATATCCCAGTGCTCTCCCAATACAAATAATATTTTCAATAAGTCCCAACAGCTGGACTAACCTTATTCTGTGGACAGGTAGTGAATGTATTGAAAAATTCAAGAGTTATATTGAAACCACAAAACAGTGAACCCACAGAAAATAAAGACCAGAACATGTCTCTCAGAAGCAAAAAAATAGCTTTATATAGTCTTTGTTTCCATATAATAGCTCATATAGTTCGCAATTTTATGCAAGTATTCCTTCCAATCATTGAACATCACTTTTGTGCAACACACGACAAAAATATGGACTCTTACCGAATAAGAGCCTTAAAAATCAGTGGGTCATATCATGTATGAGGTAAACAAAAGAATGGCCATCAGATGTCTCTCTCTTTCTCTGATTACAAACTTTTTATTGAAAAAGTGTTGTTGTTTTACATAAATCATATGAATTAACAATCGTAAAGGATATAGGTATACATGACTTTAAAGAATATAGAGAATTAAATTATATAACAATACAAAGACCATATCATGTCATCATGTATACAAGGTTATATCTTCATAATGGTCCATGTCAAATGTTGTTTGTATTGAATTTTGATTGTTAATAAAAAAAAAGAAAAAAGAAACTAAAATAAATGAGGAGGTAAAAGAACAAAACTAGGGTACTTCAGTTTTGAATATATGCATGTAATCTATGCATTGGGTGTATTTTTATTTTTTTTTTTTGTTTAATACATTTTTATTGAAAACAGGTTGTTCGGTACAGTACAGCATCCAACTGTAATGTATACATACAATTTAAACACAAAGGTATTTAAAGTCTAGAGGATGTGTCATCAAAGTATAAAGCATGACTCATCACAAAAACATATGTGCAATATTAAAGTAATAACACTGGTTGAGAGCACCAAATCCTGTCGCATTTTTTGATAGATAGTATATATATGAAAAAAGAGAAAAGAAAAAGAAAGGACAATGAAAAAGGAACGTGTAAAAAAAAAAAAAAAAATAGGTAGAAAAGGTAGTGGGTAGAGGTAGGAGGGGGTGGGAAAAGAAGGTTGTCTGCCTCTGTCGGAGTTTCACAGAACTAAGGCCTATCATAAACAAGTTATGGGTTCGAAGCCATAATTTCAGCATAAGCTGCAGTGTATTTAAAGTGGAGTTCCACCCAAAAGTGGAACTTCTACTCATCAGATTCCTCCCCCCCTCCGGTGACACAGTTGGCACCTTTCAGGGGGGAGGGGGGTACAGATACCTGTATATTACAGGTATCTGTACCCACTTCCGGCATAGATATCCACAGAATCTGCCGTTATTTACGCCACTTCCTGCTCCCTCCCCGCTGCCTGCTGGGAAACACATGGGTCCTAGAGGCAGCAGGGACCATCCGTATTGCGCTGCGCATCTCGCGCATGCGCAGTAGGGAACCCGGGAAGTGAAGCCGCAGGGCTTCACTTCCTGATTCCCTTACTGAAGATGGAGGCGGCAGCACCCGAGGATGGAGAGACGGTTCGGCCTCGGGTGCCGACATCGCGGGCGCCCTGGACAGGTAAGTGTCCATGTTTTAAAAGTCAGCAGCTGCAGTATTTGTAGCTGCTGACTTTTAAAAAAAAAATTTTCGGCGGCGCTCCGCTTTAAAGGCGAACCAACAGGACCATATCTTCTTCCCCAGTTCAGATTTGTTTTTGATGGAGTAGGTTAAATCTTCCATAAAGTATAAATGATCCACCTCTCCCAGCCATTGGCGTAAGGAAGGTATCTTGGGAGTTTTCCAAAACCGAGGTATGAGAGCTTTAGCAGCGTTTAATAAATGTGGGGTGATAGATTTTTTATATGATCCTGTTGACTCGTCCGTATAATGTGATAGTACATACCAGGGATCATTGGGAACCTCAGAACCCTGAATCTCCTTAATCCAATGTAGGATAGTAAGCCAAAAAGGTCTGATAAATGGACAAAACCACCAAACATGAGCATGCGATGCAACTTCTCCGCAGTCATGCCAGCATAGCGATGAATTTTGAGGGAAGAATTTATGGAGAACCACAGGTGTGTAATGCCACCTAGTCAATAGTTTGTAATTGACCTCTGCAGTTTTAGATGACATAGAGGATGAATGAGAAAGTAAGAGGATAGATGCCTTCTGATGTTCCGTTAAATTCCTGTGTAAATCTTTCTCCCAGTTATGAAGGAAATTGGGACAACTAGCGGATGTAAGTGATCCTAATGCTTGGTAAAAATAAGAGAGGGGTCTCTCCACCGGATGGTCGTCAACAAACGCTGATTCGATCGATGTTAGGCTGGATGTATTGCACAAGAGTTTTGGGAGGGCCTGAATGAAGTCTGACAATTGAAGATATCTCCACTGGTTCATTAGCGACGTAGACGATGTTGAGGTGAGCGTAGATAGTGGCACAATATCCAAGTCATTAATGACCTGGTGTAATAAAACAGCGTTCCCGAGGTTCCAAGAGTGAAGTCTGGGATCAATATTCCCAGGTGGGAAATAATTATGACCAGTCAGAGGCATAAGAGGAGAGTTGTATTGCCACTTATGAGTTTTGCATAGTAAGTCCCAACATAGTAAGGTAGAGCGTGTGAGTGGAGACGTATCGGTAGATAGAGATCTGAATTTCCTTGGAATCCAGATTAAGAGGTAGAGGTCAGAGCCACCAAGTGCTATCTCCAAAGACACCCAAAGCTTCGAGTCCTTGTGGTATCTCCAATCTGAGATTTTAGATAGGATTGCTGCCAAATAGTATCGTTTAATGTCTGGTAAAGCTAATCCTCCTGTACATTTTGGTCTAAAAAGAAGAGATCTGGCCAGTCTAGGGTGCCGCCTGTTCCATATGTATCTACTTATAATAGTTGTTACATGTTTAAAAAAACCTGCTGGGATTTGAAAAGGTATCATTTGGAATAAAAATAGCAACCTGGGCAATATGTTCATTTTGACCACACTTATCTTTCCCAGCCAAGAGTGTGCCAGGTGCGACCATTTTTGTAGGTCAGTTTTGATTGTATTTAATAATGGCATAAAGTTGGCACGAAATAGAGATGACAGGTTAGGGGTGAGGAATATTCCTAAGTATTTCATAGCTCTTTTTTGCCAATTAAATGGGAAAGACTTCTGCAGGATGCTTGAAGTCTCCTGGGGAACTGAAATATTCAAAATTTCGGATTTGGACATGTTAATCTGGAAATTTTAAACCTGGTTGTAAGTTGAAAAGGCTTGCATTAAATTGGGTAAAGTAATTTTGGGCTGTTGAATATAGAACAAGATGTCATCCGCATACGCCGCGTATTTATGTTCAAAATTGCCTACCGAGATACCATGAATGTTTGGATTATGTTGTATTGTCGATAGGAATGGTTCAAGGGAGAGGGCGAATAGAATAGGCGAGAGGGGACATCCCTGTCGTGTGCCGTTATGTAGAGTAAATGGTTCACTTAAAGTGCCATTTATTCTCAATTGTGCAGAAGGATAGTTATAGAGGGCCGATATCTGACTTAAGAGTGAGGGACCAATACCCAGATGGGCCAGGGTCGCTAATAGGAACTCCAAGTCCACCCTGTCAAACGCTTTCTCAGCATCTGTTGATACCAACAGGGTGGGCTGGGAGGACCCGCAAACATGTGCAATCAGGGAAAGGGAAAAGAATTGTCACGTGCTTCTCTACCAGGGATAAAGCCTGTTTGCTCCTTAGAAACCCACTTCGGTACCAGGGGGAGGAGTCTATTCGCTATGAGTTTTGCATATAGCTTAGCATCTAAATTCAGAAGGGATATGGGGCGATAACTACCACAAACGCTAGGATCTTTCCCTGCCTTCAGAATAATGGTAATATGTGCATGAAGGGTTTCTGTCCTAAGGGAACCGCCTGAGGGAATCGAATTAGCATAGTTAGTTAAGAGCGGAAGTAAAATATCAGCAACTGTTAAACCATCGGGGCCTGGTGCTTTGCCCGTGGCCATGGCCTTAAGTGCTCTACGCAGTTCCTCAGTGGTAAATTCACCATCTAGGGTAGCTGAAGTATCCTCTGGTAGCTTAGGTAAGTCGGCCTGCTCCAGGTAGTCCTGTATGAGACGTTTGTGGGATTCCTGATCGGGTATGTGATGGTGGACGTGATATAGGTGTTGATAAAATAATCTAAACTCCGCAGCTATGGCAGGGGTATGGTGAACCATCTGATCTGTTTTGGACTTGATTTTGGCTTTAAAAGTCGCAGCTTTTTTTTGTTGAAGGGAACGAGCCCCATGCATATGTACGTTGAGCTATTATGCGAAATTGTTGTTTCTGTTCAGTATGAAAAAGATTCTTTAAATCCTCCCTCTTTTTGGTCAGAGCCACAAACACAGACTGTGAGAGTCCCGCTTTGTGTTGTCGCTCAAGAGCATTTATATCCCGGATAAGTTCTAATTGTTGAGTCGTTCGCTCCTTTTTTTTCCTAGTCCCTAATTCAATGAATTTCCCACGAATAAAGGCCTTATGGGCCTCCCATAATGTGCCCGGTGAGATGTCTGGGCCAGCATTTTCCTGAAAGTAAAATTTCAGTTCATTGCTGATCATGTTATTGTCGATGTCCTCCGTTAGTAGATGGTCATTTAGCTTCCAGTTTACTCTTTTATGTGGAATGGACGGAATTTGTAACTTAAGTGAGATCGGTGCATGGTCTGATAGAGTAGATGTTTCGATACACGAATCTAAGATTATAGGGAGATGATGGTGATCTACGAAAAAATAATCGATGCGAGAATAGGTGTGGTGTAAATGTGAAAAATGTGTGTAGTCTCTCATCTTGGGATGCAAAATTCTCCACACATCCATCAGCTGAGCTTCCTGTAAGCGTTTACGTATAAGCGTTAAGCGCCTATGCGAGATTCAGGATTTACCAAGAGATGTGTCTAGGGGAGGTTCAAGAGGAACATTAAAGTCCCCTGACAGAAGAACACATCCCCAAGCAAAGTCCGCTAATTTTTTAAGAGTAGTAGTTATAAAACCAGCTTGGTCACGATTAGGGGCATACAGTGTAGCCAGGGTGCATAGCATATTACCCAGGTTGCCTTTGATAAATAGAAAGCACCCCAAAGGGTCACTTACCATGGAGTCAAACGTGAACGAGGTACCCCTGCGGAAACCAATGGCCACTCCTTTCGCCTTGTGTACATCAGTCAAACTGTACCATGTTGGGTAAAGTGGAGAGAAGAGCCTCACCAAGGTTGTGTGTGAGATGGGTCTCCTGCAGGAAAACAATGTCCGCTCACAGGCGATCCATCTCTCTAAATAAATGATGCCTCTTACCTGGAGCATAGAGACCTCGAACATTAAGCGATATCAAAGTGAGATTAGCCATTGACACCGACAGTGGGAGCATGCTCATTGTAGTCTCAGAACCTAGCCGACCTGAGGAAAACAGCAGAGGGGGAAGGGAGAGGAGAGGAGAGGTAGAGTGAGAAAAAACGAAAATAAATGAAGGAGAGAAAAGAGAATACGTTAATAAAAATTCTCAGCACAGTCAAGAACCACCATAGTAGTAGGTGGATATGTGCACGCAAAAATCTGTCGTGCATTACAGGGATGAGCCACGGATCCAACACTCCCCTACGCCCAACCCCGTTAGGAGCGGACGCATGAGGGCATGGGACTCCACGACCCCCCCAAGGGGATGGGTTCGTTACCCAGGGCAACAGACAGTGAGAACCCATTACGGCACATGTGCTGTCCCAACACCCCGGCAACGGCATCTTATCCTGCAAGATGCGATACATGTAACCCAAAAGAAGCTGTAAAACAGAACTAAGTGGGAATGATCCCATCGCACAAACTAAAAGTACGCTCTCTGTATCCTAGAACCGCATTTAAACAAACTATAAATCCAAAAAAATATGAGCCACAGTAGTGAACTTAAAAAGTGATCAATCATATCATAACCTATAACATAATACTTGCAGGTACTAGGAAAACGAGAAGTCTCATGGGCAGTGCAAAAGTGGTATCAGAACGTAAATCACCCAAGTTGGACAGAAGATCCAGGGGAGCCAGATCTGCGCCTGTGTTCCACTTTTTGCTAGCGCGGTTCAGAGGAGGCAGTGAGTGAAGGATTGAAATCTTGCCAGCCTGGAAGTTCCAGAGGGGAGATGTTAAGATCCAAGCAAAACTTTTCCAGATCCTCAGGGAAGCGGAGTATCGCTGTCTTGCCATCCTTGTGGGCAATGAGGGCTGCTGGAAAACCCCAGCGATAGTTAATAGAGGCTGTGCGGAGCTGTTCAGTCAGGGGATGCAAGGCCCTGCGTCGTTCCAACGTTTCCCTGGCAGGGTCAGGGAAGAACAAGAGGGATGCACCATCAAAGTCTAGCGGTGTTTTTTCACGGGCCTTCTTCATTATCCTCTCTTTTTCTCTTTTTTTAATAATGCAACCTGCAGATGACATCTCTGGGGATATCAGACGATAAGTTGCGAAGGCGCAGAGCTCTATGTGCTCTATCAATTTTCAGGGGATAGTCCGCTGTCTGGCCTAGCAGGCCGTTAAATATACCGCGGAGGGAAGGAAGAAGATCGTCATCACCTGTTGCCTCCAGTAACCCTCTTATCCGTATGTTGTTCCACCTGTTGCGGTTCTCCTGGTCCTCGATCTTATATAGAGCCATCCTATGAGCAATAGAGAGGTTGCAGGTAGTAGTCTGCAGACTCCTTATGGCGGCCGCGTGACAGTCAAGGCGCAGCTCCGATTCTTCCACGCGTTCCAACACGTGTGCTAGAGCCGACCGGACAGCTGAGAGTTCTTTTTTAATAGAGCGTTCCAGTCCAGAACAGGGAGGCCAGCTCAGTTTTAGTGGGGAGATCGCTAACCAGTGCTGCAACTTCCGAATGCCTGGAGGTGCTTTCTTCCCCTTCCGAACAGGCCGAGATCACCGGGCAGTGTCTCCTGGTTGCAGATCTGTGGCGGGAGGAGGAGCTCGAGCCGCGTGGAGAACGGCCTAGTCCGTTTATGTTGAGAATGTCCTCTGGTTCCGCGGCTAGGTAGCGCTTTATGGATCCCAAGGGGGTTCCTTTTTGAGGCAAAGATTTGCCTGTCCTTTTCCCCATAGTATATTGGGTTGAAGCAGGGTGAAATCTTGGGTTAGAACAGCTATATTCCATGCCGTCGCCGGAGCTCAAGGGAAACACGTCTTCACCGCTGCATACCTAAACCACGCTCCGGGTGTATTTTTATAAATAAACCATGAGTCCCACTTATGATCAAAAAGCAGTGTTGCCAACCTACCAGATTGAAATTTACTGACATGCCACCCACAATTTACTGGCACAGCCGAGTTTTTACTGGCATTTCCAAAAGTTATGTTACAGTTTTAAGTGAAAATTTCAGTATTTAGACTACAAATAAGTATAATATGCAAGTCCTTGCAGGTCCTTCAGTCCCCTCCAGTCCAAACAACACTGACAGTCCCGCTCCTGGCTTGCCTTGCTCCCGTCCCGCAGACCCGCACACAAGGCTCTGGCCGCTCGGCTCCCTTACACCATGATATCACACAAAACGCTCAGGCACCACCTCCGCCAAACCAGCCTCCCACCGGTACTGCCCGAACACACTGTAGCAGACATTTTGATGGTCTCTGGACCCGAGCTGCGCATGCCCAGTTCCGAGCCAAGCGTCACAGCCAAATTCTTTACTAGCAAACTTTTCTTCTCACTGGCATTTACTGGCAGGAGAAAAGTGCCCATTTTTATTGGCTGCCAGTAAAAATACTGACAGTTGGCAACACTGTCAAAAAGTCTCTTTGTATTATTTGAGTAATAGATATTTTTCATAAGTTTAATCTCTTCAATTCTTGTTATGATCTGCAAAAAACGGTACAATAATCTCCTTCATTTTTCTCTTTCTCTCAGGTCCACCTTCTAAATAGCCATGTTCCAGGTCACTGCAAGAAGTATTATAGAAAAGACCAAAAGGCCATATTCATAGTGTAATAATTACTACAACAAGATCATAAATATGAAAATATGTTTACATAAAACTAATGTGCAGCAGCTCTAACAACAAGTGAAAAAAATGAAAGTGCAAATAAATCTTCCCACCTATCTTCTACACCCCACATGCAAATAAACTCTCTCCAGATACTAAAACCATTGGATCTCAATGGGTATTATCAGGCATAACACAATGAAAAACAGCCACCAGGCACCTCTCTCCTCCCTTCAGGTCCACTCTCTCAGCTTCCACCAGTCCCTTTAATTGAAGAATTAAAATTGAAATAGTCTTAACAGCGCATGAGAACAGCAACAACAAATATGGATACCCAACTTCCGGTTCTGGTTTGTCACTTTCTTGACGCATTTCATCATATAGACTTTATTTTCTTTGGGATCACGGTTTTGTTTTGTGGTTTTAATATAGCCCTGGAATTTTTCAGTACAAACACAAAATAATACCAATTGTTTTGCCAAAATATAAAAAATGGAGTTGTGTCGAATAGGTAAATACTAAACATGTCAAGACTCAAAATTGTCCGTGCCCATGACATGGCAAAAACTGCTGTACCTAAACTTTTTCATAAGTGACATATTAAAAGCTTTTACAGGTTATCAATTTGGCCATTGTTCTCACTTAGGCATTCTCATCAATACTTCACATCTGTGGCACAACCACTGTTTACGATCATGTGCTAGCCCCCGTGCTTTTGCATTCACTTTTGCATTCAGGCTGTGAAATGAATGGGAAGTGACGTCACCCATTACTATGGGGCTGCAGCTGACAGCTCAGCATGGGATCGGGTCAGATCGGCTTCAGAAAAGGTATGTATACTATTTTTTTCTTTACAGGGCTAGATAGGTGTTAGATCACGGGTGTCTATAGATACAAGGATTTTAGTTATAGCATGGACTTCCACTTTAAATATTTTTTTTTTCTGAAAATGTGCAATTAATAAATGGCTGCGCAAATATCATGTAACATAAAAAACAGCCACTATTTTATTTTCCAGGGCCTATGCTTTTAGGACACTATATAATGTTTGAGGGTTCTAAGTAATTTTCTGAATTTAGAGGCTTTGTTTTAAAAAAAAAAAACACTTACATTATGGCTGGATAAAATAGACGGGCTGCCAGTGACAATTATTAAACTTTTTTTTACTACTAATAGCGGCAGGAGGGGGGCAGAGACACAAACACACAGAGCTGACAGGCAGGGAGGGGATGAGCAGACAAAGGAGAGCTGCGGATGATGGAGGCACGTAAACTGACCTCAGTTATTAGGGCTCAGCATCCATGATTATCGTGCTCAGCACAGAGGGGGACACTGGAACAGGCAGGATCAGCCAGGTATTTTACAGTTTAGGGAGGGACAGGTTAGACAGCAAAAGCACTGTACTGTTTAACCTGCTATAAGGAAACAGGAGCTCACATTTTTTTAGGAATACAAACACTTTAATACAGAAGTGCAACAGCCATCTTTAAGGAGACCACTTTGCAATGTTTATCTATGGAGCATCTCCAGTGCAGGGGGGAAGCCTTCTTGGCATGGTCTGGATTAACCACTTGAGGACCGCCTCACGCCGATGTACGTCGGCAAGGCGGCACGGGCAGGCAGAATCACGTACATACACGTGATCTGCCTCCCGCAGGTGGGGGGTTCGATCGGACCCCCCCCGGTGCCCGAGGCAGTGCTCTTTTGTCCCCCGGCGATCGGAGGTGAGGGGGAGGCCATCCGCTCGTGGCCCCCCCCTCGCGATCACCGCCGGCCAATCAGAACATTCCTTTGCTGCTGTATGCTAAACAGCAGCAAAGGAAATTATGTCATCTCTCCTCGGCTCGGTATTTTCCGTTCCGGCGCAGAGGAGAGAAGACATCAATGTGAGTGCACAAACACTACATCTCACAGTAGAACATGCCAGGCACACAAAACATTCCCGATCCCCCCTCGATCGCCCCCCCGATCACCCCCCAATCACCCCTCCCCCCCCCCGTCACACTGACACCAAGCAGTGTTTTGTTTGTTTTTTGTTTTTTTTTCTGATTACTGCATGGTGTCAGTTTGTGACAGTTGTGGTAGGGCAGTTAGTATTAGCCCCCTTTAGGTCTAGGATACCCCCCTAACCCCCCAATAAAGTTTTAACCCCTTGATCACCCCCTGTCGCCAGTGTCGCTAAGCGATCATTTTTCTGATCACTGTATTAGTGTCGCTGGTGGCGCTAGTTAGGGACGTAAATATTTAGGTTCGCCGTCAGCATTTTATAGCGTCAGGGACCCCCATATACTATTTAATAAATGTTTTAACCCCTTGATTGCCCCCTAGTTAACCCTTTCACCACTGATCACCGTATAACCGTTACGGGTGACGCTGGTTAGTTTGTTTATTTTTTATAGTGTCAGGGCACCCGCTGTTTATTACCGAATAAAGGTTTAGCCCCCTGATCGCCCGGCGGTGATATGCGTCGCCCCAGGCAGTGTCAGATTAGTGCCAGTACCGCTAACACCCACGCACGCAGCATACGCCTCCCTTAGTGGTATAGTATCTGTACGGATCAATATCTGATCCGATCAGATCTATACTAGCGTCCCCAGCAGTTTAGAGTTCCCAAAAACGCAGTGTTAGCGGGATCAGCCCAGATACCTGCTAGCACCTGCGTTTTGCTCCTCCGCCCGGCCCAGCCCAGCCCACCCAAGTGCAGTATCGATCGATCACTGTCACTTACAAAACACTAAACACATAACTGCAGCGTTCGCAGAGTCAGGCCTGATCCCTGCGATCGTTAACAGTTTTTTTGGTAGCATTTTGGTGAACTGGCAAGCACCAGCCCCAGGCAGAGTCAGATTAGCGCCAGTACCGCTAACACCCACGCACGCACCGTACACCTCCCTTAGTGGTATAGTATCTGAACGGATCAATATCTGATCCGATCAGATCTATACTAGCGTCCCCAGCAGTTTAGGGTTCCCAAAAACGCAGTGTTAGCGGAATCAGCCCAGATACCTGCTAGCACCTGCGTTTTGCCC
The DNA here is from genome assembly GCF_042186555.1 of Aquarana catesbeiana. Lineage (NCBI taxonomy): Eukaryota > Metazoa > Chordata > Amphibia > Anura > Ranidae > Aquarana > Aquarana catesbeiana. The sequence goes on along the minus strand of NC_133328.1, from coordinate 150,285,483 downwards.
CTCCGCCCGCCCAGCCCAACCCACCCAAGTGCAGTATCGATCGATCACTGTCACTTACAAAACACTAAACGCATAACTGCAGCGTTCGCAGAGTCAGGCCCGATCCCTGCGATCACTAACAGTTTTTTTGGTAGCTTTTTGGTGAACTGGCAAGCACCAGCCCCAAGCAGCGTCAGGTTAGTGCCAGTACCGCTAACACCCACGCACGCAGCATACGCCTCCCTTAGTGGTATAGTATCTGAACGGATCAATATCTGATCCAATCAGATCTATACTAGCATCCCCAGCAGTTTAGGGTTCCCAAAAATGCAGTGTTAGGGGGATCAGCCCAGATACCTGCTAGCACCTGCGTTTTGCCCCTCCGCCCGGCCCAGCCCAGCCCACCCAAGTACAGTATCGATCGATCACTGTCACTTACAAAATACTAAACGCATAACTGCAGCATTCGCAGAGTCAGGCCTGATCCCTGCGATCGCTAACAGTTTTTTTGGTAGCGTTTTGGTGAACTGGCAAGCACCAGCGGCCTAGTACACCCCGGTCATAGTCAAACCAGCCATGCAGTAACACTTGGTGACATGGCGAGTCCCATAAATGCAGTTCAAGCTGGTGAGGTGGCAAGCACAAGTAGTGTCCCGCTGCCACCAAGAAGACAAACACAGGCCGTCGTGCCCATAATGCCCTTCCTGCTGCATTCGCCAATCCTAATTGGGAACCCACCACTTCTGCAGTGCCCGTACTTCCCCCATTCACATCCCCAACCAAATGCAGTCGGCTGCATGAGAGGCATTTTCTTTATGTCCTCCCAAGTACCCCTACCCAACGAACCCCCCCAAAAAAGATGTTGTGTCTGCAGCAAGCGCGGATATAGGCGTGACACCGCACAGGCGCTATTATTGTCCCTCCTGTCCTGATAATCCTGGTCTTTGCATTGGTGAATGTTTTGAACGCTACCATGCACTAGTTGAGTATTAGCGTAGGGTACAGCATTGCACAGACTAGGCACACTTTCACAGGGTCTCCCAAGATGCCATCTCATTTTGAGAGACCCGAACCTGGAACCGGTTACAGTTATAAAAGTTAGTTACAAAAAAAAGTGTAAAAAAAATATATATATATATATAAAATTTAAAAAATAGTTGTCGTTTTATTGTTCTCTCTCTCTCTATTCTCTCTCTATTGTTCTGCTCTTTTTTATTGTATTCTATTCTGCAATGTTTTATTGTTATTATGTTTTATCATGTGTGCTTTTCAGGTATGCAATTTTTTATACTTTACCGTTTACTGTGTTTTATTGTTAACCATTTTTTTGTCTTTAGATACGCCATTCACGACTTTGAGTGGTTATACCAGAATGATGCCTGCAGGTTTAGGTATCATCTTGATATCACTCTTTTCAGCCAGCGGTCGGCTTTCATGTAAAAGCAATCCTAGTGTCTAATTAGCCTCTAGACTGCTTTTACAAGCAGTGGGAGGGAATGCCCCCCCCCCACTACCATCTTCCGTGTTTTTCTCTGGCTCTCCTGTCTCAACAGGGAACCTGAGAATGCAGCCGGTGATTCAGCCAGCTGACCATAGAGCTGATCAGAGACCAGAGTGGCTCCAAACATCTCTATGGCCTAAGAAACCGGAAGCTATGAGCATTTCATGACTTAGATTTCGCCGGATGTAAACCGCGCCATTGGGAAATTGGGAAAGCATTTTATCACACAGATCTTGGTGTGGTCAGATGCTTTGAGGGCAGAGGAGAGATCTAGGGTCTAATAGACCCCAGTTTTTTCAAAAAAGAGTACCTGTCACTACCTATTGCTATCATGGGGGATATTTACATTCCCTGAGATAACAATAAAAATAATTTAAAAAAAAATGAAAGGAACAGTTTAAAAATAAGATAAAAAAGCAAAAAAATAATAAAGAAAAAAAAAAAAAAGCACCCCTGTCCTCCCCTGCTCTCGCGCAAAGGCGAACGCAAGCGTCGGTCTGGCGTCAAATGTAAACAGCAATTGCACCATGCATGTAAGGTGTTACCGCGAATGTCAGATCGAGGGCAGTAATTTTAGCAGTAGACCTCCTCTGTAAATCTAAAGTGGTAACCTGTAAAGGCATTTAAAGGCTTTTAAAAATGTATTTAGTTTGTCGCCACTGCACGTTTGTGCGCAATTTTAAAGCATGTCATGTTTGGTATCCATGTACTCGGCCTAAGATCATCATTTTTATTTCAATAAACATTTGGGCAATATAGTGTGTTTTAGTGCATTAAAATTTAAAAAAAGTGTGTTTTTTCCCAGAAAAATGCGTTTGAAAAATCGCTGCGCAAATACTGTGTGAAAAAAAAAAATGAAACACCCACCATTTTAATCTGTAGGGCATTTGCTTTAAAAAAATATATAATGTTTGGGGGTTCAAAGTAATTTTCTTGCAAAAAAAAATAATTTTTTCATGTAAACAAAAAGTGTCAGAAAGGGCTTTGTCTTCAAGTGGTTAGAAGAGTGGGTGATGTGTGACATAAGCTTCTAAATGTTGTGCATAAAATGCCAGGACAGTTCAACCCCCCCCCAAATGACCCCATTTTGGAAAGTAGATACCCCAAGCTATTTGCTGAGAGTCATGTCGAGTCCATGGAATATTTTATATTGTGACACAAGTTGCGGGAAAGAGATAATTTTTTTTTTTTTTTTGCACAAAGTTGTCACTAAATTATATATTGCTCAAACATGCCATGGGAATATGTGAAATGACACCCCAAAATACATTCTGTTGCTTCTCCTGAGTATGGGGATACCACATGTGTGAGACTTTTTGGGAGCCTAGCCGCGTACGGGACCCCGAAAACCAAGCACTGCCTTCAGGCTTTCTAAGGGCGTAAATTTTTGATTTCACTCTTCACTGCCTATCACAGTTTCGGAGGCCATGGAATGCCCAGGTGGCACAAACCCCCCCCCCAATGACCCCATTTTGGAAAGTAGACACCCCAAGCTATTTGCTGAGAGGTATAGTGAGTATTTTGCAGACCTCAATTTTTGTCACAAAGTTTTGAAAATTGAAAAAAGAAAAAAAAAAAAGTTTTTTCTTGTCTTTCTTCATTTTCAAAAACAAATGAGAGCTGCAAAATACTCACCATGCCTCTCAGCAAATAGCTTGGGGTGTCTACTTTCCAAAATGGGGTCATTTGGGGGGGGGTTGTGCCACCTGGGCATTCCATGGCCTCTGAAACTGTGATAGGCAGCGAAGAGTGAAATCAAAAATTTACACCCTTAGAAATCCTGAAGGCGGTGATTGGTTTTCGGGGCCCCGTACGCAGCTAGGCTCCCAAAAAGTCCCACACATGTGGTATCCCCATACTCATGAGAAGCAGCTAAATGTATTTTGGGGTGCAATTCCACATATGCCCATGGCCTGTGTGAGCAATATATCATTTAGTGACAACTTTGTGCAAAAAAAAATTGTCACTTTCCCGCAACTTGTGTCAAAATATAAAATATTCCATGGACTCAACATGCCTCTCAGCAAATAGCTTGGGGTGTCTACTTTCCAAAATGGGGTCATTTGGGGGGGTTTTGTGCCATCTGGGCATTTTATGGCCTTCAAAACTGTGATAGGTAGTGAGGAGTGAAATCAAAAATTTACGCCCTTAGAAATCCTGAAGGCGGTGATTGGTTTTCGGGGCCCCGTACGCGGCTAGGCTCCCAAAAAGTATCACACATGTGGTATCCCCGTACTCAGGAGAAGCAGCTGAATGTATTTTGGGGTGCAATTCCACATATGCCCATGGCCTGTGTGAGCAATATATCATTTAGTGACAACTTTTTGTAATTTTTTTTTTTTGTCATTATTCAATCACTTGGGACAAAAAAAATTAATATTCAATGGGCTCAACATGCCTCTCAGCAATTTCCTTGGGGTGTCTACTTTCCAAAATGGGGTCATTTGGGGGGCGTTTGTACTGCCCTGCCATTTTAGCACCTCAAGAATTGACATAGGCAGTCATAAACTAAAAGCTGTGTAAATTCCAGAAAATCTACCCTAGCTTGTAGACGCTATAACTTTTGCGCAAACCAATAAATATACGCTTATTGACTTTTTTTTACCAAAGACATGTGGCCGAATACATTTTGGCCTAAATGTATGACTAAAATTGAGTTTATTGGATTTTTTTTATAACAAAAAGTAGAAAATATCACTTTTTTTCAAAATTTTTGGTCTTTTTCCGTTTATAGCGCAAAAAATCCAAACCGCAGAGGTGATCAAATACCATCAAAAGAAAGCTCTATTTGTGGGAAGAAAAGGACACAAATTTAGTTTGGGTACAGCATTGCATGACTGCGCAATTAGCAGTTAAAGCGACGCAGTGCAAAATTGGAAAAAGTCCTCTGGTCCTTAGGCAGCATAATGGTCCGGGGCTGAAGTGGTTAACTGATTGGCTGATGCAACAAAACAAGGAGAGTGTCAACTGGGCTGCCGAAAAAGGGGGCTTTGTTGTGCCACTAGCCCAGAAAATGCAGGAAGGAAGCCACTACGGGGACCATGTGCTTCTGCAACCATTTTCTGTGATGAGCAGCTGAAAGAGAGCACCACAAGGTTGCAGCAAAGGGGGAACAGTGGTGTGGCCAGAGTTTGCTAGAGCTATCTGATGCATTGTTGCCCAGGAGAAGAGAGCTGATCAGAGCCTGCTGCTGCCATTACACTCTGTGCAATGCTACATGTGAGGGGACTTGGATCCATTGGGGATCAGTGTTTCACTTGCTGGACATGGCAAGGGAGTGTGACTGCAGAGCCCTGACCATCAGAAGAGTACCACTTGCTACTACTGCTGGATGCTAGTTTGTGAGGGTGGACCCTTTCGTAAACCTACATGGAAATACCTGGCGTTCAGAGTACCTACTTTGGTGAGAGGCATGTTGGCCACTGTCTTTTCTTAATTTCTGGTTTTGTCAAATAGTTCTGCCCCAGTGGGGTTGCCCTAACTCCCCTTTATATGGGAACTATCAAGTGCCCCTTTAATTACAAAGACTGTGGTGGAGAGCATTCCTACTACTTGTAAAGAAGGAAAAGAGGGATTGTCTCAGTAGAATGAATCAGAGCATGTCAGGAGACCCCGAAGACCTGGGTCTTGTAAAAGACTAACATCATACAAGTTAACCACTTGTGGACCACCCACTATACATATACTAAGGCAGGGTGGCCGCTCAGTGCCAGATCATGTACCTAGTACGTGATATGACACTTCCGGGTCTGCCTCAGGCGACCCGCTCCCGCTGTGATCATACACAGCGGGAGATCAGCGGTGGGTACTGCAGACTCGATGTCCACCGGCACCCGCCGATTATACAGTACACAGGCAGAATGCTGATCTGCTTATGTAAACAAGGAAGATTGCCAGTCTGTCAGTAGGGAAGGTATTGATCCTGTGTTCCTGCAAAGCAGTAACATGGATCAATGCTCTCCCCTAGTAAAAGCACCTCCCATGCAGTGCGAAAGCACAGGCTAGGCACACAGTTAACCATTTGATCGCCCATGATGTTAACCCCTACCCAGCCAGTGTCATTAGTACAGCGACAGTGCATATTTTTAGAACTGATCAATGTATTAGTGTCACTGGTCCCCAAAAAGTGTCAAAAGTGTCAGTTAGTGTTAGGCTTGTCCGCCGCAATATCACAATCCTGCTAAAAGTCATTGATTGCCACCATTTTTTACCAAAAATATGTAGCTAGTCATATTGGTCTAAATTGATAAAGAAATTTGATTTTTTACATTTTTTTTTATTAGATATGTTTTATAGCAGAAAGTAATAACATTTTTTTTTTTTTCAAAATTGTCGCTCTTTTTTGTTTATAGTGCAAAAAATAAAAAACCCAGAGGTGATCAAATACCGTATAACACGCACTTTTTTCCCCTGACATTCATACATAGCCAAGTGTACTCGGCTAGGTTCGGCTAGCTCCGCTCACAGTCCCGCCCAGTCCCGCCCTATGATGGACATAACACAGGGACTGGGCGTGACTGTGAGCGGAGGTAGCCGAACCTAGCCGAGTATACTGGGCTATACATGAATGTCGGCGGCGCTCGGCTCCGACCACAGGACTACGAGAGTAGCCGAAAGCAGCTGACAGCCGCCGAGAGACACAGGACCGGCTCTGTGTCTCTCGGCGGCACCATTTTTAAAAGACTGCAGTGACACTACAAGGCTGCAGTGTCACTGGGCAAGGCTGCAGATGACACAACAAGGCTGCAGATGACACAAGGCTGCAAATGACACAACAAGGCTGCAGATGACACAAGGCTGCAAATGACACTGAAAGGCTGCAATTGACACTACAAGGCTGCAGATGGACACTGATAAGGCTGCATTGATGGGCATTTAAATGTAAGTTGTTTTCCTTAAAAAGTTTTTTTCCTTAAAATTCCCTCCTAAACTTGGGGTGCGTGTTATACGCCGGCTCGTGTTATACGCCGATAAATACGGTACCACCAAAAAAAAGCTCTATTTGTGGGAAAAAAGGACATAAATTTTATTTGGGTACAGTGACATGCAATTGTCAGTTAGACAGCTTTCACACTGGGGCGGCGGCTGTTAGTTTTAGTGGCGCTTTACCGCTGTTATAGCGGTGCTTTTCGCCCACTAGCGGGCCACTTTTAACCCCCCGCTAGCGGCAGAGGAAAGGGTTTTGCGGCACTGCCGAAGTGCTTTGCAGGAGCTCATTCATGTCAATGGTCAAAGATGCTGCTTGCAGGACTTTTTGTCCTGTCCTGCAAGTGCACCGCCCCAGTGTGAAAGCACTCAGGCTTTCACACTGGTGTGGTTTGAGAGGCGCTTTTCATGCGCTATTTTTAGCGCTAAAACGCCTAAAAAGCATCCCAATGTGCAAGGGGTCTTAAAGTAATGTAGTGCTGCATCGCAAAAAATGGCCTGGTCATGAAGGGGATAAATATCTAGGGGTCGAGTGGTTAATCTGTTGTCTGCTGGTAACTGTTGTGCTTTCTGCAAGGGCCCCAACTTTGCCAGCCAATATATATATATATATATATATATATATATATATATATATTTTTTTTTTTTTTTTTTAATCAATCACTGTTCTGTCCACCAGATGTCTTGCTAATTATTTGTACCCGTGTTGTTAAATTTACATGCAAAATGTGTAATTTACTTAAGACAATCATATGTGGTGTGCAGGCTCCATCTAGCGTTCCTTTTTGGTATTGCTGCAGTTCTGTTTATTTCTTTTAATGTATGCGTAAATAAGGAAGTTGTCAGCAAGCAGGGAATTCTGGGTAGAATCTTGGCAGGAAGTGAAACAGCCACTATTCTGTGAGAAGACATTCAGGAAACAACACATGTATTTCTCTATCTATCGCCATCACCCCTTAGAGAACTTAAAAAATACGTTTTTACTATCCCATCTTGTGCTGTACATCGTTGTTTATGCAATGTATGCTGTATTGTATGCAATATTATACTTATTGATGTCTATTTCTGTTATTTTGTAGTTTCACCTGGCTTGTTCTAATAAAACTGAGATCAAAGAAATATGGTATCTACAGTTATTGAGATAAGGAGGTTTAGCTATCTGCTCCTTGAGACAGAACAGTGAAATTTTTAACCTGACCTCTGAAGGGAAGATAAGCCGATTTCGGAAGTCTGTACAGCCCGGGGCTACGCAGTATCCATACAGTCAGAAGCCTTAAAGATACAGGCCTGCGGCAGGTGAAGCAAGCAGCTACGCTACACAGAGACACGCTCTGTCAAGCAGCAGCAACACTAGAACGGTCTCTATACAGCAAGACAGCTTCTTCCCCACAGCCATGTCTCACAGTGGGACATCTTCTTACAAAACACGATCACGAGCAAGCTCATCTAGGTCATCTGTCGCAAATGCAACAGCTATCGCCCATTCGAAAGCTGAAGCAGCAAGAGCCAGGGCCACATTCGCAGACCAAGAGCTGCAGATGAAAAAAGAAAAGGCCCACCTTGAAGCAGAAAGGGTGAGACAGGAAGCATCTCTGAAAGTGCAGCAAGCTATCTTAGAAGCTAACATGGAGAAGCTGGCAGTGGACCGAGACGCTGCCATCGCCATTGCGGGAGCAGAAGCTTTAGAAACAGCCATCTACGATGAGCCAAGAGTAGGCAGCAGCATACCGGGTCTAGAGGAGGGCCAACAAGATTCTTCGCAACGCACGTCAGATTATGTCTACCAGCACTGTGACCCAAGCAGCATCCCACAATAAGAAATTAAACATGACTTCAGTGAGTCATATCAAATAAAGCAGCAACAAGACGACCTGGAACCCCAGTGCTACAAGCCAGAAAAATCTGACAGAGTTCCAGACTTTCCAGTACCAACCAAACCTTCTACTCCACAAGGTACCTAGCCTTCATACAAGCATCAAACACCAGTCTTCACTCCAAAGGTGTATGCAACGAGCCGATATGAACTGCCAACCTTAAGTAAGTTTGAACCCAGCGCGCCTAAAGAAGAGACTTTTACCAGGTCTGCCTTTACACCGCACTACAATACACCAGCAGACTACCCCAATGCTACTGTAGACTTTGCCAAGTTCCTGGCCAAAATAGAGTTAATTACCCAAGGACTTGTCAAATTTAGTGATCGCCCTCAACACTACAGGGCATGGCGATCCGCTTTCCAGAGTGTCATTCAAGGTCTAGATCTATCCTGCAGGGAACAGACAGAACTCCTCTTAAAGTGGCTTGGCAATGATTCTGCTGAACATGCCAAAAGGATCAGAGACATTAATATAAACCACCCTGAGATAGGCCTTACAAACATCTGGAACAGACTGGATAGATGTTATGGCTCACCAGAGGCTATAGAGAGTACACTGTTTAAAAGGAGAGAAGACTTCCCAAAAATACCTAACAGAGTTTACCAAAAACTCAGAGAATTCAGTGACCTGTGTATGGAGTTACAAATTGCTAAAGCAGAAGGAGACTTACCTGGCCTTTCTTATCTTGACTCTGCTAGAGGTATTAATTCCTTAGCACAAAAACTTCCTTATGAGTTACACAAAAGATGGATTACTCACAGGTGTAACTACAAATGAAAACACAATGTGCTTTTTCCACCCTTTAGTGAGTTTGTGGACTTTGTAGACAGACAAGGAGGAATGAAAGATGACCCCAGCTTCATTTTTCCAGTGTCTTATACCACTTCTTCTGGCCCTAAACAACTCAGAGCTCCAGTAGCAGTGCATAAAACTAACATTTCTTCCCACAGATTTGCAGAGGATCAAGACAGCAACCCTACTAAGTTCTGCCCTCTACATAAGATGCCACATCCTCTTCTGGAATGCAGAGCCTTCAGGACACAGACCATCCAGGATCGCAAAGCTTTCCTCAAAGAGAACAACATCTGTTACAAGTGCTGCTCTTCGTCCACACATTTCGCCAAGGACTGTAAGGTCAGTGTCAAATGTACAGAATGTGACAGCACAGAGCACAACACAGCTCTACAGCCAAGGCCTACTCCAAGAAGTTTCCCACCTGTTCATAGGGACAAGGAGCAAGGCGGGGAGACCAAAGACTCTAGCACAGACGCCATAGCAATCACTGCACAGTGTACTGAAGTTTGCAAAGGAAGTACAGGTGGCAGATCCTGCTCTAAAATCTGTCTTGTGAGAGTTTATCCAAAAGGACACAGAGACAAAGCAGTCAAGCTCTACGTCATCTTGGATGAGCAGAGTAACAAGTCACTAGCTAGATCTATGTTTTTTGACATTCTAAACCTTAAAGGCCCCAGCAGTCCTTACTCCCTTAGGACTTGTGCAGGTACAGTGGAAATGGCGGGGAGAAGAGCTGACGGCCTTCAAATTGAATCTATGGATCGTAAGATATGCCTTCCCTTACCGACCATAATAGAGTGCAACCAGTTGCCAGACAACAGATCAGAGATTCCCACACCAGACGCAGCAGCTCACAAGACTCACTTGAGTCACATAGCACATCTCATACCAGAACTAGATGATCAGGCTCAGATAATCTTACTCCTAGGTAGGGATATCTTGCAAGTCCACAAAGTAAGAAAACTGATCAACGGTCCTAAAAATGCCCCATATGCCCAAAAACTGGATCTCGGGTGGGTCATTATAGGTGACGTTTGCCTGGGAGGTGCACACAAACCCGCATCTGTTAATAACCTGCTCACTAGTACCCTCGAGAGTGGTCGTCCTACTCTTTTCCAACCCTGTCAAAATCACATCCTCATAAAAGGAGCTACCACACAACAACCCTGTACCTTTTCCCTTCCTAAGTCCCCTCTGTGACAGCAATACCTATGACGAAGACCAAAACGACTTAGGAAGCACAGTGTTCAGGACAACCAGGTAGCAATGTCCATTGAGGATAGGCTCTTCTTAGAAGTTATGGAAAGGAGTATGGAGAAAGACGGGACTAATAGCTGGGTTGCACCTCTTCCCTTTAGACCACAAAGACCACGTTTGCCTAACAACAGAGAAATAGCATATAAACGTCTCACTTCCCTAAGACACAATCTTCAAAGGAAACCAGAGATGAAAGAACATTTCTTTTGCTTCATGGAGAAAATATTCCAGAATGGTCATGCTGAAATAGCCCCAAACCTCAAAGACTCAGAGGAATGCTGGTACTTACCTATATTTGGGGTCTATCACCCTAAGAAGCCAGGACAGATTAGAGTGTTGTTCAATTCCAGCGTCAAACATGAAGGTGTCTCTCTAAATGATGTCCTTCTCTCTGGCCCTGACCTTAACAACAGACTATTAGGAGTACTTGATTGCTTTCACAGGGATTCAGTCGCATTCATGGCAGACATACAGCAAATGTTCTATTGCTTTCTTGTTAAAGAAGAACACCGTAACTTTCTAAGGTTTCTCTGGTTCAGGGACAACAACCCCTCTGGAGACATCACAGAATACCGCATTAGGGTACACATATTTGGCAACAGTCCTTCCCCTGAAGTTGCTATATGGCCTCAAACACTCTGCTAGAGAGGGAGAGTCAGAGTATGGGTCAGATATCAGACAGTTTGTGGACAAGGATTTCTATGTAGACTATTGCTTGAAATCACTAACCACAAATGAAGCCGCAATCAGTCTCCTCAAAATAACTCAGGCAATGCTTGCTTGTTCCAACTTAAGACTCCACAAGATTGCTTCCAACAGTAAAGAAGTTTTAGAAGCCTTTCCTGTCCAAGATCATTCTAACGAGTTAAAGGACTTAGATCTAGGCACAGACTCACTTCCCATGCAACGCAGTCCTGGTTTGCTTTGGGACTTAAGATCTGACATGTTTACTTTCCAAGTAAACACAGAAGAAAAACCCTTTACCCGTAGAGGTGTCCTGTCTACCATAAACAGCCTGTATGATCCCTTAGGCTTTGCAGCACCTGTCACCATCCAGGGTAAAGCACTACTGAGATACTTAACCTGTGAGTCGCTAGATTGGGACCACCCTCTCCCCACCGACAGGAAGAACCTATGGCTAGAGTGGAAGGACTCACTAACAGCTCTATCCAACCTTAAAATTCCACGATCATATGCTCCTCTGTCATCTGCTGACGTTCAGATGCAAAGACTTTGTGTTTTTTGGATGCTTCTGTTAAAGCAATTGCTGCTGTAGCTTCTGAAAACCATAGGCTCTAAAGGACAATGCCACATAGGGTTTGTAATGGGGAAAGCAGAACTTGCACCACTTCCTGAACACACCATACCCAGGCTGGAACTTTGTGTTGCAGTATTAGCCACAGAACTAGCTGAATTCATTGCAATCAGAGGCCCAGTGAAACTCATTCGTTCTGACAGAGGGTCTAACTTTGTAGGAGCAGTAAAAGAACTTCAAATTCCTTCTAACTTGGACATTCTCAGAGTAGAAAGATACTTGAGTGAACAAGACTGCACGTGGATCTTCAACCCATCCCACACTTCTCACATGGGAGGTGTTTGGGAGAGGATGACAGGCATAGCCCGCAGAATTCTTGACTCTATCTTCCTACAATTAGGAACTGCAAGGCTTGCTCACGGATGTTTAGTGACATTTATGGCAGAGGTTACAGCTATCATTAACGCCAGACCTTTGACATCAATTTCAAGTGACTCTGAAGATCCAGTAGTCCTCACACCTGCCATGTTACTCACGTAAAAGACTAGCCTTGCCGGTGCTCCAGCTGGAGAGTTTTGTGAGAAGGACCTTTACAAACGTCAATGGAGACAAGTACAAACCCTTGCCAATACCTTTTGGAACCAGTGGAGGGAACAATATATATCTACTCTACAAGTAAGGAGAAAGTGGCACACTGAAAAGCCTAATCTTAAACCTGGTGATGTTGTGCTCATGAAAGATTGCCAGGCACTAAGAAATATGTGGTCTTTAGGTTTGATCACCAAAGTACTGCCAAGCAAGGATAATTGTGTCCGTAAGGTCGAGGTTAAGATCTTTCAACAGAATGAGGCTAACGTATTCTTGAGACCAGTGACCAAACTTATTCTGTTGCTTTCTACAGAGGACTCTGTTAGTGATATCATTTGATGTCAGACAGGGAGTGTTCCGTCCACCAGATGTCTTGCTGATTATTTGTACCTGTGTTGTTAAATTTACATGCAAAATGTGTAATTTACTTAAGACAATCATATGTGGTGTGCAGGCTCAATCTAGCGTTCCTTTTTGGTGTTGCTGCAGTTATGTTTTTTTCTTTTAATGTATGTGTAAATAAGGAAGTTGTCAGCAAGCAGGGAATTCTGGCTAGAATCTTGGCAGGAAGTGAAACAGCCACCATTCTGTGAGAAGACATTCAGGAAACAACACATGTATTTCTCTATCTATCGCCATCACCCCTTAGAGAACTTAAAAAGTAAGTTTTTACTATCCCATCTTGTACTGTATATCATTGTTTATGCAATGTATGCTGTATTGTATGCAATATTATACTTATTGATGTCTATTTCTGTTATTTTGTAGTTTCACCTGGCTTGTTCTAATAAAACTGAGATCAAAGAAATATGGTATCTACAGTTATTGGGATAAGTAGGTTTAGCTATCTGCTCCTTGAGACAGAACAATCACTGCCCATTGGGATAAAACTGGGACTGTTATAGCAAATTAGGACTGTCTTTATATAGTGTTGCTAGGTACAGTAAATGCAGTTTTGTTCTGTTAATTACTGTAAATCAGAATATTGCAGGTGTTTAACCACATCTCCTGGAGTAATGTTGTTGTCTTATTGATTGTATAAGTACACTTGCTAAACCTGTCTTTTTTTATTTAGGCTATGCATGGCCCAATAAATTCTTTGACATACCTCAGGGTGTGTCCATAGTTGCTGGGTGAGCAAGGTGTGTCATCTTTAGGTGTGCAGACAAATCACAAAACAATTCAATGACTCCTCTAGAGGTAGCGTTACACAGGCTTAGGGGTCTATTTATGTTTTTTTTAACCCAAGACTCACACAACTTTCATCCAAGACTAAGGTTCATTTTGAAAAATGGATACATCTTGGGTAGCTGTGTGAATCTTGGGAGAAAGCATCAATACATAGATACGTTAGTAAACACTTTTTAAAATTATTTTATGTTTTCCGTTATACTTGCATCCCCCGATACATCTTGGGAATCTGTCTACATGGTACTGACACAGCACCCTCTTATGCTATCGTAATTACTGTGCATTTAACAATAATTTTTTTTTTTTAAAGAACCTTGAAGTTTGCGAGGACAATTTTGCCATATACACAATAACAGAAAGGCACATGAATAATTTATAACTGGAAAATTCAGTCTGGAGCAGTAAGCTATATTTTAAGCATTTCATTGCAGACCCATGACTCATATATTTTACAATCTTAGTTATCACCATTTCCTATCTGTAATTTGAACTGATCGCATCTCATGGCTTAGTAGAACATTAATGGATGTTGATTTTAAAGGATAGGTTCACCTTTAGCAACATGTCACATGTTTAAACCTGTATTTAGGGTGTAAGATTGAACCTGTTGGTAATCACCAGCCCCCCTCACCCCTGAGCCCCCCCATGACAGTGGGCAGGGGTTCCTCTCGCCCACAGCAGATGTTACACTTAAAATTGGCGCAGCTGTGTGAGACTCTGCCCGCACAGTCTCGTCATTCATTCACAGGGATCCTTGAATGAAGAAACTATAAGCCCCGTCTGCCACCAGAGTAGTAGTGACTTGTAGTTATCAATGGATGGCACCCTTGTAGTCCATTGATACTTCCTGCAGATCAGTAATTGTCTGCCCATATAGAGGCATAGGCATTGAGCTGTAGGTAATGTCTGCAGGAGCCTGATCAACTGATCACGAGTGCAGTGATTTGTAGGCTCCTGTGTACAAAAAAATATATAAATGCACATTTTGTTACCTGCAAAATCATGTGCATTACATTTTTTTTTTTTTTTACCAAAGTTGAACTCATCCTTTAACATACAGAAATATTTCTATGCCGCTTTTTAGCACAAAACACTTAAAAAAATACATATTGTTTGCTCATTCTAGTCTAACTGCATAATAAATAAGACTACGGGGCTTCAATTGGTGCTTTAATATTTAGGTTTTTTGTATGAGGGCATATTAATTTCAATGTTTTATTTATTTTAATACTTTCTTTCTCTATAAACGTAGAAGAGACACTGCAGCTTCTGTTTGTTGACTGTCCACATGACACAGATGAAAATGCTAGTTCCCTTTTTATTGCACTATTATGTTCAGCCCATATTTTGTAGTTTTTTTTCCCACTGACAAGTAAAAAGCAGTTAGAAAAAAAATTAAAAGTGTAAAGAAGACTAAACTGAAGCGTCAATATTACTTTTATTATTATGAAAAACAAGTCATGGGAGGCCTATGGCTTTACTTCTTCATCTTCAGATATGAGCCTTGCCTCCTAAGATTAGCCCACTGTACCCCCCATCCCACTATTTAATAGGAGCACAATTACTGCTTACTGATACTTCTCAAAGATGGGATGGTGGGTGGGGCTTATCTTTAAGATGAAGGCTTACCCCAAAAGTTGGAGTACTTGAGCCCTGAGTTATGTTGTGCTTATGACCTCTAGGTAAAAGAGATTAATAAGTATTAAAGTTTTTTGCATTTTTACTCAGTTTTTTTCCTTTTTATCTTATTATTTTATATCTGTAATTTCTGATGAAATTTTATTGAATGTTCTGTAACTTTTGAGGAAAGGTTTATTCACTGATCGTTTTATATTTACTATCAGATTTTGTAGTGATATTTTTATATCCTTTATTCTGTGTAAGGTTGATTCTAACTGACCTGCTATCAATGTTTCCATCCACTAGAGGGCACTGTGAGCCTCACCCATTGTGGGTCTATATTGGTAGTGTCATATGAAAGAAAAAAAGTTGTTTTATTTAAATACTGTCTCTATACCAGTGGAAGTTTCTTCTTTAGGCTGGTGATTTTTTTATTCTGGCTAGTCCAGTGCGATTATAAAGACTGTTTTTCTTCATTGATCTAGTTCTTTACAACCAGGAAGTTGTTATAGTACCTTACTTCCTGCAAGTGGAACTCAGACACATCATTTCCTGCTTGTCACTGGTGTTCTCCATTTCTGGTTCTCCACTTCCTGTTACTGGAACGCCAGTGATTGCTTTCTATTTCCATTTCTGGCTTGCAGGATATATATATCAACTTTTGTATATTTGGCCACGCCCCTGATGATGTCTGGTTACGACGAAACTTGGTGTGAGGAGTTGGGTTACCATACGTGATGTTGCCAAGCTCGACAGTCAGCTATCACACTGGATGGAAACATTGATAGATTTTTGGATAGAAATGCACTGTAGTGTTGTTTGCAAGTATTCTGGCCTTTGCTATATTTTTAAAAATTTACTTGTCAGTAATACTGCACAATGACATTTTTATACCTATTTACATGATGTCCTGATGTGATGAGAGTCTGACTAAGGAGGATCCTAATGGTGTTCATGCAATCTTTCTCCCCATGTGTATGGTGAAATCTAAGTGGAGGATTTTCAAGCATGTTTGACTGCTTTTGATTAAGGAGTCCACTCAATGGGGTAAGAGGCAGTATTAACCTTCACTTCTTGGTGACAGATTCTTCCCAGCACTTTTCTTTGTGTGGACCTACACCTATTGGACTTTTTTTTTTTAGATGCCTTTTTTTCTCAAATATTGTGACTTTTTATTAATTTTTAGTGCTGCACTTTGTGATTTATAAGTCATTTGGACCCAACCAATTAACTCTGTACAATTACCCTACCCACAACCAGCTTTTAAATTTACTAATAACAGCAACTTGACACAACCTGTGAACCCCAATATTGCCAACCCCACTTTAACAACTACCATACTACACCAAAGCTGCCAAGATACAAAAGAAAAAAATTTAAAAAATTATCAAGTTACAGAATGACTGCATATGACAGCCTAAGGAACAAATAAACAGACCAACTACAGTTAATACAAATAATAAAAATGTTAAGCCAATAAAATAATTTAAAAATCTATTTTCCCATTTAAATATTCTGTATGGGGTCTCAGCTACAATATAATTCAATCTGACAAAAATAAATAAAAAATAGAGAAAAAAAAGTGAATTATGACTAGCAAGATAGATGATTAAAATAAACATGTCCTGTTAATCTTAATTGGATTTCATTATGTAAATCAGATCCATCTAAAATACATTAGTCATTTTCCCCACAGAAATTTTCCTCTACAATTTTGGCATACTATGCACCTAATTTAATAATGTTGGGCTTTTTCGCCCATTTACTTTCTGGCAAAGTGATGCACGCTTGCCTGTGCATGCCTGCATATAAATGCTCGCATGGGTAAACGCAGAAGTGCTCAGTGAAAGGTTCTTGAAATGTAGTTTGATCAATTAACAAATTATTAATTGAAGAACAGTCTGTTCTAAATGTTTTCTTCCACATGGCTTTAAATACAAATAGGGATATATTAAAACTACCTAATAATATTACATTGTAATAATTGAATTTTATGAAATAAGAAAAAAGATATACCCACATATATCATATGCACAATTTAAATATTATTTAAATTCCAAATAAAATTCCCACTGCTTTGAAGACACCCTTCCCCCCACCTCATCCCTTGGAACCAGTCCTGCAATTGGATTATGCAAACACAGTACAGTGCAAGCCTGAACACAAATATGTTAATTGCCTATGATTGTGGTTGAACAAAATTGTGAGTTTTTGTTTTCCAGAAATTTCAGCAAAACAGGTGATTCTGTAGAACTGTTGCCATTTTGGTGAAATTTGCTCAATGAAAAAAGGTAAATATAGGGTGGGTTTTGGTGTTTATGAAATGTACAAGGGACTTTAAAGGGCTCCTGGTGGTTACAGAAGTACCATCCTGGATATTAGCTTTATTACCTTACTGACAGCTGTGGACAGTTGAAGAAAAAACAACAGTATAATAATAACAATAAAATAAACCAAAAAAAAAAAAAAACTAAAGCCTAAGCAGCTCAGTTACTGAAATTGAGCGCTTCTACTTTCAAACCAAAATAATTTTTACCAAAATCAGGGGAGTCATCCCTAGCTATGATGTGGGTCCTGCAAGCTTCCTCCTTGGCAGATGAGCAGACCTCGAAGCTGCCACCTATCTACGATTGTGTGTCTGACTCCTTGTGATGCGATCACATACAGAGCAGGAGCATGCAGCCACTGCTGGTCCTATGTTGTAGTGATGGTGTCAAGGACTCATTTATGTTTCAGGGTGGCAGAGGAGTAGACTGGGGCCACTGGACTAAGGCTGTCCCTATTTATTTTTGCAGCCAACCCAGATTTGGACTTTAAAGAAAAGAAAAAGATGAATTACATTACAAGTTATATATATTGCCCCTTGATTGCATGGGTATATTTTTAAATGAGTCAGGGCCACATGATATCAGCAAGGGGAGCTCCAAGTGGTTCTCTCTATCACAGCACTATTGAACTGGACACATATAGTACCTTTATAATTAATAGTGCGTCACACTATCCACTAAGCACACATTATACAGTACATGCATACAACCCATTTGAATTTCTACTTTTGGTAAGACTGTGCCATTTTTTTCACCTAGAAGTGGATTATATTATTGCCAGAATATACAAGGTTTCTACATTAACAATACAGTTTGATAGTGATGCTTTGACTTCTTTAAAGGCATAATGCAACAATGTCATCTGGCACATCTAGAAATGTACACCTTTCTCCAAATTTATGTCACTTGGATTAGAAAGCCAAGAGTCTGAAATTGTCAGAAACCATGAATCAGACTGAGACAGAAGTACAGTTAAATCTCACTTATTTTATGTTATGCCTATTCACTTCAATCGGACAATACAAATGCTCTTACAAGATTAACGTCTTGAAATATGATGCTCTCCAACTTGGCATTATGTCTATTATTTCTTCATTTGTTTTCTTTTTCATATGTTGTACTGCAGTACTTGTTTTGTTAACTTTATTCTAATAACTATGGAAAATTTTACTTTCTCAATAAAAATTATTGAAATGAAATCCCACTTATTTAATAATGATAAAAAAAGGTAAACGTAGTCAAAACATAGCCAGAGTTCAGGAACCGGAACGGATAGTCAGACAAGCCAAAATGTCAGGGAGCCAGAGATGAGACATTTTCGAGAACCAGTTAACCACCATAAGGATAACTGTGTTGCCCTGGGAGTTGGGTAACTCCACAATGAAATCCATAGACAGGTGGGTCCAGGGCCTCTCTCCATTGGATATGGGTTGTAGGAGGCCCACTGGAAGGTGTCATGGTTGTCTTACTCTGAGCACACGTGGAACAGGCAGCTACGAAGGCAGTTACATCAGCAAATAGAATAGGCCACCAGAATTGTTGGGAAATGGCCCAAAAGAGTTGATTCTTCCTAGGGTGGCCAGCAGCCTTGGGAGAATGGTAAATCTGGAGCACGGCAGTACGGAGACTCTTTGGGACAAAGCAACGGTCACAAGGTTTCTCAGGAGGAACATGAACCAGAGCAGCAAGAATTTTGTCACCCAAAGGAGAAGCGAGACTGGTGCGAACCATAAGCAAAATATGATCAGGAGGAATCACAGGAACTGAAACCGACTCAATCTTGGAAGTGGAGGAAAATTGTCATGACAAAGCGTTAGCCCTTACATTCTTAGTACCGGGTAAGAATGAGACAATGTAATTGAAACTATACAAGAAAAGAGCCCATCGCGCCCTTCTGCGAGAGAGGCATTTAGCCTCAGACAAGATTGTGAAATTCTTATGGTCAGTAAGAATGAGAACCGGTACAGTGGTACCTTCGAGAAGATGTCTCTAGTCTTTCAGGGCTAAAATGATCACTATCAGCTCTCTGTCACCAATCTCGTAATTGCACTCCGCAGGTGACAATTTCTTGGAAAAGTAGCTACAAGGATGCATAGCGCTCTCAGAGGTAGGATGTTGAGACAGAAGGGCACCAACTCCAGTCTCAGAAGCATCAACCTCAAGGATAAAAGATAACGTAGGATCAGGATGTGCCAAAACAGGAGCAGAAACAAAGTCAGCCTTGAGACTCTCAAAGGCCTAATGGAATCTGGAGACCAACACTTTGGGTAACCGCCCTTTCTGGTCATATCAGTCAGGGGCTTGACCAGAGATGAGAAGTTATGAATAAACTTCCAATAATAGTTGGCAAAGCCAAGAAAACGCTGCAGAGGACGTAAACCCACGGGTCGGGGCCACTGTAGAACTGCTGAAAGTTTCTCTGGGTCCATCGAAAAACCAGCAGTGGAAATTACATAACCCAGGAATTGAACCTGTTCATGATGGAATTCGCACTTCTCCAATTTACAATAGAGTTTGTTCTCTCTTAGTTTCTGAAGAACGCGACAGACATCTGTGTGGTGGCTCTCCGGGGACTTGGAAAATATGAGGATATCAACGAGATAAACCACCAAACATAACTGCAACAAATCTCGGAGGACATCGGTAACAAATTCCTGGAAAAGTGCCGGGGCATTACAAAGGCCAAAAGGCATTACGAGGTACACATAATGGCCTGTTCTGGTATTAAACGCAGTTTTCCACTTGTCGCCCTCCCTTATCCTCACGAGATTGTATGCCCCTCTCAAATCATGCTTCGTGAAAGCTGTTGCTCCCTTGAGGCAGTCAAATAATAATAATAATAATCAACAGAATCGGACAGGCATTCTTAATCGTGAAATGACTGAGACCCCTATAATCAATACAAGGTCTCAGTTCACCACTCTTCTTCTTCACAAAGAAGAAACCAGCACCACCAGGAGACGAGGATTTGTGGATGAAACCTTGAGAAGGTGCGTCTGCAACATACTGACAAAGGGTAAACCCGGCCACGAGGGGGAATGGCACCAGGTTGAAGGTCAATTGCGCAATCATATGACCGGTGTGGAGGCAAACTACCAGCTTGACCTTTGTCAAAGACATCTCTAAAATCATGGTACTCTTCCGGCAGGGAGGAGAGAAAAGAAGTGCACAGGACCTTGGCTACCTTCTGGAAGCATGTCTTACTGCATTGTGGGGACCAGGAGAGAACCTCAGCATTGAGCGGGGTTGTGCCTTTATAACCAAAGATAACCAATAACCAGCAGAAACTTAGGTGAGGAAATAACTTGGAATTGGATTATCTCATGGTGAAGAGCCCCTACCGCCATGGACAATGGAACCGTCTCATGAGTCACATGGGCAGGCTGTAGAGGTCTCCCGTCAAGAGCCTCAATGGCAAGTGGATTGTCACGCAACTGCAGCGGAATCGAGTGCTTTGATATAAAAGCAGCATCAATGAACAGGCCTGCAGCCCCAGAGTCGATTAGAGCCTGTATCTCAACGGACGACTTAGCCCAAGAAAGGGTAACCAAAACCAGGGGCTTATCCTTCTGCATAACTGGGGACGAAAAAACACCACTTAAGGTCTGTCCATGACAGGACCTCAAGGTTCGGGCGTTTCCTGGACGAGTACGACAAGACTTCAAAAAGCGACTTGCTTGGCCACAATAAAGGCACAATCTCTCCCTCCTCCTAAGGGTTCTTTCATCCGCAGAGAGATGCGTGAAGCCCATGTGCATGGGTTTATCTTCACTGACCGACTCAGTACCAGGAGGCATGGGAGGTAAGGGAGGCAAGGATGGGACTGCAAAGCTAGGAGACAAATATACAGGAGGCTTCCGTAAGTGCTCCTTAAAAGAGAGTCTTTCTCTGAGTCTGGAGTCAATGAGGATGGCAAACGTGATCAACTTCTCCAACTTAGTGGGTATATCTCGGGCTGCCACCTCATCCATGATGGTATCCGAGAGACCATGAGAAAAAGCAGCCACAAAGGCCTCATTGTTCCAAGCAACCTCTACTGCCAGAGTACGGAATTCAATGGCGTAATTGGCAACAATTCTTGTACTCTGTTTGATGGATATGAGGCACTTGGCAGCAGAAGCGGAGCATGTGGGAACGTCAAATACCCTTTTAAAGGAAGCCACAAACTCAGGGTAACTCAAGACAACAGTTTTTTTGCGTCTCCCATGGAGGGTTTGCCCAGGCCAAGGCTCTCTCAGAAAGCAAAGATATCAGGAAACCTACTTTGCTTCTGTCGTGGAAAACATCTGGGGCAGCATCTCAAGGTATATCTCAACCTGGTTGAGAAACCCTCTGCATTGGATTGCCCCCAAATTGCAGGGGAAGCAGGGAGGAACCAGACATAGCTCTTATATAGGTAATACTCGAGGTGGGTGCCTGCACAGAGACTGGAGCAGCAGCAGGGATGGCCTGCAACACAGGTTGTACCGGAGCAGCCACAGTGGGAGATTCCAGGTGAGCCGTGTGACTCAGGAGCGTTTGTAAAGCCATGGCAAACTGATCCATGCGGTGATCCTGCTCATCCAATCTGGAAAAAATATTACCAACAAGTGGATTGACTGCATCTTCTGAATTCATGACCTTCACCTACTGTCAGAAACCATGAATCAGACTGAGACAGTACAGTTAAATCTCACTTATTTAACAATAATAAAAAAAGGTAAACTGAGTAAACGTAGTCAAAACATAGCCAGAGTTCAGGAACCGGAACGGATAGTCAGACAAGCCAAAACGTCAGGGAGCCAGAGATGAGGGTAGTAGAACAGCAAGCAGAACCTGGAGCCAGAAGGAATGTCAGCCAAGCAAGTCTTTAACAGGAACACAGGAGAGCGTCTCTAGAGATGTGACCAAGGTGAAAGCAGAGATCATCTGGGCTGGAAGGCATAAGTAGGCAGGACTGATGAGCAGGATATCATCAACAGGTGAGTCACTGTGGAGAGATAGGAGCTGGCAATTAGCTGACAGCTGAGTGGCCAGCTCAGAGAAGAAAGGGCTGAGCCCAGCCCTGACAGAAATCATCAATATCATCGATTTGCCAAAAGAATAGTTAACCTGGCAGCCTTGATTCCCTTCAAGATCAACCCATGTGGATATAATAAAAATGCACCTGCTTGGCTGTGCATTGGGGACTGATCTTATACCATTACATGATTAATGACTGGTATATATTTATTAACCAAATCTCTTTTGTATATTGTTATCATTAATTTGTGTGCATCAGCTTGTCTTGTTGTGGCCACGGGGACGGGATTCATGTTACAATTGGAATAAATATTTGAATATATGTAGTCAGTCTTGTAGGTTTCTAC
This sequence comes from Aquarana catesbeiana, assembly GCF_042186555.1. Classification (NCBI taxonomy): domain Eukaryota; kingdom Metazoa; phylum Chordata; class Amphibia; order Anura; family Ranidae; genus Aquarana; species Aquarana catesbeiana. The sequence continues at coordinate 150,262,822 of NC_133328.1, read as the reverse complement.
CATTGATTTAAAAAAGCAGATGTACCTTGTTTGATATGATCCTGATACTATTCTATCCCTGTATTTGATTTTACTTATTGCAAATGCTTGTATAAAAAGGTTATTTTAGATTTGATTTGGCTGGAAAAAGGGCACCTAACCCAAAATTGTTCCTACTTTTGTGTATACATATACTTCATTGAAAATTAAAGACTTGAAGTTTATATGAAGCCCATTTTCTTAGTTTAGATAGATAGATCATTTTTGCTGCCTTTATTTCCCTCAGGAGATTTCCATTAGTTTCCTGTCCTAGAGATACAATAGGAAATGAGAGGAATTCTCCCCAAAATGAACTGAATTCCCAGAGTTGTCATAAGACTAGGCGTACCATATGGAGGATTCCCCTCACTTCTTGCTGTGATGACAATTCTAAAATGTTTGGATTTTCTATCACTTTCTGTTTCAGTGACAATGGTCACCAGGAAAAACAACTTTGCTCCATCATATGCCAAACTGGCCATGGGCTATTGGCATAATAACCATATCTGGCGACACAACCCCTTCTCTGCGCATATCACCTTTTTCAGACGATATATTGACCGTATTATTATTATCATCTGGGATTGTCCTTCTGACCTCATTATCTCTTTCGTCGATCACTGCACTGTTAACCCTTCTAGTTTATCTTTCCCCTATGTTTCTGATCCCAATAACCTGGCCTTTTTTGACTTGGAACTGGCCCACATAGGTGACACCATCATTGCAAAGAACTATACCAAGCCCACTGCGGGTAATTCTTTCTTGCACAATAATAGCTGCCACTACCCAAAATTGATACAAAATATTCCCAAAGGGCAGTTTTGTCACTTGCGACAAAACTGTACATTAGACACCAACTATGCCTTACAAAGCGTGCCTATAAAAAAGAAATTTATGGATAAACAATATCCAGAAGAATTGGTGGACAAGGCTTGTGACTTTTATTCCAAAGGTAAACCCCCCAAAACGGTCCGAGAATCTATAGATCATTCCACCAGATTCATTACCACTTTTCACTTTCAATACAAAAAAATGGAAAAAATACTTACTAAGCACTGGAATATTCTGCAACAAGACCCCCTTCTTAAAACCATTCTACCACCGTTACCCAGAGTCACTTATCAAAAAGCCCCTAACCTTAAAAATAATATTGCCCCAGCAAACTCAAATCCATCCACACCAATCCAAGCCCATTGACCCGTGGGTATGTATCAATGCTGAAAACTCTTATGTAAAACCTGTTCCTTTGTCCAACACAGTAAAAAATATTTCTGTTCCAAGAGGAAAATCTACCAGCTAGTCAATTTTTTTAATTGTTCGACGGTTTTTATGGACTCACATGCCCCTGTGGGTTGATCTACATTGGTCGCACCATTTGCCAGCGGTTCGGCAAACATAGAAGACTAATTGAAGGGGGAAAAGACATACATAGTGTCCCATGACATTTTGCCAAATTCCACCAAAAGTCCACTACTGGCTTACAAGTGTGGGTCATCGAATAAATATCCAGATCCCTCACAGAAGCTGAAAGGTTCAAAAAATTGTGTGCCAGAGACTTTTTGGATTTATAATCTTGATGTTCTCTTGCCAGGTGGCCTAAATGAGGGCATCGAGATTGCGACTAAATTTATCTATGTAGATTATGGGATGTTACACTATTTGTATCCTCGACTCACATTGTTTTATTATTATCACAGGACCCTCTCTCCCTTTCCACTTTCCATGGGGGTGGTGGGTTCCTTCCTTGTGAGTATATGACAATACGGCCCTAAGATGAGAGATGCTATGGAACACCACATAGCATTTTGTAAGGTTTACCATTATGTATTCCAACTACCCCCCTCCCCCTTCTCCCTTCCCTTTTCTTTTCCCCCTTTCCCACACTCCCCTTTCCTCTCCTCTCCCCCTCCCATCGCTTCCCTCCTCCCATTCCATCCATTTATCATCTATTATTAGCCACTTATGAGTTTCCAAGGCAATAATCTACTATATAGGGAATTATTCCTCTTAGATTAACATTATATAAATTGTTATCTACAGTATATCACATATCAATATGTATATATTTAAAATAACATTACTACAATCCATTCATTTATTATTATTATATTATATATTTGTTCTCCGACCATCCTCGACTGTCCAACTAATTTACTTATTATTTACTGATCTATATATACATATAAAAATTATGATCCCTTGATGATTAATAATGATCAATTCAATGTATGTATATATATATATACATTTATATAAATTTATAAAATAATACTATTTTATCAATCATTACCATTTAATTTATTTATTTAAATAAATAGAATTTTATCTCTATTCTCATTCTTATCCTTCATTTAATTTAATTTTAATATTATTCTTATCAATTTCCATCTCTATTTTTATTATCATCATTAAAATACATTCCCTCCAATTAACTTATATAGACTACTTGTGATTATTGAATAATATTAAATAACACTTAAATACATTTTCTGTTATATTCAGGTTGTCTATCCATTGTACATATGCGACTATTTATACAGTTTGCACTGTCCACCCATTGTTATCACTGCCTTTATATGCTGCTATACACCTGTTTTTACTTATACTTTGCAGTGACATTGTTTTAATATGCGATACATGGCTCTTTGTGCCTGTGTATATTATCAATAGGATATATTTGTTTAAGTTAATGCACATTTATTTCTTTCAACCACTGTCTATATATGAGCATTATATGTAATTTCCCTGACCCTTCCCCCGTCCCACTATATAAGACTGTCCCATTACCCTATCCTCTATGCTTGATAAAGGAGCGCGGCCACCAAAAAATTCGTAGCGCGCACGCGTCACTGCCCTGTGCCATGTTGTTCTATGCTCTCCAAACCTTCACTTTGGAATACACGCCGCGCGGCTGTTTTCCATGTTCAGCGGTAACAAGCAAGGACTTCATGAGCCGCAGCGCTTAGAACTACAGCCTCTGACAGCTCACCGCCCCAGCCTTCCTGGGATCTGATGTGCTCCACACCGCCAGTGAGAAGTGGAACTATTGTGACTTGGTCACCCATCCTGCTCCTGGACTCTACTCAGTCCAGAAATGTACTTTACCATACCTTCTCCCATGTGAGTTGATATTGTTTTTACTATTAAAATGTTTTACTTATACACTCAGAGGTGCCTCTCTTCTTGTTTTCTTTAGGAAAAACAGAGGGGGTGAATCTCCCCAGCAGGGACACTGACATAAATAAAATCTGACAGGGGATCTTAACCCTCCCTACTCTAAAAATAAAATAAAAACTTGTCTTCATATACATGTTAAAGCTCTCTCTCTGCTGTGGGAGCCTACTGCTGGGTGAAAATGCTGAGTACTTACAAAATACTAAAAGGTACAAGTGCTGCCTTTTTGTTTTAGAGAATCATTAGGTGGCACCCTGTTAATGAGGAACTTACCTGAGAAGGTGGTGTAGACATGCAGGTGTTTTGCTTGTTTTATCCTCAGGCCATTGGCTGAGAGCACTGATCAGATGCGGTTCGTGAGACCTTTTTTCGGTTATGCCCCTTCGACATTTGGTCAGCTTCTGTTGGACCGGCTGCCACACACACGGGCCGAATGTCGGCTAGTTCCTATTGAACTGACTGATCCCGCCCGATATTCGGCCTTTGTGTATGGCTTTTAAGTCACAACAATAGACAAACACAATGTGCTTAATCTAAAAACACACAAACAATTCAAATTTCTTGTGTCTTTATTAAATACACCCATCAAACATTCACAGTGCTGGAGGAAAAAGTAAGAGAACCCATAGATTAATTAGTTCAACAAAAGCTAAGTGCTCCCGTATTTACACTTAATTTGATTTTGGGGTGTTTTGTAGGGGTACACATTTAGTAGTTTGCACACCTGGAGTCTATTTAATGAAATGAGTTTGGATGTGTGTGTTAATTGATAAAAGACACTCAAACATATTAAGATTGCTGTTCATAAGAAGCATCAGCTGCTGCAAACCATGCCTCGCAGAAAGGAGCTCTCTGAAGACATATGATCAAGAGTAGTTGATCTGCATAAGACTGGAAAGGCATTTATCAGTTGACAGACAAATTGTCAATAAATAGAGACAGCTTAACATTGTGGCTACTCTTCCTAGAAGTGGGCGCTCAGCCAAGGTGACTCCCAAGATACAATGCAGAATGCAGACATCCTACAAATGTGCCTGAGCTGACGCAGTTTTGCAAAGAGACATGGTCAAAAAAATCTACCTGAACATTGTGCGGGTCTGATCAAGAGCTTCCGAAAGCACTTATTTGAAGTTATTGCTGCAAAAGGAGGTTTGAGCAGCTATTAACTGCAAGGGTTTACATACTTTTTCCTCCAGCACTGTGGATGTTTAATGGGTGTGTTCAATAAAAACACGAGAAATCTGAATTGTTTGTGTGTTATCAGAATAAGCACATTGGGTTTGTTGTGTCTTAGATGAGGATCAGATCACATTTAATGGCAAATTACTGCAGAAAACCAGTACATTTCTAAGGTTCACATAGTTTTTCATACTATATATAGTATAATGTTGAAAGCTTCTTAAAGCGGAGTTCCACCCAAAAATAGAACTTCCACTTTAAGTGATGGTGAACCCCTGACATGCCACATTTGGGATGTAATTTTCTTTTGGGGGGGAGCGGATACCCTCTTTTTAGAGGCACCCAGCTCCCACTTCCTCCCGGGGCTCCGCGGCGCCGGAAGGAAGTTCACCTCTCCCCCCTCCCTCCCTGCAATCTTCTGGGACACATCACAGGTCCCAGAAGATAGCCCGGCCATTCACAGCACCCACCGCGGCTCGCCCACAGTAACAATGCCAGCGCCATGGAGAGAAGGGGGAGAGGAGCAGGGCGTTGTACGCCCGCATCGCTGGACCGTGGAACAGGTGAGTGTCCAATTAATACAACTCAGCAGCTACACTTTTTGTAGCTGCTGACTTTTGATTTTTTTTTTTTTTGGGTGGAACTCCGCTTTAAATCTTTTTGTCTACCATATTTAACATCTAGTAGCAGATACATTGATATATTGGTAATCACAAGTTCACTCTAAAAATTTAAATTTAAAAATGTTATGTATATGCTATACCAATGCTTTTAGTAGAAAGTACAGACACATACACATATTCAAAGCATTTTGCACACAATGCAGAGTCGTGGATCTCCAGGGTTATTATTGGAGACGATAAATGACTAGAATTTTTATCAGGAAATAAATACTCAAGAGGAAATTACAGCAACCACAGCACTACTATTAGCAGTGCAGAAACATTAGCAGCTGGCAACAATTTTAACTACAAAGTGGCATTTGCTGGATAGGGTTATTAAATCCTATGTTCATAAACTGTGTATATTTTAACCCTTTCACTGTCAGGTACTACCTTACACTTTGCACCTCAGGCAGGCAGAGCATTTTTACTTTTTTTTTTAACAACACATTACTATGAATATTATTGTAACTTTACTAAACTGTAAAGCGCTGTGCAAAATGTTGGCACTATATAAACCCTTTGTTTGTTTCACAAACAATCTGACACATAGCACGAGTATTTATTTGTTTTTCTTATATATATAAACCCTGTATGATAATAATATTTATTATCAACCACTTCAATACCCGTGTATAGACATATGACATCCACAGATGGGATCTCCCATCCTGGGTGAACGTCATATGACGGCCTCGGGTTCCCAGCTGTCTAGGGGGCGCGCACCCGCCGCGTTGCTCGGGACCCGGTGCATGTGCCCGGTGGCCACGATGTCCGCCGGGCACTGGCGATTGCCCCTTAACCGGGCCGGACCGTGGATCTGTGTGTGTAAACACACAGATCCACGTCCTGTCAGGTGAGAGGAGAGCGATCTGTGTTCCCAGTACAGCGGAACACTGATCGGTCTCCTCCCCTTGTACGTCCCCGCCCCCTACAGTTAGAAGCATTCCCTAGGAAACACATTTAACCCCTTGTGTCCCCCTAGTGGTTAACCCCTTCACTGCCTGTCACATTTACACAGTAATCAATGCAATTTTATAGCATTGATCGCTGTATAAATGTGAATGGTCCCAAAAATGTGTCACAGGTGTCCGATGTGTCCGCCATAATGTCGCAGTCACGAAAAAAAATCGTGATCGCCGCTATTACTAGTAAAAAAAATAAATAAATATTTTTTTTTTTAAAATGCCATAAATCTATCCCGTATTTTGTAGACACTATAACTTTTGCGCAAACCAATCAATATACGCTTATTGCGATTTTTTTTTACCAAAAATATGTAGAAGAATACGTATCGCCCGAAACTGAGGAAAAAATTTGTTTTTTTTTTTAAAAATTGGGATATTTATTAAAGCAAAAAGTAAAAAATATTGTGTTTTTTTTTCAAAATTGTCGCTCTTCTTTTGTTTATAGCGCAAAAAATAAAAACTGCAGAGGTGATCAAATACCACCAAAAGAAAGCTCTATTTGTGGGAAAAAAAAGGACATCAATTTTGTTTGGGTACAACATCGCACGACCGCGCAATTGTCGTTTAAAGTGCGACAGCGCTGAAAACTAAAAATTGGTCTGGGAAGGAAGGGGGTGAAAATGCCCTGTATTGAACCGGTTAAACAGACTTTATCACCTAAATAAAAAAAATAAAAATAAAAACCCCTGGCTGAAGTCTCTTAGGGCTCATTTACACTTGCTTTGGCTTCAACACACATTAGTTTACACTTGCTTCAAAACAAGGCTTCGGACAGGCTTTGTTAAAGCTCTCTGAATGCCAGTCAAAAACCTGTCACTAAATAAAATGGTTAGCTTACAGTCCTGTTTACACCTGCTTTTGCTTTGCTTTGCTTTGGCTTTGCTTCAAAAATTATAGCCCATGCTTCAAAGCATCTTCAGAGCCTCCATAGAAGTCTATGGCAAAGCTCCCTTGAAGCCCCACCGAAGCCACATCCAAGCCCCACAAAGCCTCACCGAAGCTGCACCAAGCCTCATTGAAGCCCCACCAAAGCCTCATCAAAGCACCAAACAAAAGCAAGTAAACAGGACTATAATCTAACCATTTTATTTAGTGACAGGGGCTTTGACTGGAGTTCAGAGAGCTTTACCAAAGGGTGTCTGAAGCCATGTTTTGAAGCAAAAACGGCTACAGCGCGGTGCTCAATTGCTGGGAGGGCGTCCCTGGACATCCTCCTGTTTACTTGTTCCCCGTGCGCTGCCGCGGGCGCGCATCCGGGAAAATCTGTGTTGGCCATGTCCCTTGGACACAGCCAATCACAGATTGTGCTAAATGGCCAATCACAGCAGCCATTTGGCACTCGATCGGCGTGTCCAATGGGGGATGATCTCAAATGTAAACATATGAGATCATCTCTCACTGCCGGCTCTCCCTCCTCACACAGAGACCGTGTGTGAGGAGGGAGAGCGACCTGTGCTGCAGCGTGAGTGAACACAATGCACACTAACACAAAACACAGTGCCCACAGTATCTATCAGTGCCATCTGTCCTCAGTGCCACCTGTCTCCAGTGCCACCTACCAGTGTAATGTATTTCTTTACTCAAACACTAATTACCATGATTGCAATATGCTGTGAATGTCCTCTTTGTCCTCATACATGCTGTAATTTTTGAATGCTCTTTTTTGTCCTGCATGCATATTTGCCTTCACTAACCTCCCCAGCATGCTATGCTGGGCCAATATCCACCTAGTCTAGTCACTTAAGAATGTATTTTGTCAGCTCCATTGTAGTGCTTTACCCTAAAATTTATCCAAATGGTCTGTGTGTCCTTAAATTGATTTATAATTCCCCCCCCCTAAAATTTATCCAAATGGTCTGTGTGTCCTTAAATTGATTTATAATTCCCCCCCCCTAAAATTTATCCAAATGGTCTGTGTGTCCTTAAATTGATTTATAATCCCTCGCCCTAAAATTTATCCAAATGGTCTGTGTGTCCTTAAATTGATTTATAATCTCCCCCAAATGTATCCAAATGGTCTGTGTGTCCTTAAAGTGGTGTTCCACCCTAAAAAAAAAAATTCATGACTGTGCCTAAAAAAAAATAAAAAAAAAACATTTGGAAATTTTTTTTTTACTTACCTCTAAATGCCTGTTGCTAGGGGGTCCCTCGTAGTCTGCCTCTTGCAGTGCCTGGGCTGGTGACATCACTTCCCCCTCGGCACAGGAAGGACTCGGCTCTGCTCCCTCCCTCCTGTCAATCATCTGGGACCCATTACAGGTCCCAGGTGACTGAGCGGCCAATCACGGCGCGCGTCATTGCTCGCGCATGAAGCCACAGCCCGGCGCCCACAGTTGCAATGCCGGCGCCGCTGAACCGAGGGGGAGATGAGCGGGGCTTTGATCCCCCGCATCGCTGGACCCTGGGACAGGTAAGTGTCCAATTAAAAGTCAGCAGCTGCAGTATTTGTAGCTGCTGACTTTTAATTTTTTTTTTTTTGATGGGCCCTCCTCTTTAAATTGATTTATAATCCCCCAACCCTAAAATTTATCCAAATGGTCTGTGTGTCCTTAAATTGATTTATAATCCCCACCCCCCTAAAATGTATCCAAATGGTCTGTGTGTCCTTAAATTGATTTATAATCCTCCCCCCAAAAAAATTATCAATGGGCCATCAGTGGGGGTGAGGAATCTGATAAGTGGGCCTTATATTTTAGTCTTTAAATAATACTTAAAATTAATGTTATACTGATGCTGGGCAAGAATGTTTTTTGTGTAATGTGCTTGCAATGTTATGTGCAAAAGTACTTATATTTTTTTTTCTTGTTTGACTCGCCAGTTTCCTTCAACGCCACAGGAATGGCAGACTGTGGCATCCCATTTTGCCACCCGTTGGGACTTTCCCAACTGTGGAGGGGCTATAGATGGGAAACACGTCCACATCGTGCCACCACCCCATTCGGGGTCATGCTATTTTAACTATAAGGGATTTCATAGTATTGTGTTAATGGTGGTGGTGTCGGCACAATATGAATTTCTGTATGTGGATGTGGGGAAGAATGGCCGGATGTCGGAGTCTTCGCCCAGACGGAGTTCTACCAGCGTCTCCAGAGTGGTGGCCTGATGCGGATAACCTGGAAGGACTCCCCTTTGTCTTCATTGCAGATGAAGCCTGTGGTCTGGGCGAGCACCTGATGAGGCCATTCCCCCAAAGGACCCTCACCCCGGAGAGGAGGGTCTTTAACTACCGACTGGCCAGAGCGAGAAGAGTTGTGGAGAATGCCTTCGGGATAATGGCCAGCCGGTTCCGCCTGTTACAGACAGCCATCCACATGGCGGACTACAAACTTAATCACATTGTCCTAGCATGCTGCATCCTGCACAATTATTAACGCAAACATTCAAGCAATTATCTTGCATCTGTTGGGCCTGAGGCCGGACTTACAGAGAATCCTCTGACAGGCCTGGATACTGGCTTGGCCCCCCAAAGCACCCGTCAAGTTCGGGATAAATATGTTGATTTTTTTATGGGTAGGGGGGCCATTGCAATGCCAGACAATCTTTAATTTTTCTTAATAAAAAATAATGATCAGATAAAATCTAGAAATGTATTTATTACTTGCCTTTCTTTTTGGCTGTCTCCTAGGTTCTCCTAGTGCACTTGTAGTGCCAAGTACTTTCCTTTAGTAAATAAGCCCCATTGTCACTGTAAACACCAAATAACTTATAAAACTGGTATTGAGCATTGAAAGAAGAAGCCACACATTTTTGTTGATTAAAACGTAATTTTTAATCTGTGCACATTCACATGTGCGTTTAGGAATTTTTTTTTAAATATATATATATTTTTTTTTCAAACAATATTTTTTTTGGTTTTTAATAATATTTTTTTTTGTTGTTTTTTTTTTTTTTTTTTTACAAACAGGCATCATTGGTTTTTATTTATTTATTTATTTATTTATTTATTTATTTATTTATTTTTACAAACAGGCCTCTATTTTTTTTATTATTATTATTATAAACAGGCCTCATTTTTTTTTCTTTTTTTTAACAAATAGGCCTCTATTTTTTTTCTTCTTATAAACAGGCATTGGGTTTTTTTTTGGTATTTTTTTTTTTTTTTTTTAACAAACAGGCCTAAAATTGTTAAAAGTCAAAGCCCAGAATGGGGTCAGCAAAAAAGGAAATGAAGAACATGATCAATTTTTTTTTGGGAAAAAGGGATTAGATTCTCCCAAAACATCGATCATGTTCTTCATTTCCTGCTGCATATTGTCCAGCCGATTATGCATTATGTCCAGGCTAGTGCGCATGGCATCAATATCCCCATTCCAGGCCATGATCTGCCCAATTACCGTATTTATCGGCGTATAACACGCACTTTTTTCCCCTTAAAATCAGGGGAAAGTCGTGGGTGCGTGTTATACGCCGATCCCCGCTATCGCTATGTGAATGTCGGCGATCGCCGCCGACATTTACATAGCGAGTAGTTTCAAATATGGCGCCGCGGAGTTCGGAGGGACTCGGCGGTGCTGAACGAGCGCCGCCGAAATCACAGAGCCGAGATACACATAGTCGGGTGTATTCGGCTCTTTCCGGCGCCGCTCACTGTCACGCCCAGTCCCGCCATTGGACCTGTGTTATGTCCATCATAGGGCGGGACTGGGCGGGACTGTGAGCGGCGCCGGAAAGAGCCGAGAACCCTCGGCTATGTGTATCTCGGCGGCGTTCGTTCACTTCCACCGGCGCCGAGTCTCTCTGAACTCCGCGGCGCCATATTTAAAACTACTACCATGTGTATGGCGGCGGCGGCGGCGGCAGGAGGCATGGACACTGGGGACAAGGCTGCACTGGGGACAAGGCTGCAGGGACAAAGGCTGCACTGGGGACAAGGCTGCAGGGACAAGGCTGCACTGGGGACAAGGCTGCATTGGGGACAAGGCTGCATTGATAAGGCTGCACTGGGGACAAGGCTGCATTGACAAGGCTGCACTGGGGACAAGGCTGCACTGGGGACAAGGCTGCATTGACAAGGCTGCACTGGGGCAAAGCTGCACCAACAAGGCTGCACTGGGGCAAAGCTGCACTGACAAGGCTGCACTGGGGCAAAGCTGCACTGACAAGGCTGCACTGACACTGAAAAGGCTGCAATGACACTAACAAGGCTGCAGATGATGGGCATTTTAATGTAAGTTTCTTTTCCTTAAACTTCCCTCCTAAAAGTTTTTTTCCTTAAATTTCTCTCCTAAACTTGGGGTGCGTGTTATACGCCGGCGCGTGTTATACGCCGATAAATACGGTAATCTTTGGGCACTGTCCGTGGTAAATGGTTCCCCTTCTTCCACAACCAGAACATCACCTAAAATTGATGAAAAAAGATGTATTTAGAAATATGCAGGCATACGTAGATTACCAGAAGCTGGGGTGTCAGACACTCACCTGGCGGGGTGCCCATGTCGCCCACTTCTTCCACCGCTCCTTCCTCCACATCCTCAGTGGGGCTTGGACTGATTTCCCAATCCAGCAGGCGAGGTCGGGGGTCCCCGGGATCAGGTTGTCTGAGTCTTTTCTCCCCTATGAGAATGAAACAAAAGGTATACTTAGCACACAGATATTTGAGTCCAGGAATAGGAATATGAAACATTGTATTGAAGTGGTGTACAATTGTCTGTTTGGGCAGAGATCCAAGTTGAAGACATGATTAAAAGTCCCTTTGAAACAAGCTGGAATACTTACCTTTTTGGCCACATTTCACAGTCCAGATGTGTAAACAGCTGCTGAGTGTCCTCTCCTTACATTCCACTGAATGAAGTTTGCTATTTATTCTAGTTTCAAAAACATCTAGACAACAATGTCCTAAACTTCTTTTAATAAGACAAATTGCCAAGACCAAAATGTTGTTTAAACCCTGTATCAACTAAATACATCGTATATACTTGCTAACGATGTTTCCAACAAACGATTAATGATTAAAACTGTACAGTAAAGAAAAGCACATGGAGCAGCATGCAAGTTAATAATTAGAATAGGAATACACAACAAGTATTTACTTTTTTATGAACTTTCTTGATTCGTCTGTACTGATCCGGCTCCCCCAATTTAAGGTCGAACCATCGTTTCCTCTGCTGGTCTTACCCCAAAATTGATGCAGGGTCTTCACTACTTTAGACATTATTTTTGCCTTTCTTAAATTAGGCTGGGCGTACGGTCCATGCTTCCCATCGTAATCTTTTCTCTGCAAAATTGCTACCATCTCCACCATCTCTTCAAAGGCCATATTGGAGGCCTTAAATCTCCTCTTCCCGGATCAGGACATTTTGGGCTCCAGGCTTTCCTCGTTACTGGAGTAATTAGTACACACCTGCTGTTTCTCTGCCATTGTTGCTCCTACTGCGCACCGTAGAGAGAAGGGGCGGGGAATATTCGTGAAAAGGAACGTTAGGGGCGGGCGACGCAGGTGGAGTTTCACACATGCGCAGTGTATATAAGGCTAACCCGCATGTGCCGTACGTACATTCTGTGCACGGAGAAAGTGAAGTTACGAGCGTCCAAAACAAAGGTACATTTTATTTACTTTGTAGCGCCCTATACTGCTTAAAGAGTGATACTTATGTTTGGGATAAGATTATGTAAGTTTAGGCTGACATTAGTGTTTTTGTCTTGTGTATTGTCTTACAGCAAAAATGAATAATAAGTTTAAGGACCCTGAATTTCTGATACCATTTATTGGGAAGTACAGGGAGATGAGGAATCTGTGGGAGGTCAAACACCCTCAATATTACATTAAACCAGAAAGGAAGTCAACGCTGGAGAGACTTTTAGTATTTGTGCAGACATTCATCCCAGAAGCAACCGTGGAGATTTTGGAAAAGAAAATTGGGATCTTGCGAAATATGTATAGGAGGGAGCATAACAAGATCCAGACTTCCCTGAGATCAGGAGCATCAGCAGATGATGTGTATGTACCCAGGCTGTGGTAAACTACGTTTTCTTGATGACCAGACTAAAGCCAGGGAATCACTTTCGACCCTTCCCTCCACCCTTCCCTACACCCCAGCAGAGGCTGAGGACCAACCTGGGACTTCCATCCTGGTCCCTGGATGCGACCATCTGGAGCTAGGTATATTATTTTTAGACATATTTAGTGTCCTAATATTAATGATGTTAACGAGATGTTCTAATTGATTACCTATTAAGGATTTTATCCAAAAAATTATGTCTACATATCAATTGACAGTAGTGGCCAAAAATGTTTGTCACCAGCTTGAAAAAATGCTGGTGTCACAATGATACTATTTTATATGTATTAACATTGAATTTGCAAGTCATGAGCTGAAAATTGTGTGTGATTGATGAACCCAAAACTAAAACTATGTCCCTTTTTTATACACAGGATGAGCTCAGCCAGGAGGAAGGTGTGGAAAGTAGCAGGCAGGAGGACGGGCCCAGTGACAGCCAGGAGGAGCAGGGGGTAGTGTCAGGCAAGAGGTGGCCGGGCCCAGTAGAAGGCTCACACAATTGCAGGTGCCTCCCCTCCGCCTTCTTACAAAAAGGCCCAGAAAGGGGACAGTGACAGAGGAGGCATCACTGCGCCTCATGAGAGAAGCTACAAATTTCCTTAAGAGCCCCTCTGAAGCTGAAGAGGCCTATGGCTCCTATATAGCCAGCAGGTTGCTCGAAATGGAGAAGGACCAACGCCTCCTGTGTGAAAAATGTTTTTCTGATGTCCTTCACAAGGGGCTGAAGGGTGCGTTAACTGTCAACACCCAAATAAATGAGCAAGTCCCTCCTCCTCCTCCTGCCACAAGTCAACCACCAGAGCCACAGCCTTCAAGGAAGGCTGCAGGGCAGCGTGGAGGGAAGGCTGCAGGGAAGGGTGCAGGGCAGCATGGAGGGAAGGCTGCAATGAAGAGAAAAAAGTGATGACCTGGCTTCAGTCTGGTTTGACAGAAGATGCAGGCTGGTGTAGTACCACAGCCTGGGGACATATATGTCATCTGCTGCTGCTCTTGATCTCTGGGATTCCTGGACTAGATTGTGCTCCCTATTGTATGGACTCCTCAAGATCCCAATTTTCTTTTCCACAGACTTGATGTGTGCCCTGGGGCCAAAGGGCTTCACAAATTCCAAAAGTTTCTCCAGCGTTGACTTCATCTTTATTTTGTTAACCAGAATAAATGGATATTTTATTTTCAGAAAATACTTGCCTATGTGTTTTTATTAAAATACATTTTTAAAAGACAATGTCAAATTAAGGGACAACAACCTCCTTGAGGTTCCAAAAAAATAAAAATATCTAATGTTCTTGTGGTATTTTTACACCAAAAAAAATAAAAAATAAATAAAATAAAAAAGGTTCTTGTGGTAACTTTACACCAAAATATATATGGAGATCGCTATAAAATAATTTTGTAACAATCTTAAAAAAAAGATCTTTATGAAATAAAAAATAATAAAAGATGACTCCAAAAAACAAATGTGTAAACATTAGTATGGAGATCGGGCTTTTAAAAAATACAATATCATTCATGAGATCAAAGAGAAATAATCCAGAAATCAGTTTGTGAGAACTCTGTGTGAATATGAGCAGCAAAACAACTTTGATCTTTTAGCATTATAAAGAAGACAATGCACTGCATTCAACGATCACAGAATTTGCAGCATGAGGAATGTGCTAGCTACAATATGAACACTAGTTTTACCAGACCGAGTGCTTCTGTTCAGAACTTGCGTCGTTTTTTTGTCCTTCGAACTAGCATACAGACGAGAGCATCCTCGATAGGAACTGGCGGCGGAGTTCCGGCGGAAAGATTTGAAGCATGTTCCAAATCTAAAGTCAGACTTTTGAAAGAAAAAGTCAGCTGAAGGTCCGATGAAGCCCACACACGGTTGGATTGTCCGCAGAATTCGGTCCGTCGGACCAGTCCGGCCGAAAAGTGCGATCGTGTGTACGCGGCATTAGATCTATAAATGTGTTGCTCCTAATAATTTTCAAACGTTGGCAAATAGGGATGAGTGACTCAATCAAGTTCTGTTTGCAGAATGTTCAGTGAACCTAGGAAAGAATCAACTTAACTCAAATATAACATCAAATCCCATGGAAGGTTATAGAATTGAATCTTGCACTTTTTCTGGCCTTTTTATGGCCAATTTGCAAGCTTTTGTTAAAAAAAAAAAAAAAGGACAAATGGACTCCAGTAATAGGAAGTAAGTGCAGGCTTGTGGGCAGGGCTTAAGGCACCCCAGTGGGGATACTGTGGAACTGCACTCACTACTGCCTATGGCTCTAATCACACCATGGTGTTACGTCCTGCAGGCAGAATTGCCACGCTCCTGCCTGCGATTTGTAAAAACGCTGCAAAGTATAAAAACAAGAACTTCTTTTGGACATCAGGCATTCCACCATTCTGTTTGCGCGATTTTACAGCGATTTGTTGGGTGACAATCTCAGCAAAATTGTGCTGCGATTTGGTGCCATTCAAAATAGCGGGGATCGCAAAGGCATCCAGCGATTTGTGGCGTCATGGTGTGAATGGAGCCTAAACGATAGGCAGGACTTTGTGGTCACGTGAAATCAGCATTCACATGATGTGAAACCTTAGGCCCCTTTCACACTTGTGCGACTTGGGACTGCAAAGTCGCATGACAAGTCGTACCCCATGATTTCCAGTGAGTATCATTTATATCTGTGCATCTTCGAGTCTCAGCGACTTCAAAGTGGTCCCTGACTACTTTAGTCCGACTTTGATGCGACTTGAGGTCCATAGATCTCCAAATTACACAGGCATTGCTTCAAGTCGCTGCAAAAATTGCAGTAAAAGTTGCAGCAAATCTCCTAGTGACTAATCCACTGGATACAGAAAATGCTCTCTCTCCATTCTCCATGCTTGTCCTCTTCTCCAGAGGTACTTCATACATCTCACTCTCTCTCCTGTTAGTCTAGGCTGGGTCCCTAGGTACCACGGTTTCGGTCCCAGAAAGTGGAAAAACAGCCCCTAGTGAAGATGTGAAGCACATAACCCCCTTTACTAACGTCATCTTTGCCGTGTCACCCTTCTTCTGACTGACTGGTTGCTTTGCAGGTGAAACAGACACTGTAATCATTAACAATGACACATTAGCTATCTATGGATAGCAGTCCATACATTAGACCTCTGTACTCTACTCTGTGAACTATCTGTTCTAAATCAGTCCCATTTTTTTGGAAGCCCTGTTGTTTTGATACACTGTGCATGCACCACTTTAAAAGACTTCAGACCAGGTAACGAAGATGAACACAATATGATCCTTTACAAACAACAGTAACAGTTCTAAAGACATATTTACACTGTTTCCTATACAAAATGCTCTAGTGTCCCATAAAGTGCACGTACCTTAGTCAGAAGGCCTAAAGCTTAGGCAGAGTCCATAAAGCAATGCTCTCAAGACAAAAGTTTATCTAGGCAATAAACCCACAAAAGGCAATTAAGCCTGACTGGGTTCCCATTATTCCCCAACTCCCCGAGGGGTGATCCACTCCAACAGAGTAACAGCTACATTTTTGAAGTATTTCTCCCAACCAGCTCGCTAGGACATTTAATAAGCTAATTTTTATATGGCATGACCTGTAGGGGGTGGCAACCTTACTGAAAATGGTGGGAACAACATTATTCCTTTCAGCTTGGTTACCCCCAAGTCATAGGTCAATCTAAGAACATGTATTAAGACATTGTAACATTTTACACCTTTTACACCTGACTGGCCCATTTAACTTGAGGGCACGAGCACAGAAAGACAAAAAGGAACACAGCAAGCAAAAAGACACATTAACCCTCCTGTAGGCATCTTGTAGGGAGAGGATAAATAGTTTTACTTACCTGATCCCCCACTCCCTTGGCAGATGGCACTCCCTTGCGCTCTGGCGGTAGACTGTCCCCCTGCGTCATCATGTCCAAGGGAGGGCTTGCCTTATACCTGTATTCTTTTTTGCATTGTCATGCACTAATTCGAACCTATTATTTTTTTGTTTGGGGGCCATCACATGCACTTCCCGTTCACTTTTTGTGTTTCCGGGTTTTGTGCAGGATGTTGTTAGGCGGAGATGTTTACACTGCCTAAATTCACGTCTGTCCCTATATTAACACACGGACATTCTTCAACACGCATGCGCACTACACGCTTGCTCAGCTTCACGTCGTCATTGTGGCTTGCTCCCACATTGGCGTCTTCTATTTTTGCCATTGTGCACGCCCATCATGCACTGTACTCTGTTGCCGTCACCTCTTTAACTGAGGTCAGTCTTCATCTCGACGTCACTTGGCTCTCTCACCGCGCATGCGCATCACGCACACCACGCACATGCGTAGTATATCACCGCGCTGTATGTATACCCGCACCGTTCTTATCGAACAGTTTTACTTACCACCGCTGCATTTTTATGCAATTTCATGGATTGCACAGGGTACATAAACTTTTCTATAGATCGCACATTTCACTTTTCCGTCAGCTATGACCACTGTTGATTTTTTGTTCAGTTAACCTCATACGTTGCTCTATTCACTTCCGGTTCCCATGGGGAGGCGTGGAACGCACGTCGGGCGGCCATTTTGGCCAGATACCGGAAGTGATGTTTTCACAGTCGTGGAGCTGATTCCCATTATTTTAGTTGGATCCCCTATATAAACTTTGGTGGCTGCAGTGGGGGGAACCCCCCAGACGACGTCTATGAAGGCGAAACGCGTCGGGTAGGACCCCACTGTCGCCACTTTTTCTCTCAGCACTGTTTTATTTGGATTTACATGTGAGTGTGTATCTTTTTATTTTAATAAATCATTTTTTTACGGATTCACACTATGTGGCCATTCCTTCCTTTTCCCATTTGTCCACACCATCGTTTGGCTTTTTAACTTCATTCCGAGGGATACGATAACGCCTGGCTTGTTTCATCTACATCGCCCCCCCTGGTTCCGGCACCCACCGTTCAGAGGGATACAGCATCAAGCGGGTTAATCCACAAGCATCGTCTCCCGGTCGTCCTAAGTCACTCACCACCTAAGCCTTATCCGACCCAACTCGGCGTATGCCCTTTGGGTCCATCCCATCTGGTAAGCCTCCTCACCTCTAGGTGGTGGTGTGTTTATTTTCATCTCAAATGCCGTACATATCTCCTTGAAGTGTTCAGTTCTTTGGAGACTCCATATTTATATATATACAGATGACTTCTTTATGGTTTACATTCGAAGTATCAATTTATTACGTTTTTTTTCCACATTGGACATTTATTTCATTAGCGCTACACTTATTGTGTTTTTCTTTCTTGTAATACCTTGTTGGTTGTGTTAGCTGCTTGTTCTTTTTCTTTTTAGGGCAGCGCAGAATAGTTTTATATATATTTCCAAGGGAGAGCTATGGACCCTGCTTAAGTCTTGATGAGGTCAGGATCCTAGACTGCTTGAGCGAAGTGAAGAAAAGGCTGCAGTGACCCATTTTTTTATGTTCTGCTAGACCAGGGGTGTCAAACTCAGTTTCATCGAGGGCTGCATCAGCGGTATGGTTGCCCTCAAAAAGCTGGTTCATTACGTACAGAGTGTAGAGTTCAGGATTATGCTATGCACAAAGTGCAGAGTTCAATAGTGCGTTATGTACAGAATTTAGGGTCCAGGGGTGCATTATGTACAGGATTTAGGGGTTCACTTCATACAGAGTGTATGGTTTAGGAGAGCACTGCGTAGAGTGCAGAGTTCAGGTGGGCGCTGTGTACAGAGTGCAGATTTCAAGGGTGCCCTGTGTACAGAGTGCAGGATTTAGGGGTGCACCATGTGCAGAGTTCAGGACTGTGTTGTGTACAGAGTGCAGAGTTTAGGGGTGCACTGTGTACAGAGTGCAAGGTTTAGGGCTGCGCTATATACAGAGTGCAGAGTTCAGGGGTGTGATGTGTACAGAGTGCAGAGTTCAGGTGTGCGCTGTGTAAAGAGTGCAGAGTTCAGAGATGCACTGTGTACAAAGCACAGAGTTCAGAGGTGCGCTGTGTAAAGAGTGTAGAGTTCAGAGATGCGCTGTGTACAAAGTACAGAGTTCAGGGGTGCGCTGTGTCCAGAGTGCAGAATTCAGGGGTGCACTATGTACAGAGTGCAGAGTTCAGGGGCGTGCTGTTTACAGAGTACAGGGTTTGGGGGTGTGCTACATACAGAGCGTGCTATGTACAGAGCAGAGTGTGGGAATGCAACCCCAAGCCCCCCCAAAGCTTCCTCCCATCTCTCTCTCCTACCTGGCCTGGCTCTTGTACCTCCCTGTGTAGGCAGTGCGCCTTTCAGGGAAAACGTTCTCTTTCTCTGGAGATCTGCCCCCCCCCCCCGTGAGCATGTGCAGGGAGCTGTTAGATCCAGAATTTGCTGAGCAAAGCTGTCCCTTTTAAATACAGAAGGCTTCTGCACATAACAAGACCTGGTGGGCCAGATTCAGCCTGCGGGCCTTGTGTTTGACATATGTGCTCCAGACCAAAGCAAGTAGGGATTTTTTTTTTAAGTTGCCAGGAGTTGGGCATTAACCCTATCATACGTCGTACGGACCTGCATTAGATTTATTGGAGCACAGATCAGACCCCGGATGCAATGGTGGCCCGTCCATAGGGGAGGCCTGGGCACCGCCCCCCCTCCAGGCAGTCACAAAAAAAATGTCAAAAAATTTTTTTTTTTAAAAGCTGGCCCTTTAAAAAAAAAAATTAAAAAAAGGTCCTTAAGTGCACTGTGTTCGGACGCCGGAACACAGTGCACTTATGAGAAGCGCCACGTCTATGCAATCATGAGATTGCAGACATGGAGCTTCATTTGAGGCCATTTAGCCCGCCTTGCGGTGCTTTCTAAAGCGCCGAGTAGCTTCCACCCAGGGCTAGTATCTATTACTATGGCCGGGTGGTTTGATTGACATCTG
Source organism: Aquarana catesbeiana (assembly GCF_042186555.1). Classification (NCBI taxonomy): domain Eukaryota; kingdom Metazoa; phylum Chordata; class Amphibia; order Anura; family Ranidae; genus Aquarana; species Aquarana catesbeiana. Next base: position 150,242,934 of record NC_133328.1, on the reverse strand, counting down.
AGTATGATGCCACTTCCTGTTTCTCTCTCCAATTGCGCCCAGGAGAGAGGAAACAGGAAGTATGAGTGGAACGGACCTCTCCACAGGAGACACCGCTGGAGAGGACAACACACAGCAAGGTAAGTAACCGGGGGAGGGGGGTTTGATGGTGACACATGCTGCTGCAATTTGGTGGTGACACATGCTGCTGCAATGTGGTGACACATGCTGCTGCAATTTGGTGACACATGCTGCTGCAATTTGGTGGTGACACATGCTGCTGCAATTGGTGGTGACACATGCTGCTGCAATTTGGTGGTGACACATGCTGCTGCAATTTGGTGGTGACACATGCTGCTGCAATTTGGTGACACATGCTGCTGCAATTTGGTGGTGACACATGCTGCTGCAATTTGGTGACACATGCTGCTGCAATTGGTGGTGACACATGCTGCTGCAATTTGGTGACACATTCTGCTGCAATTTGGTGACACATGCTGCTGCAATGTGGTGGTGACACATGCTGCTGCAATTTGGTGACACATGCTGCTGCAATTGGCGGTGATCCATGCTGCTGCAATTTGGTGGTGACACATGCTGCTGCAATTTGATGGTGACACATGCTGCTGCAATTTGGTGACACATGCTGCTGCAATTGGTGGTGACACATGCTGCTGCAATTTGGTGGTGACACATGCTGCTGCAATTTGGTGGTGACACATGCTGCTGCAATTTGGTGGTGACACATGCTGCTGCAATTTGGTGGTGACATATGCTGCTGCAATTTGGTGGTGACACATGCTGCTGCAATTTGGTGGTGACACATGCTGCTGCAATTTGGTGGTGACACATGCTGCTGCAATTGTTGGTGACACAGGCTGCTGCAATTGGTGGTGACACAGGCTGCTGCAATTTGGTGACACATGCTGCTGCAATTTGGTGGTGACACATGCTGCTGCAATTGGTGGTGACACATGCTGCTGCAATTGGTGACACATGCTGCTGCAATTTGGTGACACATCCCTCGTTCATCTCAGACACTAACCACACCACCTTAGAGTCACGCCCGCTATTTCGCTGAAACCATGCCCATTTTCACCAAGTAGGAGGAGTCAAAAAGGAAGGGCGGTGTCTGGCGCCCCCCCATCCTAAAACTTCACCAGCCGCCACTGCCCAGATGTCTCATTAAAGAAAAAAGTTAAAAAAAAATTAAAAATTGTAAAAATTAAGGTTACATCCAAGCACCTAAAATTCCACCAAAAACTTTTTTGAGGCTCCCCCACCCCTAAATACACGCACGTATGAACATAAATGCACTCGTCATCCGCCCCTACACACAAAAAAAAACGATTGCAATACACATTACATATCATCACTCACGCCAGAATGAGAGCAATAATTCTAGCACCAGATCTCCTTTGTAATGCCCAACTGATGACCTGTAGGAGGCTTTTAAAGTGTCACCTATGGAAAATATAGGTTACAGAAGTTTTTCGCCATTTCACAGGCACGTGTAAATTTAAGTTTTGACATGTTGGGTAGTTATTTACTTAATGCAACCTCATCTTTTATATTTTACTAGAAAAATGGGTAATTTATTGCATTTTTGTGCCCTAAAATTACCTTAAAGCGGAGTTCCACCCAAAAATGGATTTTCCCCTGATCGGATTCCTCCCCCCCTCCAGTGTCACATTTAGCACCTTTCAGGGGGGAGGGGGGAGCATATACCTGTATAATACAGGTATTTGCTCCCACTTCCGGGCATAGATCACCGCAGGCTCCGTGGTGATTTACCAAATGCCCGGCCCCTCCTCCACCCACCCCCACCCCCCGCTGTCTTCTGGGTGACACACAGGTGCCAGAAGACAGCACGGACCGGTGAGGACGCACAGCACGACTCGCGCATGCGCAGAAGGGAACCAGGCTGTGAAGGCCACAAGGCTTCACTTCCTGATTCCCTTACCGAAGATGGCGACACCTGCACCCGAGAGCCGAGGGACAGATCAGCTTCGGGTGAGGCTGTTAGTCTAGGCTGGGTCCCTAGGTACCACGGTTTTGGTCCCAGAAAGTGGAAAAACAGCCCCTAGTGAAGATGTGAAGCACATAGCCCCCTTTACTAGTGTCATCTTTGCCGTGTCACCCGTCTTCTGGCTGACTGGTTGCTTTGCAGGTGAAACAGACACTGTAATCATTAACAATGACACATTAGCTATCTATGGATAGCAGTCCATACATTAGACCTCTGTACTCTACTCTGTGGACTATCTGTTCTAAATCAGTCCCATTTTTTTTGGAAGCCCTGTTGTTTTGATACACTGTGCGTGCACCACTTTAAAAGACTTCAGACCAGGTAACGAAGATGAACACAATATGTTCCTTTACAAACAACAGTAACAGTTCTAAAGACATATTTACACTGTTTCCTATACAAAATGCTCTAGTGTCCCATAAAGTGCACGTACCTTAGTCAGAAGGCGTAAAGCTTAGGCAGAGTCCATAAAGCAATGCTCTCAAGACAAATGTTCATCTAGGCAATAAACCCATAAAAAGGCAATTAAGCCTGACTGGGCTCCCATTATTCCCCAACTCCCTGGGGGGGGGGGGGGTGATCCACTCCAACAGAGTAACAGCTACATTTTTTAAGTATTTCTCCCAACCAGCTCGCTAGGACATCTAATAAGCTAATTTTTATATGGCATGACCTGTAGGGGGTGGCAACCTTACTGAAAATGGTGGGAACAACATTATTCCTTTCAGCTTGGTTACCCCCAACTCATAGGTCAATCTAAGAACATGTATTAAGACATTGTAACATTTTACACCTGACTGGCCAATTTAACTTGAGGGCACGAGCACAGAAAGAGACAAAAAGGAACACAGCAAGCAAAAAGACACATTAACCCTCCTGTAGGCATCCTGTAGGGAGAGGATAAATAGTTTTACTTACCTGATCCCCCACTCCCTTGGCAGATGGCACTCCCTTGCGCTCTGGTGGTAGACTGTCCCCCTGCGTCATCATGTCCAAGGGAGGGGTATGGACCCTGCCTAAGTCTTGATGAGGTCAGGATCCTAGACTGCTTGAGCGAAGTGAAGAAAAGGCTGCAGTGACCCATTTTTTTATGTTCTGCTAGACCAGGGGTGTCAAACTCAATTTCATCGAGGGCTGCATCAGCGGTATGGTTGCCCTCAAAAAGCTGGTTGCATTATGTACAGAGTGTAGAGTTCAGGATTATGCTATGCACAAAGTGCAGAGTTCAATAGTGCGTTATGTACAGAATTTAGGGTCCAGGGGTGCATTATGTACAGGATTTAGGGGTTCACTTCATACAGAGTGTATGGTTTAGGAGAGCACTGTGTAGAGTGCAGAGTTCAGGTGGGCGCTGTGTACAGAGTGCAGATTTCAAGGGTGCCCTGTCTACAGAGTGCAGGATTTAGGGGTGCACCATGTGCAGAGTTCAGGAGTGTGTTGTGTACAGAGTGCAGAGTTTAGTGGTACACTGTGTACAGAGTGCAGGGTTTAGGGGTGCGCTATATACAGAGTGCAGATGTCAGGAAATGTTCCATCCGCTGGTAATATCTGTTATTTGGCATGCAGTACTGAGGTCCACCAGCAGGTGTCTCCTGGCAGTTTGGAACTGTCAGGAGAGTTTTTCCCTGTTAATGTTATGTCATCTTTGGGTTGCAGTACTGGCGTCCACCAGCAGATGGATCCTGGCAGTATGGAGCAGGTATTCCCCTCTGCAGACAGGTGTCACCTGATGTTAATTAGCAGAGCTGCAGTATAAATACCCGGCAATTGCAGACTTATGTTGCCCTGGTATTGTCCTTGAGCTCTGAACTGCACCCTGTTACCCTGTTACCCTGTTACCCTGTTACCCTGTTACCCTGTTACCCTGTTACCCTGTTACCCTGTTACCCTGTTACCCTGTTACCCTGTTACCCTGTTACCCTGTTACCCTGTTGATCCTGTTTCCTGTCCATTACCTGAACCCTGAACTCTGAGCCTTGTACCTGACCCGTCCCTCCTGTGATCCATCCATCCTCTCTTGTCCTGTTTATCTCCCTTCCCAGCTACTGATTCCGTGTTTATGACCACGGCCTGGCTTGACTACAATTCTGGTACTCCCTCTTGCTACATATGCTGGTTGGTTTTATATGACTGATTGTTTGGTTGTTCACTTTGTATTGGTGGTATGTTCACATATGCATTTTCCTTAATAAACTTACTTTCACCTATTCATGTCTGGTTCACTCTGTCGCAGTCACACAGTTCTGATCACATCTGGTTTATGACAGAATACCAGGGCCATCCCTGACTGGAAGTGGCTGCACAGGGGAACCATTTTGATTCAGTTGGTTGCTAACATGAATGCCGATGAGGTTATTTATTTTTCTCTGCTGGCATCTGAAAGTGGTGATTATTGCCGCCAGGCTTTGAAAGGATGGTCTAGTGACCAGTTGTTTGCCACTATACGTTTGGCTCACTCACTGGTCGATCAGGGTTATATATTGTTTGGGGAGGTGCAGCCTTTGATCAAGATCTGTACTGAGCTGGCCCTGCCCTGTATTCCAGAGGGCCGTGATGATTTCACTCCTCCTTTTGATATGAATCAGGTTGTATCCCTAGTGTGGCTTTTTGAAGATGATCCAGCCGATTTTTGTGAGCACTATTCAGCCTGTTCCCCCACAGGTGATTGCGGAGTGCATTGTGTCTGCTCAGTCTTTTGTTAGACAGGGAGATTTAAAAGCACAGTTTGTACAACCTATACTTTCAGCATGGTCTGACATGATGCAAGCAGCTCCAGCCAAACAAACCACCTCTGCCACCAAACACCAGCCTACCCAAATGTATGTTTCCCCATCACCCATGTCAACCGCAGTTGCAGCTCAGTATACGCTGCTGCCAACCAAATACTCATATCCAGTCTCTGCACCCTGTACCTATCCTGCATTCAACCCACCTGCCTCTTCTCAGCTGCCCACAAACCCACAGGAACTTCCTCCAGCTACTGTTACCTCTTCTCTGCCATATCCCAATCCTCCTTTCCAGTCTGCTGCACCCCTCACCTACAGAGCTTCAGTGGCTAAGCCAAAGAAAAAACGAAAGTTTTTTCCAACCAAGACAATCCTGCCAGTAACCCAACCTGCCTCCGCACCAGCTAATCCAACCCAGTCTGACATCCCAGTGCCTGCCTTCCAGCCTGATGTCTCGGTCCCTGCCTTCCAGCCTGATGTCTCGGTGCCTGCCTTCCAGCCTGATGTCTCGGTGCCTGCCTTCCAGCCTAATGTCTCGGTGCCAGTGTTCCAGCCGGAAGTGCCAGTGCCTGCTCTCCAGCTTGATGAGCCTGCTGCCCAGCTTGAAGTGCTCCTGTCCGCTGCCCAGCCTGAGGTGCTCCTGTCCGCTGCCCAGCCTGAGGTGCTCCTGTCCGCTGCCCAGCCTGAGGTGCTCCTGTCCACTGCCCAGCCTGAGGTGCCAGTGTCTGCTACTCAGCCTGTTGTACCAATGCCTGTGCCCGCTGTCCAGTTTGAGGTCCCAGTGCCTGCTGCTCAGCCTGACATCCCAGTGTCCATGTTCCAGTCTGACACTCCAGTGATTACTGCCCAGTCTGATGTACCCGTTGTTCAGCCTGTTGTGCCACCACCTGTTGTTCTGCCTGATGTGCCAGCGCCTGTGTCTGCTGCCCAGTCTGAAGGTCCAGTACCTGCTGCCTAGTCTGATGTCTCGGTACCCGCTGTCCAGTCCAATGAGCCTGCTGCCCAGCTCGAGGACCCGGAGCACACTGTCTGCCCTGATGTGCCCTGAGGTGCCTGATGCCCAGCCTGAAGTGCCTGTGGCCCAGCCTGACGTACCCCCATCTGTTATTCTGCTTGATGCCATAGACTATGGACAATTACAAGCAGTTGGAGAGTCCGGAGGCCGCTCCTTTGAGGGGGGGTACTGTCAGGAAATGTTCCATCCGCTGGTAATATCTGTTATTTGGCATGCAGTACTGAGGTCCACCAGCAGGTGTCTCCTTGCAGTTTGGAACTGTCCAGGAGAGCTTTTCCCTGTTAATGTTATGTCATCTTTGGGCCGCAGTACTGGCGTCCACCAGCGGATGGATCCTGGCAGTATGGAGCAGGTATTCCCCTCTGCAGACAGGTGTCACCTGACGTTAATTAGCAGAGATGCAGTATAAATACCCGGCAATTGCACACTTATGTTGCCCTGGTATTGTCCTTGAGCCCTGATCTGCATCCTGTTACCCTGATTCCTGATCCTGATTCCTGGAACCTGTTGATCCTGTTTCCTGTCCATTACCTGAATCCTGGACTCTGAGCCTTGTATCTGACCCGTCCCTCCTGTGATCCATCCATCCTCTCTTGTCCTGTTTATCTCCCTTCCCAGCTACTGATTCCGTGTTTATGACCCCGGCCTGGCTTGACTACGATTCTGGTACTCCCTCTTGCTACATATGCTGGTTGGTTTTATATCACTGATTGTTTGGTTGTTCACTTTGTATTGGTGGTATGTTCACATATGCATTTTCCTTAATAAACTTACTTTCACCTATTCATGTCTGGTTCACCCTGTCGCAGTCACACAGTTCTGGTCACATCTGGTTTATGACAGCAGAGTTCAGGGGTGTGATGTGTAAAGAGTGCAGAGTTCAGAGATGCACTGTGTACAAAGCACAGAGTTCAGAGGTGCGCTGTGTAAAGAGTGTAGAGTTCAGAGATGCGCTGTGTACAAAGCACAGAGTTCAGAGGTGCGCTGTGTAAAGAGTGTAGAGTTCAGAGATGCGCTGTGTACAAAGTACAGAGTTCAGGGGTGCGCTTTGTCCAGAGTGCAGAATTCAGGGGTGCACTATTTACAGAGTGCAGAGTTCAGGGGCGTGCTGTTTACAGAGTACAGGGTTTGGGGGTGTGCTACATACAGAGTGTGCTATGTACAGAGCAGAGTGTGGGAGTGCAACCCCAAGCCCCCCCCCCCAAAGCTTCCTCCCATCTCTCTCTCCTACCTGGCCTGGCTCTTGTACCTCCCTGTGTAGGCAGTGCGCCTTCAGGGAAAACGTTCTCTTTCTCTCGAGATCTGCCCCCCCCGTGAGCATGTGCAGGGACCTGTTAGATCCAGAATTTGCTAAGCAAAGCTGTCCCTTTTAAATACAGAAGGCTTCTGCACATAACAATACCTGGTAGGCCAGATTCAGCCTGCGGGCCTTGTGTTTGACATATGTGCTCTAGACCAAAGCAAGTAGGCATTTTTTTTTTAAGTTGCCAGGAGTTGGGCATTAACCCTTTCATACATCGTACGGACCTGCATTAGATTTATTGGAGCACAGATCAGACCCCGGATGCAATGGTGGCCCGTCCATAGGGGGGGCCTGGGCGCCGCCCCCCCTCCAGGCAGTCACAAAAAAAAATGTCAAAAAATTTTTTTTTTTAAAGCTGGCCCTTTAAAAAAAAAATGTAAAAAAAGGTCCTTAAGTGCACTGTGTTCGGACGCCGGACACAGTGCACTTATGGGAAGTGCCACGTCTATGCAATCACGAGATTGCAGACGTGGCGCTTCATTTGCGGCCATTTAGCCCGCCTTGCGGCGCTTTCTAAAGCGCCAAGTAGCTTCCATCTAGTATCTATTACTATGGCCGGGCGGTTTGATTGACATCTGAGTATGATGCCACTTCCTGTTTCTCTCTCCAATTGCGCCCAGGAGAGAGGAAACAGGAAGTATGAGTGGAACGGGCCTCTCCACAGGAAACACCACTGGAGAGGACAACACACAGCAAGGTAAGTAACCGGGGGAGGGGGGTTTTATGGTGACACATGCTGCTGCAATTTGGTGGTGACACATGCTGCTGCAATTTGGTGGTGACACATGCTGCTGCAATTTGGTGGTGACACATGCTGCTGCAATTGGTGGTGACACATGCTGCTGCAATTGGTGGTGACACATGCTGCTGCAATTGGTGGTGACACAGGCTGCTGCATTTGGTGGTGACACAGGCTACTGAATTTGGTGGGACACGGGCTGCATTTTATGTGACACAGGCTGCATGTAAGGAGGGACTCCGCTGGGGGCACCTGATGGCATCTGGTGGCAGGCAACATGGCTAGTGACACGCTCAGGGCTTCCACTGATTCTGCATTATGGTGAGTTGAATGATTTCATTTTATATTACAATGTAATAGTAGAAATAATGCGCTTCAATCATCCTGACACCATAACCATGCTGCCGGGGTGATTGAAGCGCTATTACCAGGTGTTTGGAGTATCTTTATCTGCTGATTGTTAAACTTTCTAGAATACACATATTTATATTGTTGTGTAGGATCAGGGCCTGCTGTCCTTCCATCCCTCTCTCCCTCTCCCTCGCTCATCTCAGACACTAACCACACCACCTTAGAGCCACGCCCGCTATTTCCCTGAAACCACGCCCATTTTCACCAAGTAGGAGGAATCAAAAAGGAAGGGCGGTGTCTGGCACTCCCCCCATCCTAAAACTTCACCAGCCACCACTGCCCAGATGTCTCATTAAAGAAAAAAGTAAAAAAAAAAAATTAAAAATTGTAAAAATTAAGGTTACATCCAAGCACTTAAAATTCCACCAAAAACTTTTTTGAGGCTCCCCCACCCCTAAATACACGCACGTATGAACATAAATGCACTCGTCATTCGCCCCTACACACAAAAAAAAATGATTGCAATACACATTATATATCATCACTCACGCCAGAATAAGAGCAATAATTCTAGCACCAGATCTCCTTTGTAATGCCCAACTGATGACCTGTAGGAGGCTTTTAAAGTGTCACCTATGGAAAATATAGGTTACGGAAGTTTTTCGCCATTTCACAGGCACGCGCAAATTTAAGTTTTGACATGTTGGGTAATTATTTACTTAATGCAACCTCATCTTTTATATTTTACTGGAAAAATGGGTAATTTATTGCATTTTTGTGCCCTAAAATTACCTTAAAGCGGAGTCCCACCCAAAAATGGATTTTCCCCTGATCGGATTCCTCCCCCCCTCCAGTGTCACATTTAGCACCTTTCAGGGGGGAGGGGGGAGCATATACCTGTATAATACAGGTATTTGCTCCCACTACCAGGCATAGATCACCGCAGGCTCCTTGGTGATCTACCAAATGCCCGGCCCCTCCTCCGCCCCCCCCCCGCTGTCTTCTGGGAGACACACAGGTCCCAGAAGACAGCACGGACCTGTGAGGATGCGCAGCACGACTCGCGCATGCACAGTAGGGAACCAGGCTGTGAAGGCTGCAAGGCTTCACTTCCTGATTCCCTTACCGAAGATGGCGACGCCTGCACCCGAGAGCCGAGGGACAGATCAGCTTCGGGTGAGAACATTGCGGGCTCCCTGGACAGGTAAGTGTCCATATTTTAAAAGTCAGTATTTGTAGCTGCTGACTTTTAAAAAAAAAATTTGGCGGAACTCAGCTTTAACTAGTGTATTTTTTTAATGAACTTCTGTGTTTCCTAGACCTTTACAATAATACTGTGTAACGTAAAACATTGAAACTACCACTATTTTATTCTCTAGGGGGTCTGCCTTCAGAAAATATATAATGTTTGGAGGTTTTATCTAATCTTCAGGATTAAAATCATTTTTTAAACATGTGCAAAAAACACAATGGTTCCGGCAGTGAAACGGTTAAAGATAATTAGCAACTTTGATTAGCAGTTACAGAGATTTATATTTATACACTCCATAGAGAAGTATGTTGTCTGCTAAAAAATAGAAGTGATGTTCAGCTCAATATTTAACAGCATGTAATAGAACACGTAGGAATAGAATGGCTGGAGATCAAAACATGTGATCCTAGTTAGAGCGAGGCTTGGAACGCAGTGACCAGTGACGTGTCGGATGAAGGCGTTAATAAGGCATCCCCAACATCCCTTTAAAAGAGCATGCTTCTTTCTCCGTCATGATGACCAAATGATCGTGTAGATCTCACAAACTGCCACATTTGTCAGTTATTCTGAGCAGGTATTTTTTTGCTTCCTATTTTTCATGTTTTCTGGTCAGTCAAGAAGTTAAAAAATACAAAACACAGACACATCCTTCTAACGTTTGTTGTTTACAAGTGGAAATCTGTATTTTTTTTCTAGAAAATTACTGAGAAACCCCAAACATTATATATATATTTTTGCAGCAGAGACCCTAGAGAATAAAATGGGGGTCATTGAAATATTTTATGTCACACTGTATTTGCGCAGCGGTCATTAAAATGCAATTTTTTCGGAAAAAAATACACTTTAATTAATAAAAAAAAAAAAAAAAAACAGTAAAGTTAGACCAATTTTTTTTGAATAATGTGAAAGATAATGGTACGCCGAGTAAATAGATACCTAACATGTCATGCTTCAAAATTGCGCATGCACGTGGAATGGTGACAAAATACGGTACGGTTACCTGTTTAGAGTTACTCTCTCACTCTAGCAATCGGGGCGATACCTCACATGTGTAATTTGAACACTGTTTACATATGTGGGTGCGACTTATGCTTGCATTTGCTTTTGCGCGCGAGTTCGGAGAGATGGGGTACTTTACTTTTTTTTGATCACTTTTATTTCTATTACAAGGAATGTGAACCTCCCTTGTAATAGAAATAAGCATGACAGGTCCTCTCTATTAAGAGATCTGGGATCAAAAAGACCCCAAATCTCTCATTTACCTTTCAAAAACAAAACAAAAAGAAAAACATGTAATTTTGACTTTAAGAAAGGAAAAAAATCCCTTTAAGTCTAGGTTCACACTGCTGCGGGATTGAAATTGTGCAAGTTCAGCTGAACTCGCACAATTTCATACCCACATGTCAGTCCGACTTTGGGGGCGATTTCATCTGTGTGGGTTCCTGCACAGATGTCTATTGAAATCGCACACAAAGTCACCAAAAGTAGTGCAGAAACTACTTTTGGGAATCAATGCGGCGCCGCAAAGTTCTCTGTATTGCTTCCTTTATGTGAAATCCCTGGTGTTCCTGACAGTCCCTCTGCTTTCCTATTACAAACTGACCACACTAAGCAGGAGTGCATAGTCAGTTCTCTAGCTGCGCTGGACACTCAGCCTGTTCTCCTGCAATGATCAGACTTGTCCTAACATGCCTCCCCTGCACAGCCATTCATGGGAAGCTCAGTGTGCTGCCCCCCCCCCCCCCCCAGCTCTTATGCAGCAGAGAACAGAGGGAATGTGATCACTTATAAAAAAGGAAAAAAGGTCTTTGTAGGTTTTTTATATCTATACACACATCTTTTGCCTTTCATTTCTATTTTAAAATGAATGGGTTGTTTTATAAGGTTATCGTTTACAATCACTTTAAGGCTTAACATGTTGGGTGGCGATTTACTTTGCGCAACCTCATCTATTATATTTTAGCAAATATTGGGCAATTTATTCCGTCGGTGTGCCCTGAAATGAAAGTGGATGTAAACTCTGACATATACCAAGTGAAGTGAACAGCCGCAGATGACACACAGAGATGAAACAAATCTCCCTACATAAGTTTTACATGTATCTCTGCTGTCTTCATCTGTATATACTGTTTAGGAAGTGCACATTGTGTTAGAATTTTCACTTCCTCATTCAGCAGTAGCAGTGTAGTTTTGGATTACACTGAGAGACAGCTGATTGGAGCAAAGGCACAGCACACACACCCCTCCACATACGCAGGGACTTTTAGAGCTGTGCTGTGAGTAGAGCAGCTTTCTGCTAATCTATTTATAGCACCCACCCTGACACAAAATTCAGGCTGGTTTTATCACGTGTCGGAGAACTTGTCAGAAGTTATCATGCTGATAACAGACGAACAGAGCAGGAGAAAGCCAGGGGACTTAGTGCTTTGAAAGAGATAAGAAAACAGATATATGTGCCCAGCTCAAATTTCAGGAATCTGGTTTACATCCACTTTAACTTTAGTGTTTTTTTCCTGAAATTTACGCTTGATAAAGTGTTGCACAGATATGGTGTGACATAAAAAATTGGGGTTACCACTATTTTAACCTTTTCTCACCGGCCGCTCTTTGGGGGGGCTTTAAGGATGAAAGGCCGCATATATGCATCCCTATGTAAACACAAAACTGTGCTGAGAGCGCAGGCCCTGTGCACTCCCAGCACAATCATCGGCAGGGACCAGAAAGCTCCGATGCATACTTGTGATCGGGAGCTTTCTGAACATGTGATAGCCAATCACAACGGTCACATGACCCGAATGCCAGCCTCCTGGAATCTAGAAGTTCTTAAAGGGTTGAGAAGGGGTTAAAGCCCCATAAGTGACTTGCGTAGTGTGAATACGCTCTAAAGTGATACTGTGTGTGATGTTTAGTATTGACCGTTTTACTACCATTGACATATGTAATACATTGGTGGAAGCGGGGAGGGGGATCAGTGTGTGTAAATCTGACAAGCCGACAGATGGAAGCAATTTAGTGCCTGTCAGCCGCTGAATCACGTCCACACACCTCTGCCCCCTCTATCTAGCCTGGACTACGCTGATCTCTGCCTTCCTGTTACTGACCTGGAAGCAACGTGTAAAATGTCACTTCCAAATCCTGATGTTACATGCATGTGATGACCTGTAGGGGGCTTTTTAAGTGTCACCTATGGAAAATAATAGGGCACCTAAGTTTGTTGCCATTTCAAAGGCGCACACAATATTAAGGTTTGACACGTTGGGTATCTATTTACTCAGCGCAACCTCATCTTTTATACTTTACCAAAAAAATGTGTTTCTGGCCATAAAACTAACTTTAGTGCATTTCCTACTGAAATGTTGCATTTTGCAAACTGTTGTGCTAATATTGTGCAAAATCCAAAATTGGAACTACCACTATTTTATTCTCTAGGGCAGGGATATGCAATTAGCGGACCTCCAGCTGTTGCAGAACTACAAATCCCATGAGGCATAGCAAGACTCTGACAGCCACAAGTATGACACCCAGAGGCAGAGGCATGATGGGACTTGTAGTTTTGCAACAGCTGGAGGTCCGCTTATTGCAGATCCCTACTCTAGGGTGTCTGCTTTTAGAAAATATATCATGGGTTGGGGTTTAATGTAATCCAAAATGATTATTTATATGTGTGCAAAAAAAAAATGCAAAGCTGGCGCTGTTAGTGAAAGGGGTAATAGATATAGATGTACAGTGCTGTGAAAAAGTATTTTCCCCCTTCCTGATTTTTTTTCTTTTTTGCATATTTCCCACACTTAAATGATTCAGATCATCAAACAAATTTTAATATTACACAAAGATAACCTGAGTAAATCCAAGATGCTGTTTTTAAATTATTATTTCATTTATTAAGGGAAAAAAGCTGTTCAAACCTGCCTGGCCCTATGTGAAAAAGTAATTGCCCCCTCCCATGCTGAATCATGAATGAACTGTGATTAACCACATTTTTTTGGAAAGCGGAGTTAAATTTCACTTGCCTGATTACTGCCAGACCTGTTGAATCAAGAAATCACATAAATAGAAGCTGTCTGACAAAGTGAAGCACGCTAACAGATCACAAAAAGCCACACATCATGCCACAATCTAAAAAAAAAATTCAAGAACGGATTAGAAACAAAGTAATGTACATGTATCGGTCTAGGAAGGGTTTCAAAGCTATTTCTAAGGCTTTGGAACTCCAGTGAACCATGGGGAGAGCCATTATCCACAAATGGAGATAACTTAGAACAGTGGGGAACCTTCCCAAGAGTGGCCGGCCTACAAAAATTACTCCAAGAGCATGAGGACGACTCATCCAGGAGGTCATAAAAGAACCCAGAACAACATCTAAAGAACTGCAGGCCTCACTTGCCTCAGGTAAGATACCAGTGTTCATGATTCAACAATAAGAAAGAGACTGGGCAAAAATGGCACCCATGGGAGAGTTCCAAGGCCAAAGCCACTGCTGACCAAAAAGAACACAAAGACTCATCTCACATTTACCAAAAAACATCTTGATTATCCCAAGACTTTTAGGCAAATATTCTGTGGACTGATGAGACAAAAATTTAACTCATGGAAGGTGTGCGTCCCGTTACTTCTGGCATAAAACTAATATAGCATTTCATAACAAGAACATAATACCAACAGTCAGACATGGTGGTGGTAGCGTGATGGTCAGGGGCTGCTTTGCAGCTTCAAGACCTGGACGACTTACCATAATTGATGGAACCATGAATTCTGAGCTTTGCTAGAAAATCCTAAAGGAGAATGTCCGGCCATCAGTTTGTGACCTCAAGCTCAAGTGCACTTATGCAGCAGGACAATGATCCAAAACACAACAGCAAGTCCACCTCCAAATGGTTCAAACAAAGCAAAATGTAGGTTTTGGAGTGGCCTAGTGAAAGCCCAGACTTAAATCCGATTGGGATGCTGTATCATGACCTTACACAGGCCGTTCATGCTGGAAAACCCTCCAATGTGGCTGAATTAAAACAATTCTGCAAAGAAGAGTGGACCAAAATTCCTCCACAGCAATGTGAAAGACTCATTGCCAGTTATCGCAAACGCTTCATTGCAGTTGTTGGCACAATCAGTTATTAGGTTTGGGGGGTAATTATTTTTTCACATAGGGCCAGGCAGGTTTAAACAACTTCTTTGCCTTAATAAATGAAGCCATAATTTAAAAACTGCATTTTGTATTTACTCAGGTTATCTTTGTGTAATAATACATTTTTTTTTAAATGTGACAAATATGCAAAAAAAAAAAAAAAAAAAATCAGAAAGGGGGTAAATACTTTTTCACAGCATTGTGTATGTGTGTGTGTGTTTGTGTGTATATGTATGTATGTGTATATATATATATATATATAGCTAATAGTATATCTCATATTATATATATATATATATATATATATATATATATATATATATATATATATATATATATATATATAGGTAATAGTATAACTCATTAGATATAGGGCAGTAGAAGGACTATTGGGACAGAAGAAGGGATCGGGCTGTGTATCCTCATCTATGGAACTCCTCCTAGAACTGCCCCGATCCTGCACGTGTGGAGGGATGCCGAGGATGCCATCCTCAGTACAGAGAAGACACGGAGTCTCCCGGTCGGTTCTCTCTCCGTACAGCCCGCAGAAGAGATGAGGGAGGGCGGAAGTAATCGGAGGGGGCGGAGTCCCGGGATGGTGGGTACAGCTCGGCACGTTCAGCTCCTCTGGAAACAAAACCAAAAGTAACCTTTGTGTCCGGAAGAGGAACGGCCCCGCCCCCTGACCACTGGCAGGTCGGCCCGGAGCTCGGTGTATGGGGGGAGATCGTCATCCTATGGGGGGGCTGATCGGCCGATGTAGATGACATACGAGGCACCGGGGTGATCAGATCGGGATTTCCGATACATCGGAGGTAAGATGATCAGCGATTGTGGTCACCTATGACTCAGGACTTCTCATCACTACAGAGAGCCGGGGTGACCACGCCGTGCTAGGAATACCCCGCTATACACAGAGGAGTCACCTCCTGATATCCCTGCCTGGGGACACTCCATAGACTTATCTCATCTACTTCCTCGGGGGGGGGGGGGGGGGCATTTTTTGTACCCTCTGGGGGGTATTTATTCTCTGTATCCCCTGGGAGGAGGTCTCTATCTCCTCTACCTTCTTGGGGTTTGTTTTATATTCTGTACCCCCTGATGTGATTACTATATCCCCTGTACCCCCTGATGTGATTACTATATCCCCTGTACCCCCTGATGTGATTACTAGGATTTTATCTCCTGTATCTGTGGTGGGGTTCACGTTGTCTAATGTACTCCCCGATGTGGGGTCATGGTATGTCCTCTACACTCTTTTATATATATTTCCTCATTGCTCTCTACTTGTATGAAACTAAAGTCTGACACTGTTATGGTGAATTTATTCCAGGAATCACACATTTTCTGGTTGGGAACCCAGGACATAGGTGATATCAAATTCCCAGGTGACATACAGTATATACTGTTATTACTGGACACGGGTGACATACACTATTTACTGTTATTACTGGACACGGGTGACATACACTATTTACTGTTATTACTGGACACGGGTGACATACACTATTTACTGTTATTACTGGACACGGGTGACATACAGTATATACTGTTATTACTGGACACGGGTGACATACAGTATATACTGTTATTACTGGACATGGGTAATAATACAGTATATCCTGTTATTACTGGACATGGGTAATAATACAGTATATACTGTTATTAATGGACATGGGTGACATACAGTATATACTGTTATTACTGGACACTGGTGACATACAGTATATACTGTTATTACTGGACACGGGTGACATGCAGTATATACTGTTATTACTGGACACGGGTGACATACAGTATATACTGTTATTACTGGACATGGGTAATAATACAGTATATCCTGTTATTACTGGACATGGGTAATAATACAGTATATACTGTTATTAATGGACATGGGTGACATACAGTATATACTGTTATTACTGGACACTGGTGACATACAGTATATACTGTTATTACTGGACACGGGTGACATACAGTATATACTGTTATTACTGGACACTGGTGACATACAGTATATAATGCTATTACTGGACACGGGTGACATACAGTATATACTGTTATTACTGGACACGGGTGACATGCAGTATATACTGTTATTACTGGACACTGGTGACATACAGTATATACTGTTATTACTGGACACTGGTGACATACAGTATATACTGTTATTACTGGACACTGGTGACATACAGTATATACTGTTATTACTGGACACGGGTGACATACAGTATATACTGTTATTACTGGACACTGGTGACATACAGTATATACTGTTATTACTGGACACGGGTGACATGCAGTATATACTGTTATTACTGGACACGGGTGACATGCAGTATATACTGTTATTACTGGACACGGGTGACATGCAGTATATACTGTTATTACTGGACACGGGTGACATGCAGTATATACTGTTATTACTGGACATGGGTAATAATACAGTATATATTGTTATTACTGGACGTGGGTAATAATACAGTATATACTGTTACTGCATACAAAAGACATTTAGAATGGTCCCCGTTAATGCTAATTTTATACAGAGTACAGCCATATCTAGGAAATTGATTATCAATGTGGTACATAATATACCGTACATCACCCAGAAGTCTGACAAGTCATACCAGACCAGGAAATGTTTGCTGCCACCATTGTAGTGAGACCTTTAGCACCCGCTGACTGGAGTATCGTTTCTGATTATCTCACTGAACTATTTCCTTGTTTGTGTTTGAAGAGAACAAGATAAAAGTCTTCAAGTAATATGAAAGACAAACTCCTTTTTTCTTTTTGATACAGTGGAGAGTGCCAACTGCCCCACCTATATGTACTACTGCCCCTACCGGCGTAATAACGTATCTGTACATGATTTCTACTTCCAGGTTTGCAGCGCTCCGCCGGCGACCAGCTCCCACTGTGAGCCAATGTCTGCCAGGACTTGCCGATCGTTCGCAACAGAGGCATGTAAACAAGGCAGATCACTGTTCTGTGAGAAGGAAAGAGAGATCCTGTGTTTCTGCTAAGCAGGAACACGGATCTTTGTCCTCCCACGGTACAAGCACCACACACACACACACTTAGAAAGCACTCCCTAGGCACATATTTAACCCTTTGATCACCGCTGATGTTAGCCCCTTGCCTGCCAGTTGCATTAGTACAGTGACAGTGCATATTTTTTTAGCACTGATCACTGTATTGGTGTCACTGGTCCCCAAAAAGTTTCACTCAGTGTCTGATTTGTCCGCCGCAATGTTGCAGTCCTGCTGTAAATCGCTGATCGTCGCCATTACCAGTAAAAAAAAAAAAAAAATTCCATAAAAATATCCCATAGTTTGTAGACGCTATAACTTTTGTGCACACCAATCAATATACGCTTATTGGGATTTTTTAATCAAAAATATGTAGCAGAATACATATTGGCCTAAACTGATAAAGAAATTAGATTTTTTACATTTTTTTTATTGGATGTGTTTAATAGCAGGAAGTAAGAAATATGTTTTTTTTTTTTTTTTTTTTAAATTGTCGGTATTTTTGTTTTATAGCGCAAAAAATAAAAACCACAGAGGTGATCAAATACCACCAAAAGAAAGCTCTATTTGTGAGAAAAAGGGACATCAATTTAATTTGGCTACAGCGTCACACGACTGCGCAATTTTCAGTTAAAGTAACACAGTGCTGTATCGCAAAAATGGCCTGAAGGGGGGTAAACCTTCTGGAGCTGAAGTGGTTAAGTGATAATGGAAACATGACAAATAGAGAGGATGAATCTTCCTTTCATCATAACAGGAAATAAGGGGAAATCCCCCCAACTGTCAGAGCTTCCTACACTTCCCCACCGTATCCAAAACCAAATACAAGTTTTCACTGGAGTAACACTATAAATAATAATAGTGCAGGCTCTTATAAAATCTGTATTTTTACCTCCCTTTAAATCCTAAGGAGGGCCATACATGAAGCAAATTTATTTCCTGCAACCACAAGTTCTCCCACAGTGTTGACGGGGGAATCCCTCCCACCGAGACATGGTATACCAGCCGCTTGCAAAAATCACATGTAAAATCTGGCAGGCTGGTTGTACTCAAGTTGATCGATCAGTCAACTTGGTACATTCAGCCTGCCCATACACGGTTCCATGTTTCCTGCTGAGCCAGGAAAGCTTCGACCCATCTGTGACCGACCTAACTCCGGCTTTGGTGTTACCTTAAATAGTTTCAGCCAAGCTGACCCAAACAAACGTTTTCCTTTACTTATTGCTGCAGCCGCTGTCAGCGCTGTCTAAACGCTTTTGTAGCATCAGCTGCATACAGTATACAGCGGTGTGTTCCGTCAGTATGACCGGGACTTCATGTCTCTTTCCCGAAACAAAACTGAGTCGTGTCTGAACCCGCCTCAGTTCTGAATACGTGTCACAGAATTAAAAGTAGGTTTACAAACTTCAAGGTTGCTGGGGTTAATAGGAGGAGGCTAGAAACAATGGGAATACAATGTAGAAATGAATATTTGATTTTGTAGAAATGAATATAGATACACTTTAATGTTTATCTTGTTATTTTCAGCAGGAGTTCTGCTTTAATAATTAGCCCAAGACTGACTTTTCAGCGTGAGCCAGGGTTTGAGAGGTCTCCTTTGCAATTGAGGGGGGGGGGGGTTAAAAACATGAGCTCTTTGACTTTCAGTGGGAATATCTGAATGATGGGTGCAGCTACAGGCATCATTCAGATATCCTTGTTTTCAGCCGGCGATTCTGTGCACCATAAGAACGATCATAGCAGCAGTTCCGCTGCTTGATTGTTCTTACAGGCGACTGGAGCATTCCCCTCTCCCGCCACCATCCGGTGCGTCTCTGGGCTCTCCCGTGCCATAGGGGACCCGGAGAAAGAATTGGCCGCCGCCAGATGATGACCATAGAGATTTTCCAGTGACCAGATCATCGTCACCAGTCATCTCTATGGCCGTTGGAGGCCCGAGTGTAACGTTATGACGTCATGCCTGGGCCGCAGATGTAAACAAAGCCGCGATGGCAGCTGGTAAGCATGAGATCGTGCATTTTTTTTTTTTTTTTTTCGATCTCATGCTTTCCAGCCTGGAGGAGTGGTATGGTGTGTTATTGACCCCACATCTCTCCATAAAGAGGACCTGTTACAAACAATTCCTATTACAAGGGATGTTTACATTCCTTGTAATAGGAATAAAAGTGATAAAAAAAAAAAAATGTAAAAGAAAGTGTAAAAATAAAAAAAAAATAAAGTAAAATAAAAAAAAAAATAAAAAAAAAAAAAAATTTAAAACGCCCCTGTCCCCGGTAGCTTGTGCTCAGAAGCGAACACAAACGCAAGTCCCACCCACATATGTAAACACTGTTCAAACCACACATGTGAGGTATCGCTGCGTGCGTAGACCTCCTCTGTAACTGTAAACATGTAACCTGTAAAAAATTTTAAAGCGTCACCTATGGAGATTTTTAAGTACCGAAGTTTGGTGTCATTCCATGAGTGTGCGCAATTTTAAAGCATGACATGTTGGGTATCTATTTACTCGGCGTAATATCATCTTTCACATTATACAAAAAAATTGGGCTAACTTTACTGTGAAAGATTTGACTCCCGCGCTTATGGTACAAATGAAAATTAAATGTAAAATATGTGAAGAGCTGCAGCCTCTATCAATAAATTTACCCTAAGGTAAATCTAGAAAAATATGAAAAAAGGGGAAGGATAGATATGGCGCTGCTCTTATTAAGAGGTAAATTTGCAACCTCTAGATACTTGAGGGGTGTGTATACCACGGGTGCATATAATGCAAAAAGTGACACAAAGTGCAGAAAATAAGAAATGTAAAGGTTATCCTACTGTGTAAACTTCCTGATTGCTTATTTATAATGCATACTGTTAGAAGCGATGTGCATTCAATCAAAAATAAAATGAAAAAACAAATAGAAAAGCGCTAACTTTTCCTGTGTGAAATCCACAATCCTGTGCAAAATCTGCAATTCAAAGTAACATTTCTGTGCCAAAAAAATACAACATATATAACTGGTATATAGTATTGCTGTGAAACTGGGTTCAGAAATATGCATATACCGTCCTTAAACCCTAGTGTATAAAAAAGAGTCCAATGATAAAGTGACAATGTGCTCCTTCAAATTGTTCTGTGCTTCTTAGAAAACAGTGCCCCATAATAAACGCACTCACCACTATTTTTCACCCCACAAGGAGGTATTTCACCTTCACAGTATGAGCCACTGTGTAGCCTGTGGAGTGGGAGGAAACTTCCTGTCCTGTGTTCTCCAAGTGCCTCCTCGTCTGCGATGTAAGTGGTCTCCTTCCTGTTAACCTCTTAGATGTTGCCCACATGTAGAGAGGAAAGAAACACCATAGTGTGATACCGTACAAATTTCCAAATATTTATTGGTAATACTGATGGGTACTCACATTTAACCACTTGAGCCCCGGACCATTATGCTGCCTAAGGACCAGAGGTCTTTTTCCAATTTGCACTGCGTCGCTTTAACTTTTAATTGCGCGGTCATGCAATGCTGTACCCAAACGAAATTTGCGTCCTTTTCTTCCCACAAATAGAGCTTTCTTTTGATGGCATTTGATCACCTCTGCGGTTTTTATTTTTTGCGCTATAAACGGAAAAAGACCGAAAATTTTGAAAAAAAATGATATTTTCTACTTTTTGTTATAAAAAAAATCCAATAAACTCAATTTTAGTCATACATTTAGGCCAAAATTTATTCGGCCACATGTCTTTGGTAAAAAAAATGTCAATAAGCGTATATTTATTGGTTTGCGCAAAAGTTATAGCGTCTACAAACTAGGGTACATTTTCTGGAATTTACATAGCTTTTAGTTTATGACTGCCTATGTCATTTCTTGAGGTGCTAAAATGGCAGGGCAGTACAACCCCCCCCCAAATGACCCCATTTTGGAAAGTAGACACCCCAAGGAAATTGCTGAGAAGCATGTTGAACCCATTGAATATTTATTTTTTTTGTCCCAAGTGATTGAATAATGACAAAAAAAAAAAATATTTACAAAAAGTTGTCACTAAATGATATATTGCTCACACAGGCCATGGGCCTATGTGGAATTGCACCCCAAAATACATTCAGCTGCTTCTCCTGAGTATGACCCCATTTTGGAAAGTAGACACCCCAAGCTATTTGCTGAGAGGCATGTTGAGTCCATGGAATACTTTCTTTTTTGACACAAGTTGCTGGAAAGTGACAATTTTTTTTTTTTTTGCACAAAGTTGTCACTAAATGATATATTTCTCACACAGGCCATGGGCATATGTGGAATTGCACCCCAAAATACATTTAGCTGCTTCTCCTGAGTATGGGGATACCACATGTGTGGGACTTTTTGGGAGCCTAGCCGCGTACGGGGCCCCGAAAACCAAGCACCGCCTTCAGGATTTCTAAGGGCGTAATGTTGTGATTTCACTCCTCACTACCTATCACAGTTTTGAAGGCCATAAAATGCCAAGATGGCACAAAACCCCCCCAAATGACCCCATTTTGAAAGTAGACACCCCAAGCTATTTGCTGAGAGGCATGTTGAGTCCATGGAATATTTTATTTTTTGACACAAGTTGCGGGAAAGTGACAATTTTTTTTTTTTTTTTTGCACAAAGTTGTCACTAAATGATATATTTCTCACACAGGCCATGGGCATATGTGGAATTGCACCCCAAAATACATTTAGCTGCTTCTCCTGAGTATGGGGATACCACATGTGTGGGACTTTTTGGGAGCCTAGCCGCATACGGGGCCCCGAAAACCAAGCACCGCCTTCAGGATTTCTAAGGGCGTAAAGTTGTGATTTCACTCCTCACTGCCTATCACAGTTTTGAAGGCCATAAAAAGCCCAGATGGCACAAAACCCCCCCAAATGACCCCATTTTGGAAAGTAGACACCCCAAGCTATTTGCTGAGAGGCATGGTGAGTATTTTGCAGCTCTCATTTGTTTTTGAAAATGAAGAAAGACAAGAAAAATGTATTTTTTTTTTCTTTTTTCAATTTTTGAAAGTTTGTGACAAAAAGTGAGGTCTGCAAAATACTCACTATACCTCTCAGCAAATAGCTTGGGGTGTCTATTTTCCAAAATGGGGTCATTTGGGGGGGGGGGGGGGTTGTGCCATCTGGGCATTCCATGGCCTCCGAAACTGTGCTAGGCAGTGAAGAGTGAAATCAAAAATTTACGCCCTTAGAAAGCCTGAAGGCGGTGCTTGGTTTTCGGGGTCCCGTGTGCGGCTAGGCTCCCAAAAAGTCCCACACATGTGGTATCCCCATACTTAGGAGAAGCAACAGAATGTATTTTGGGGTGTAATTTCACATATTCCCATGGCATGTTTGAGCAATATATCATTTAGTGACAACTTTGTGCAAAAAAAAAAAAAAAAAAAAAAAAAAGATTTGTCTCTTTCCCGCAACTTGTGTCACAATATAAAATATTCAATGGACTCGACATGCCTCTCAGCAAATAGCTTGGGGTGTCTACTTTCCAAAATGGGGTCATTTGGGGGGGGTTTGAACTGTCCTGGCATTTTATGCACAACATTTAGAAGCTTATGTCACACATCACCCACTCTTCTAACCACTTGAAGACAAAGCCCTTTCTGACACTTTTTGATTACATGAAAAAATAATTTTTTTTTGCAAGAAAATTACTTTGAACCCCAAACATTATATATTTTTTTTAAAGCAAATGCCCTACAGATTGAAATGGTGGGTGTTTCATATTTTTTTTTCACACAGTATTTGCGCAGCGATTTTTCAAACGCATTTTTTGGGGAAAAAACACACTTTTTTAAATTTTAATGCACTAAAACACACTATATTGCCCAAATGTTTGATGAAATAAAAAAGATGATCTTAGGCCGAGTACATGGATACCAAACATGACATGCTTTAAAATTGCGCACAAACGCGCAGCGGCGACAAAATAAATACATTTTTAAAAGCCTTTAAAAGCCTTTACAGGTTACCACTTTAGATTTACAGAGGAGGTCTACTGCTAAAATTACTGCCCTCGTTCTGTCCTTCGCGGTGATACCTCATATGCATGGTGCAATTGCTGTTTACATTTGACGCCAGACCGACGCTTGCGTTCGCCTTTGCGCGAGAGCAGGGGGGGGACAGGGGTGCTTTTTTTTTTTTTTTTTTTTTTTTTTTTTTTTTTCTTTATTATTTTTTTGCTTTTTTATCTTATTTTTAAACTGTTCCTTTCATTTTTTTTTTTTTTTTTTTTTTATTAATTTTATTGTTATCTCAGGGAATGTAAATATCCCCTATGATAGCAATAGGTAGTGACAGGTACTCTTTTTTTTTAAAAATTGGGCTCTATTAGACCCTAGATCTCTCCTCTGCCCTCAAAGCATCTGACCACACCAAGATCGGTGTGATAAAATGCTTTCCCAATTTCCCAATGGCGCTGTTTACATTCGGCGAAATCTAAGTCATGAAATGCTCGTAGCTTCCGGTTTCTTAGGCCATAGAGATGTTTGGAGCCATTCTGGTCTCTGATCAGCTCTATGGTCAGCTGGCTGAATCACCGGCTGCATTTTCAGGTTCCCTGTTGGGACAGGAAAGCCAGAGAAAAACATGGAAGACGGTGGGGGGGGGGTGTCATTCCCTCCCACTGCTTGCAAAAGCAGTCTAGAGGCTAATTAGCCGCTAGGATTGCTTTTACATGAAAGCCGACCGCTGGCTGAAAAGAATGATACCAAGATGATACCTAAACCTGCAGGCATCATTCTGGTATAACCACTCAAAGTCCAGCAACATACCAGTACGTTGCTGGTCCTTGTTAGGCATATATTGTAAACTTTTTTTTCATGCAGCCTGTGGGCTGAACGAAAAAAAGATATTGATCGGTGGGTATGCCCACCATTAGAATACCTCCCTTCATCCACCCACTTCTAATGATGGGCATACATGCACCATTTATATATGCCGAAGCATGGGGGCATCCTCCCGCAAAAGGCAGGAGCAAATTGCTCCTCCACCCACTGCTGCCCCCACGCTTCGGCATATATGCTGAAGTATGTAACTGTGGTGGTGAAATCACCTCCGACAGCACTGGAGTCACGGCTTTATATATCGTGGGAGCAAACGCTGTTGCTGTCAAGATAAATAAATCCGCGCTGCAACTGAATGGCGTACCTGCTAAGCAAATGATGGTTAACAATAAACCAAAGTAACATTACAGTATAACAGTAAGACTTACCATACCTGCAAAGCAAATACAAAAAAAAAACATAGTAAAAAATAAAACATTTAACGCAACCTGTGCCAAAAATATATATATGCCGAAGCATGGGGACATCCTCCCGCAAAAGGCAGGAGCAAATTGCTCCTCCACCCACTGCTGCCCCCACGCTTCGGCATATATGCTGAAGTATGTAACTGTGGTGGTGAAATCACCTCCGACAGCACTGGAGTCACGGCTTTATATATCGTGGGAGCAAACGCTGTTGGTGTCAAGATAAATAAATCCGCGCTGCAACTGAATGGCGTACCTGAAAACAATAAAATGGTTACCAACAAAACACAGTAAACGGTAAAGTATAAAAAATCTGAAAAGCAAACATGGTAAAACATAATAACAATAAAACATTGCAGAATAGAATAGAGTAAAAAAGAGCAGAACAATAGAGAGAGAATAGAGAGAGAGAGAACAATAAAACAACAACAACTATTTTTGGTTTTTTTATTTTATATATTTTTTTGTGTTTTTATTTTTTTTAATTTTTTTTTAATTTTTTTTTTTTTTACACTTTTTTTTAGTAACTTTTAACTTTTGTAACTCGTTCCAGGTTTGGGTCTCTCAAAATGCAATGGCATCTTGGGAGACCCTGTGTTAGTGTGCCTAGTCTGTGCAGTGCTGAACCCTACGCTAATACTCAACTAATGTATGGTAGCGTTCAAAGCATTCACCCATGCAAAGACCAGGATTGCCAGGACAGGAGGGACAATAAGACCGGGTGTCACGCCTAAATCCGCGCTTGCTACAGACACGACATCTTTTTTGGGGGGCTCGTTGGGTAGGGGTACTCGGGATGGCATAAAGAAAATGCCGCTCATGCAGCCGGCTTACTGCATTTGGTTGGGGAAGGTGAGGTAGAGCACCGTCTGGAAACAGAAGGGCTCTGACGATCTCTTCCTGGAATTTAAGGAAGGATCCAGTCTGTCCTGAAGCTCTGTATAGCACATGAGCGTTCAGCAAAGCCAATTGAAATAAATAAACAGACACTTTTTTGTACCAGCGTCTGGCCTTACGGGCAACTAGGTACGGCGCCAACAACTGGTCGTTGAGGTCCACCCCTCCCATATTAAGGTTGTATTCGTGGACACAGAGGGGTTTCTCCACAACACCAGTCGCCGTAGGAATTTGGGTCGTCGTGTCTGCATGAAGGGAGGTGAGAACGAAAACATTCTTCTTATCCCTCCACTTCATAGCGAGCAAATTATTATACTTCAAGCAGGCTCTCTCCCCCAGCCTAAGACGGGAATCTACAAGCCGCTGGGGAAAGCCCCGGCGATTAGGTCGCACGGTGCCACATGCTCCAATCTGCTGATCAAACAAGTGACTAAAAAGTGGCACGCTCGTATAATAATTGTCCACGTACAAGTGGTACCCCTTTCCGAATAAGGGTGACACCAAGTCCCACACTATCTTGCCAGCGCTTCCTATGTAGTCAGGGCAGTTTGTCAGCTCTACGTGACTATCTTTGCCCTCGTAAACCATAAAACTATATGTATAGCCTGTGGCCCTGTCACAGAGCTTATACATCTTGACCCCGTATCTGGCACGCTTGCTGGGAAGGTACTGTTTGAATGACAAGCGGACAGAAAATTTAATCAGGGACTCATCAATGCAGACAACTTGATGGGGGGTAAACAAGTCTGCAAAATGTTGGTTGAAGTGGTTTACGAGGGGCCGAATTTTGTAGAGCCGATCGTATGCAGGGTCTCCACGAGGACGACAGAGTTCATTGTCGTTGAAGTGCATGAACCGCAAAATCTGCTCGTATCGTGCCCTGGCCATGGAAGCAGAGAACAAGGGTGAATGGTAAATTGGGTCAGTGGACCAATATGACCGCAACTTACTCTTTTTATTCAACCCCATGAGGAGGGAAAGGCCCAGAAAGGTCTTAAATTCGGAGACCGTAATTGGTCTCCAATCTCTGGCAAGGGAGGACTGGGGATTAGCGGCGATATGTTGACCAGCGTATAAATTGCTTTGGTCTACAATAGATCTATAGAGATCTTCGGTGAAAAACAGTGAATAAAAATCCAGTGGCGTAAAGTCAACTGTTTCCACCTGAATTCCGGGTTGGCCAGTGAAAGGGGGAAGTACGGGTGCTGCAGAAGTGGAGGGTTCCCAATTGGATTGGCCAATGCAGCAGGAAGGGCACTATGGCCACGACGGGCCTGTCTTTGTCTTCTTGGTGGCAGCGGGACACTACTAGTGCTTGCCACCTCGCCAGCTTGAACTGCACTTATGGGACTCGCCATGTCACCACGTGATACTGCAGTGCTGGATGTACGACCAGGGTGTACTAGGCCGCTGGTGCTTGCCAGTTCACCAGAAGGAATAGCGGCGCTAGTACTTCTCTGCTCCATACGAGAGCCCTGCGGTTCTTGCACTTCAAGGACAGAAGAAGATTGGGGTCTGGTACGCCTGACCTTAGCAGGGACCACAACTCTGTCGTCAGAGCTATCTGTCATGGAGCCGCTGTCCTCTACAGGTTCGTATTCTGAGCCTGAACTTGACAGATGAGTGACTTCCTCTTCACTATCTGTCATACTCAGAAACGTGTAGGCCTCTTCACTAGTGTACCTTCGATTTGCCATTTTGGGCTCTAAATTTAGGGGTACACTAGTGAGACTCACAGGCAAAAAAGCTCCTGACTGTCAGCGACTGTATCAAAACGCTACCAAAAAACTGTTAGCGATCGCAGGGATCAGGCCTGACTCTGCGAACGCTGCAGTTATGTGTGCTTAGTGTTTTGTAAGTGTCAGTTATCGATCGATACTGCACTTGGGTGGGCTGGGCAGGGCTGGGCCGAGGAGCAAAACGCAGGTGCTAGCAGGTATCTGGGCTGATCCCGCTAACACTGCGTTTCAGGGAACCCTAAACTGCTGGGGAGTATAGATCTGATCGGATCAGATATCGATCCGCTCAGATACTATAGAACTAAGGGAGGTGTATGCTGCGTGCGTGGGTTTTAGCGGTACTGGCTCTAACCTGACGCTGCCTGGGGCGACGCAGACCTTATCTGACCATAAAAATGTAATTTATATCACCGCCGGGCAATTAGGGGGTTAAACCTTTATAGGGTAATAAACAGCGGGTGCCCTAAAACTATAATAAACTGTAATAAACTACAAAAAACAAACTAGCTAACCAGCGTCACCCGTAACACTTATACGGTGATCGCTGGTGAAAGGGTTAACTAGGGGGCAATCAGGGGGTTAAAACCTTTAGCAGGTAGTATATGGGGGTCCCTGTCGCTATAAAACACTGACAGCGAACCTATATACTTACCTCCCTAACTAGCGTCACCTGTGTCACTAATACAGCGATCAGAAAAACGATCGCTTAGCGACACTGGTGACGGGGGGTAATCAAGGGGTTAACTTTTATTAGGGGGGGTACCCTAGACCTAAAGGGGGCTAACCTAACTGCCCTAACACTTGTAACTGACACAAACTGACACCAATGCAAAAAAAAAAAAAATGCTATTGGTGTCAGAGTGACAGGGGGTACAGGGGGGTGATCGGGGGGTGATGGGGGGTGACAAGTGTGCCTGGCGTGTTCTACTGTTAGTGTAGTGTTGTGCAGACTTACTTGATGTCTTCTCTCCTCGGCGCCGGATCAAAAAGACCGACTCGAGGAGGGATGACATCACTTCCTTTCCCTCTGTTTACATTACAGAGGGAAAGGAAGCATTCTCATTCGCCGGGAGCGATCGGGAGGGGGTGGCCAACAATGGATGGCCTCCCCCTCACCTCTCATCGCCCGGGAAGAAATGGCGACCGCCTCGGGCACCGGGGGGGGGGACCGATCGGACCCCCCACCCGCGGAAGGCAAATCACGTATATGTACGTGATTTTGCCTGTCCGTGCCACCTTGCCGACGTAAATCGGCGTGAGGCGGTCGTCAAGTGGTTAATTAAAATCATTAGAGCAAAAAATGTTTAAAATCAGAAAGCCGGAGCGATCTGTGATGCACTAACGCACTAACGCTAGTCTCTCAGACTGTGATAAATAGAACTTTTTCAGTCTGTCTAGTTCTCTCTGCATGTTGGTTATAAGTGGGCCATAATTTACTTTTATATATGTTGGAAATGTATGTGGTAAACAATGGTCCAGGTACTGTAGAGACCCTTGTTTGTAAGAAGGATAATGTGGCAGTCTACTTTGATCCCCAAAATACTAGACTTTGATTTTGTGATATAAAACCCTATTAAAGTGGTTGTAAACCCATGTAAAAAAAAAAAAAAAAAAAAAAAACCTGCAAGACAAAGACATAATGAGCTAGTATGCATCTCATACTAGCTCATTATGAAATACCTTAGATCGAAGCTGTTGCAGCAGTCCCCGTACACCGATGTGACCGGCGACATGTCTCCTAGATCTTTTTCCGGGTTTGCGGGCTATTGAAGGCCTTCTCCTATTAAAGGCTTATCCGTAGGTATAAGTGGTATAACAGGGTTTAAACCACTTTAAATAAGTGCAGTATATCATGTGCCGTTTGCAGGGTAAGAGCCAAGTCGGAAAGAGATAAACAGTTACAAACAGCCATTTACTATTATACCACTAATATTTGGGCGTGTTCTAATTTTCTCGGCCAAATGCTTCATATGTAAGGCGAAAATCAGGAGAGATAGGGGACACCCCTGCTATGTGCCATTAGTGATTTGGAAACTTTTGGATTACATTCCTTCTGTAAAAAACATGGGCCGAATGTGAGGTGTACAGTGCAGATGATGCAGAGTGCACTTCTTCAATAAAGCTGAATTTCTCCAATACCTTAAAGATGGAATACATTGGGCCAATCGAAGGCCTTCTCTACATATAATGTAGGATACAGAGAAGGCAACCCTGGTAAACTCTGCATAATGCAGTAAATTTAGGATTTGCCTCATGGCATTTGGTGCTTGGTGACCTGACACAAATCCCACCTGATCTTGCGTCATCGGTAGTGGTAAGCATCGTGAGATTCTATTGGCTAGAAGTTTTGCATAGATTTTTAAATCTACACTTAGTCGAGAAATTGACTTAAAATGTTGTGCTAAGAGCGGCTCCTTCCCTGGTTTGGTCAGGGTAATTATTGTAGCTGTTAACATTTCAGATGGAAGTGATGCAGAGGACACAGCAGCATTATAAACTCCCTAAAATATGGAGATTGTAATGAGGAAAATAATTTATAATACTCAGATGAAAAGCCGTCTGGGCCTGGTGATTTGTTGAATGGCAAAGTTTTGATAATGTCTGCAATCTCTTTGGCAGAGAAGTGTGCATTAAGAAGATTTAAAGATATACAGACAAAAGGCAAGGAGATAAAGGCTAAAAAGTCAAGATCTGATCTCAGGTGTAGGTTGTATTGTTGTCTGATCATCTCGTAGATTATACAGGTGCATCTCATAAAATTAGAATATGATCAAAAAGTTAATTTATTTCAATAATTCAATTCAAAAAGTGAAACTTGTATATTTTATATGGATTCGTTACACACAGAGTGATATGTTTCAAGCATTTCATTCTTTTAATTTTGATGATTATGGCTTACAGCTAGTGAAAACCCAAAATTCAGTATCTCAGAAAAATTAGAATATTACATAAGACCAATAAACAAAAGGTATTTTAATACAGAAATGTTGGCTTATTAAAAAGTATGTCCATGTACAGTATAGTATGCATTCAATACTTGGTCGGGGCTCCTTTTGCATGGATTACTGCATCAATGCAGCGTGGCATGGAGGGGATCAGCCTGTGGCACTGCTGAGGTGTTATGGAAGCCCAGGTTTCTTTGATAGCGGCTTTCAGCTTGTCTACATTGTTGGGTCTGGTGTCTCGTCTTCCTCTTGACAATACCCCACAGATTCTCTATGGGGTTTAGGTCAGGCAAGTTTGCTGGCCAATCAAGCACAGTGATACCATGAGTATTAAACCAGGTATTGGTATTTTTGGCAGTGTGGGTAGGTGCCCAGTCTTGCTGGAAAAGGAAATCAGCATCTCCATAAAGCTGGTCAGCAGAGGAAAGCATGAAGTCCTCTAGAATTTCCTGGTAGAGGGCTGCACTGACTTTGGACTACTTGATAAAACACAATTGACCAACACCAGCAGATGCCATGGCTCCCCAAATTATCCCGGACTGTGGAAAATGTTACATTTAATTTGGAAATCGAGGTCCCAGAGTCTGGAGGAAGAGTGGAGAGGCACCAAATCCAAGTTGCATGAGGTCCAGTGTTAAGTTTCCACAGTAGGTGATGATTTGGGGAGCCATGTCATAGGAAGCAGCTTCCTATGGGTGCACTCGCTGAATAGGAGTGCCAGTGGGGGGACCCAAGAAGAAGAAGTTTGGGGCTGCTCTGTGCAAACCACTTTTTTTTTTTCAATTATCCTTTTATAATAGCTTTGAAGTGGCTCTAAAGGCAGAATATTTTTTATCTTAATGCATTCTATGCATTAAAGTAAAAAAAACTTCTGTGTGCGCCCCAGCCCCCTAATACTTACCCGAGCCTCATCTTGATACAGCAATCTTAGCTCTCCGAGGACTCTCTCTCCTTATTGGCTGAGCCAATGTCAAACACGGCCAGTGATCCAATGAGTGAGAGGGGGTGGGTAGAGCCGCAGCTCTGTGTGTGAATGGACATGCAGAGCAGTGGCTCGGGAGCGAGCCTGCTTGGGTGCCCCAGAGCAAGCTGCTTGCTCTAGGGGCACTCGGCAGGAGGGAGGGACCAGAAGCTCCGGCAGAGGACCTGAGAACAGGAGGGTCGGGGCGCACAGAACAGGTATGTATAACATGTTTGTTATTTTAAAAAAACAAAAAAAATGCCTTTAATATCACTTTAAACCAACATCTGGCAACTCTTATGAGTAGATTATAGAGGGAGAGATGTCACCGCTCCAAGAGTGTTTAACAGACAAAAAGTAAAATTCCTCTGGGTTCGGAAGCCGTAGGTGCTGGCAATTGCTAATAGCAGGAAACAGGAACAGATTCTGGAGAGCCGCACTCGTTTCGCACTAACGTTACTGCTTATTCTAGCTGTGAATAAGCACTAACGTTAGTGCGAAACGTCAGCTCTCTTTGTCTGCTGTTATCTTTGTTTTTGATGTGAATTTTTCCAAATAAATTAGCCTAATTTTTCAAGAGTGCGGCTCTCCAGAATCTGTTCCTGTTATCTGGCAACTCCTACCTATATGTTAGTAGTAGTCACCACCACCAGTGGATCCAGAATGTACCTTTTGGACAATTCTGTAGACTGAATCGGACATGCACTCAAGGTGAAGGATTATGAAAAACAGGGTAAGATCCTGTTTAAGAAGTTGCAGGCAGAAGGGTATCGTGAGGCTCTGATTGAAAAAGCTTATAAGAAATACTGATGTATTTACAAGTACAGTACAGTATAATACAAATCAAGAAAAGCATGATAAAAGTGATCGTCGGATCGGATCTGATGAACGAAAATTCGTACAAGGCTTTTTTTTTGTTTTTTATCGTTTCTGATCATGAGCAGTTTTTCTTTTCTGATTTTTCTCGAGAAAAGTTTTGGAGTTTGTCTCTTCCGGAATCGGCTATCAAAAGTTGTGTACACACTATACAAAAATCATACGAAAATTCTTTGGACAAAACTGTTCGCCCGATTTTCTTATAGTATGTATGAGCCTTACAGGTCAAGGCCCACCAAAAAGAGATGCAAATCCAGTTTTGCACTAGATACAATAATAAGGCCTTTGACATTAAAAGAGCTCTGGACAAAAACTGAAAATTAACCACTTCAGCCGCGGAAGGATTTGCCCCCTTCCTGACCAGGCCATTTTTGGCATTGCGTCGCTTTAACTGACAGTTGCGCGGTTGTGCGACGTAACCAAACAAAAATTGATGTCCCTTTTTCCCCACAAATAGAGCTTTCTTTTGGTGGTATTTGATCACCTCTGTGGTTTTTATTTTTTGCGCTATAAACAAAAAGTGTAGATTTTGAAAAAAACTAAATATTTTGTACTTTTTGCTATAATAAATTATTTAAAAAAAAAACTTCTTCCTCAGTTTAGGTCGATATGTATTCTTCTACACGTTTTTGGTAAAAAAAAAAAAAAAAAAAACGCAATAAGCGTATATTGATTGGTTTGCGCAAAAGTTATAGCGTCTACAAAATAGGGGATAGATTTAGGTCGCTACGCGTGTGCGCACCTGCTATAGCGTCTTAAAGAGCCGTCGTATAGCTATGGCGATTTGCGCAGCCGTGCCTACCTGCTGCAGTATAACTGTGGTGACTGGTCAGCTAGTGGTTAATAAAAGAAGATTGTCTTTAGGAAACCACATGACCCCAGGAGATACATTGCTCTTAGTAGGGTGAGAGATAGAAAAGCCAAGGGCTATCATGCTAGCTGGACTAGGTTTGGACGCTAGAAATCACACTGTTAATGAAGGCATACAACATGTTGTACCTGTCTACCCTTGTGAGATGTTGTATGTGGGTTGCACCTCCAGCCCTTCAGGGGTTGGGTTCGGAGGGTATATATATATATATATATATATATATATATATATATATATATATATATATATAATATATATATAATATATATAATTTATAATATATTCTTGAGGTAGTATTAAACCCTCAGAATTTTTAGCTTTATACATTGAGCCCAATAAAATAATCAACATTCCCAAGTAAAATATTTGTTTGTTTTATGACCTGAGCACAGTTTACAACTGTTAATGCCAATGAAGTCTGGAGTAAAATTGGTTAGCTTAAAGAAGTAAAGGGGGAGCAGGGGAGTGTCTTGCTATCCTAGTCTATGGGCTGTGATTCACACAAGTGTAAGGAGACACAGCTCTAGTCCCTGCATGCAAGGGTGGCTCCATAAGGTATTGCAAGAGAAAGGTACCACCATGAAAATGGAATTCTGGGGCAGCAGTCATGACACCAGCTTAAACAAGAAGATACCCAAGAATTTAAAGGATAAAGAAGCTGCATCATTTAACGTTTAACTAATGGCAAAACTTTTTCTTTTGTTTTGGACAGAGTGGGGATGGATTAGACCACCTATTGGGTTATTATAGCTGTTTATGCCTCCGTTAGGGAGATTTACACCCTCTATTTCTCCTGTTTACCATTATCATTGAAAGTGAAGGTAAAATAATATCCCACACGTTGGGTTGTCCCCAGAAAAGTAAAAGGGGGGAAATCTTCCAATGAGGGCACTAGTTCTGGTGACCTAAGGGGGGGCAATGGATTCCCTTAATTTGCATTTGCAGGGATTTGCTCTTACTTTCTATTTGGCTATGAGACAGGAACTCAAGGTACATGTAAATCTCCACAATGGGACACAACACAGATGGCGAAAAAAAATTTGACAGGGTTTATATCACATTACGCCACCATGGATTGAAATCCTGCATTGCCTGCAAGGTCCCCCTCCTCAAGAAGGCACATGTACAGGCCCATCTAAAGTTTGCCAGTGAACAGCTAAATGATTCAGAGAAGGATTGGGAGAAAGTACTGTGGTCAGATGAGACTAAAATTGAGCTCTTTGGCATTAACTTGACTCTCCCGTGTTTGGAGGAAGAAAAATACTGACTATGACCCTAAGAACACCATCCCTACAGTCAAGCACAGAAGTGGAAACCCTATGCTTTGGGGCAGTTTCTCTGCTAAAGGTACAAGCTCACTTTGCTGCATTGGGGGCCAATGGACGGAGCCATGTATTGTAAAATCTTCGGATGAGAACCTTCTTCCCTCAGCCAGAACACTGAAGATGGGTAGTTGATGGGTCTTCCAGGATGACAATGACCCAAAACATCCTGCCAAGGCAACAAAGGAGTAGCTCAAGAAGAAGCACATTAAGGTTATGGAGTGGCCTAGCCAGTCTCCAGACCTTAATCCTATTGAAAATGTTATGGAGGGAGCTGAAACTTTGAGTTGCCAAGTGACAGCCAAGAAACCTTAAGGATTTAGAGATCTGTAAAGAGTGGACCAAAA
This sequence comes from Aquarana catesbeiana, assembly GCF_042186555.1. Classification (NCBI taxonomy): domain Eukaryota; kingdom Metazoa; phylum Chordata; class Amphibia; order Anura; family Ranidae; genus Aquarana; species Aquarana catesbeiana. Next base: position 150,208,185 of record NC_133328.1, on the reverse strand, counting down.
TCCCTCCTGAGATATGTGCAAACCTGGTAACCAGCTACAAGAAATGTCTTACCTCTGTGCTTGCCTGCATGGGGTTCTCCGCCAAGTACTAAGTCATGTTTTGCTTGGGGATCAAATAATTATTTTACTCACTGAACTGCAACTCAATTTATAACATTTGTATCGTGTTTTTTTATGAATTTTTGGTTGGTATTCTGTCTCTACCATTTAAAATACACTTATGATAACAATTAAAGACCCTTCATTTCTTTGTAAGTGGGCAAACTTACAAAATCTGCAGGGGATCAAATAATTATTTTCCCCACTGTAGTTTTACTTTAACCAATAAGTGATCAAATCAGCTGTTGAAAGTGCTTAAAAAAACAAGGGTTTAAAATCACTTTAAGGAAGCAGGCTACCATTCTGTCCCAAAACACTTAGTGGAAGCACGTAAAAGTGGCCCAACTGGTCTTAAGCTATTTGGAAGAGAGGCCATTGTAGGAGATACAGACATAAAAATGTATGCAAGAGGGAGACATGCTGGACCTACAGTTTTGGTATTATACCTCCTAGAGTTCAGCTTTAAGAACAGTTTGTATTGACGATTACCAGAGAATTGTTCATTTTTAATTTAAATAGCACTTTGAATTTGGACGGAAGCTACTTCTGAAAATAGCTGTGCTATTGATTTGGTCATGCACAGGTTTTTTGACTTTGTTTGCTCTTCAGGCTTGTTTAAATGCCATTACTTAGCTTTATTGACATTTTCTAGGATGTTGGAAGCAAGAAAAAGTATCAGAGAGCATTAGTTAAAATGGGGTGCTCTCTTTGTGCTCACGTTCTGCGTTCATGGATTTGCGTCAGCCACGAGGTGTACAGAACTCCCTTGGTAATAGTCACTGAATCCTGCGGGAGTTGTATCAAACAATGCAAATGAGTGTTAAACAGATACAATGGAAGAATGAGCCAAAGAGGTGGCAATTGTACTTACAGATTCAGCTGCCTTTTAAAAAGAGCATTTTTTTGCCAGTTGGTGGGTCTCTGTGAGACTAGTAGCCAGGTCACCTACTTTCATTTAAAATATTTCCAGAAACTTAAATTCCATTGAAACCCCCTATTTTTTTTTTATTTTGCTGTGATGAACAGACATTTTTGAGGGAAGTTGGCATGTTTAATGTCTTTTTTGTAGAAGCCTCATTGACTTCTTATTGATGTGCGCAACAGTGCATTGTGATGCAATAACCAGCATCAAAATGTGCTACACTGTGCAGATTTGAAACCTATCCTAATTTTTTTTTTTAAATTGGATGAACTTACAGCATCTTCCCACACTTCTCATGGGCGATTTTTGGAAACCACTCCAATTGAGTATTTTACCAATTACAGTACAGGCCTCTGTTATAGCTTGGAGAGCCTTGTTGGCTCACTCTGCCTACTGGGACTCACCAGCTTTGCATGCCACATAAAGCGTTGAAAGTTCATACTTCATATATGTCTGTTTGGAAGTGGAGTGATCGTAACATTCAATGGGTCGAGGATATTCTAGATAATGGCTCACCAAAGTCTTTTTCAGAGCTATCTAGCCAATACGATGTTCCATCTACCGAACTCTATTTATATATTCAAATAACCAAATTTCTGGGGAAACACCGTATCCCAGTGATAAAAATTCCCTCCTTGGTACATACCTACTATGAATCGCCATCACCGGGCTTCAAAGGTATCACCCTCTTCTACAACACCCTGCATTGTAAAACTACATTCTGCAAGTCTAGCAAAGAGGGAAGACACATTAAGGAGAGATATCAATGCTGCTCACCCCAATATAGACAAGAAAAATGGGAAAAAGTCCCCCGAGCTGAGTTTTTAGGCAGCTAACTATAGATATGAGCAAAGCATTAAGTAAAATATTAAAATTCTTTACTGAAGGGTAATGAATAAGTGTAACAACATATGTTGTTACACTTATCCATTACCCTTCAGTAAAGAATTTTAATATTTTACTTACTGCTTTGCTCATATCTATAGTTAGCTGCCTAAAAAACACATTCTGTAAGTCTAGCCCCATCCTAAGAGGGAGGAAGATTTACAGAGTTTCTATACCCCAGAACAGTGGCTATAGGCGCTCAAATTGACTTATCTTATTTCACGTTGTACAAGCCATTGGGAGCTCTCTCAGAAAATCTCTAGATGGTACCTTACGCCCTATCAGGTAGCCTAGTTCTATGCTTTGCAATCACCTCTTTGCTGGTGCAACTGTGGACAAGTGGGTAACCTTTTGTCCCCTGCAAAAGGGGTTTTCCATCGGAAAAATAGAGAACCAGCTCTCAATCTTTTGCTGGCGGAAATTCAGACAGAAAAAGTTGGATGGAACACGGTCGGAATATCTGACCAAGAGCTCCCATCACACTTTTTTTGACGAAAATTCAGACCGTGTGTATGCAGCATTAAAGTGAATGGGCCCTGTAGATAAATTGGTGCTGCCAGTCCACCAGGCTATGCGGAGAGCTAGTCATGGCTGTTCTGATAGGTGTGGTGTCAGCATCTAAGCATCCTAATCAGCAGCATGGGAGATAACACTTTGGTGATTTCGATGTAGAAAGAAGAGCATTGTCACCATATCAAGGGGATTTCCTATATGATTCTGCTGGTAGGATTAACAGGTATTTACTGAATGTTACACAATGTACTTAGAAAAACCCTGATGTGGGCAGCCTTTATCACATATTTAATTTTATGTTTGACTATATTTCTAATTAATAATTTAATAGAAACGACCGATTAAAAAAAATCATCAACAACCACTTATAAAGTGTAATTTAATATCAATGTAGTGCAAAAGAAAAACATGAAATTCTCAACACGTGCAAAATAATTATTGAATAAAAATATCTGCAATGCATCAACTATTTAATGGATGAGTATAGTCCATATGTAAAAGTCCCATTATATATCATTCACAGTGAAATATATTCCAAGAGATGTCCTCTGTGTGAGTACAGCAGAGACCTCCACCATCAGGTAGTAGTAAGTACTATGATCCTCCTTAAAAAAGAGTTGGGCCAAAGATTATAATGGCCAAAAGCGCCTGGGTTATAGATCACAAGCTTGCATACTCCTAAAGGAAGAAGGATTGCTTCTCTGCACCCAGTTGTGGACCTGGAGGCCCAGGTCCTCCCTGTGGTCCGCCAACAAATGAAAGATCCAGAGTAAAAAAAACAGCTGATGACCACTCTGGTCAGGTGCAGCCATCTTTTTCTCTGAAGTCATCAAGGGGCTAGCTTGCTCTTCATGGTTCTTGGAACCGCCCCACCTATGAGGGAGCCAACTGATGACTGATCACCAGAAGAACCAACCAGCCCAATAAAGATGCATGACGTCAGTATCCCAGGAGTCAAATTCACCTAGGTGACAATCCAGGAAATGCAGTGAAGGTTACCCTTATATCGCCTAGATGTGAATATTTGTCATTCTTTTTTCCCAGTCAGTCTGAGAAAAGACACAATCAAAGACCAAGCTTTTCCAGAAGGAAAAAACAAGGAAGAGTGAGAAATCCATAAAAGAATGACAAATATACGTGTATAGGCGATATAAGAGTAACCTTCATTGTACTTCCTGGATTCTCACTTAGGCAAAATTGACTCCAGGGATACTGACGTCATGCATCTTTAGGGGGCTGGTTGGTTCTTCTGATGATCAGTGCCCGATGAAGGGGTCCTGCGTGGCTTTGAAACATTGCACTTGTCTTTTTGTGATGTGATTTTTCTGCAATCAAAGCTTTGGACAACATTTGAAGATCCATAGAGTGCTGGCGAGTATGTGCAGCACCTGCTACGGACGAGCCCTGTTTCTACTAATGTACTAATGCAAAAACCTCCTCGGGTGAAATAATATCCGTGGGACTGCCAGAGAAGGTGGAAGGTAGGTAGGGATCCCACTGACTTTTTGTAACTCTGGCTGATAGTAGTTTTTGGCAAAGAAGCCTTCACCTCTCTTTATGCTGTAGAAAGGGACCACAGAGTACCCCTGAGGCCCTGGCAACCAGGACGCCCGCCGCGTACTATGTTGGCTCGCCTATTGAATGATAGAGATAAAGAAACTGTCTTGCCTCTTGTCTGGGAATGTCAAAACCTACAGCTCAATGGGGGGGCGAGTCCAGTTTTACCCCGATTACTCCGCTGAGGTCCAGAAAAGCAGAGCCAAATTTACAGTGGTTAAACAACGCCTTCAGCTACAGGCCTCCTTTGCCATGCTGTACCCAACTAAACTCTGCATTACAACCCGGGGTGCAGGTCCACTTTTTCAAAAACGCAGCTGAGGCTTCTACTTGGCTGAATTCCAAAGAACATGTCTTTCGTCAGCCCCACCGACCCATGGAGGAAGACAACTGAGATGCCTTACTTTACCAACAACCACATCAGGACAGTACAGTATCTCACAAAAGTGAGTACACCCCTCACATTTTTGTAAATATTTTATTATGTCCCCTCAAAATAACACAACACGCAGCCATTAATGTATAAACTGCTGGCAACAAAAGTGCGTACACCCCTAAGTAAAAATGTCCAAATTGGGCCCAATTAGCCATTTTTCCTCCCCGATGTCATGTGACTCGTTGGTGTTACAAGGTCTTTGGTGTGAATGGGGAGCAGGGGTGTTAAATTTGGTGTTACCGCTCTCACTCTCTCAAACTGGTCACTAGAAGTTCAACATGGCACCTCATGGCAAAGAACTCTTTGAGGATCTGAAAAAAAGAATTGTTGCTCTACATAAAGATGGCCTAGGCTATAAGAAGATTGCCAAGACCCTGAAACTGAGCTGCAGCACAGTGGCCAAGACCATACAGCAGTTGAACAGGACAGATTCCACTCAGGACAGGCCTTGCCATGATTGACCAAAGAAGTCGAGTGCACATGCTCAGCGTCATATCTAGAGGTTGTCTTTGGGAAATAGATGTATGAGTGCTGCCAGCATTGTTGAAGGGATGGGGGGTCAGCCTGTCAGTTCTCAGACCATACGCCGCACACTGTTGTCCCAGAAGGAAACCTCTTCTAAAGATGATGCACAAGAAAGCCCGCAAACAGTATGCTGAAGACTAGCAGACTAAGGACATGGATTACTGGAACCATGTCCTGTGTTCTGATGAGACCAAGATAAACTTATTTGGTTCAGATGATGTCAAGCGTGTGGCAGCAACCAGGTGAGGAGTACGAAGACAAGTGTGTCTTGCCTACAGTCAAGCATGGTGGTGGAAGTGTCATGGTCTGGGGCTGCATGAGTGCTGCCGGCACTGGGGAGCTACAGTTCATTGAGGGAACCATAAATGCCAACATGTACTGTGACATACTGGAGCAGAGCATGATCCCCTCCCTTCAAAGACTGGGCCACAGGGCAGTATTCCAACAAAACAACCCCAAACCCACCTCCAAGACAACCACTGCCTTGCTAAAGAAGCTGAGGGTAAAGATGATGGACTGGCCAAGCATGTCCCCAGACCTAAACCCTATTGAGCATCTGTGGGGCATCCTTAAACGGAAGGTAAAGAAGCGCAAGATCTCTAACATCCACCAGCCCTGTGATGTCCTCATAGAGGAGTGGAAAAGGACTCCAGTGGCAACCTATGAAGCTCTGGTGAACTCCATGAGGGTTAAGGCGGTGCTGGAAAAAATTGGTGGCCACACAAAATAAAATATTGACACTTTGGGCCCAATTTGGACATTTTCACTTAGGGGTGTTCTCACTTTTGTTACCAGCAGTTTAAACATTGATGGCTGTGTGTTGAGTTATTTTGTGGGACACCAAATTTACACTGTTATACAAGCTGTACACTCACTACTTTACATTGTAGCAAAGTGTCATTTCTTCAGTGTTGTCACAAAGATATAATAAAATATTTACAAAAATGTGAGAGGTGTACTCACTTTTGTGAGATACTGTATATCTACATTTGACCAGTATCTACAAATGGCATTGAGAATATCTGACTACGTTTCTACAAAGAGCGAAGTGAGTTGGCTAACTTCATCAAGAAACAGCTTCATCGGTACTATTACCCCTTTTTTGTTCTTTTAGTATGCTGCAATACTGGCGGCAGAAGAGACTTGTTGTCCTCCACGAATGTTCATTGCTTTGGTTATCTACACCTATGTGCCTGTGACAGTGTTGGAAGTCAGTGGACATGAAAGTTCCACCTTCCTCAGACACTTCTACACTGTCCCCTTGCCAATGTGGGATTGCAGTTGCACCCAGTCGTTCTGCTTGTTCTTTCACTATTCCGGAGCATTGCACCTGGCTGATCTAGGCACATGGGAAGTCTATGCTATGTACCTGTTGCGCCATCATGGTCAGTTGATGTTTGCATACCCTCTTAGGCCAAAAACTCTGTCCTACACCATGTGCCTATGCTATATATACTTTCCTCCGTAACATGAATACAATATCTATAGTGTCATGGAATTTTCTGGGGCTACATGACTCTTTAAAAGCTGGGTTCACATTCACCCAGCCTTAAACCCAGAGCTGAAATCGGACCTAAAACGGTAAACGGGGATGCACTGGACCCCTGCTGTGAGCCGCATGCAAACCCATGTGAACCCAGCTTCAAACGTACTGTGGTATCCACAATGCTACGTAACCAAGTGCCTGCGATTTGTGCCCTACATGAGACACACCTCACCAGAGACTCATTGTCCTGTCTTAACTTTACATGGGGGAGTGTACCACTCCACTCACACCACATATTTGAGAGGTGTGTGTGTCTTGGTTCACATCTCCTTAGATTTCCAAGATCAGAACTGATAAGGAAGGGAGATATGTGTTTTTAACATGCTAGTTGTATACATCTCAATGTATTCTAGTATGTATATGTGTGTGTATGTGTATTTATATATGTATATGTGTGTGTGTATATGTATATATGTGTGTGTATGTATATGTATGTATGTGTGTGTATATATATATATATATACCACCCCCACCTAACAGCAAGGTCCTAATGTACAAATGTATTAGGGTGCCATTTAGAATGAATGCGTTGCTGTGTATTGAGGGATTGTGCATTTTACCTCTCATTACTGTACTGTAATTCACAAGCTTGACTTGACCCTTGAAGAATGCAACTTCACCTATGTCATTAGCCCCTATGACTGAGATAGCAACGTTTTACTTTTTTTTTTTTTTAAATGCATAAGTAGTAGCACAATGTTTTCTTATGTGCATGTGGTATATGATGTGGGGAAGAATGACTTTTTTTTTTTTTTTTTTTACAGGAACATGGATTCCCTAGTTGATGATGATATTTGTATTCTAAATCATGAAAAAGAAGACTTTACGACGGGGAGAGATAGAGAAACTCCTTTTTCTGCGTCCTCTGGAGAGGCATCAGTGGCCTCACACTTTGCACTGGTCACAGCATATGAAGACATAAAGAAACGACTGAAGGATACTGAAAGGGAGAATTACACGTTAAAGAAAAGGCTACGACAAATGGAGGATAAGGTACCATTTACAGGAGACAAATGTTTTAGTCTTGGAATGTTTTAAAATTTTGATCTATAGTTGAGGATAGGTAAATAATGTTTTCCTGCATGCTCTCTAAATGACTAAGGCACTCCTCTCTATGTGGCAGAGGGTTAACACACTTAATTCACCCCATCTCCATACATTAACCTCTTAGTGCACCCACACCATCTCCATCCAGTAACCCTTTGCTGCCCATCACCTCATCTCTATACATTAACCCCTTTTGCACCTCCCCATCTCTAAACAATAACTTCTTAGTGCCCCTCCTCATCTCCATGTGCATCCATACCCCTTACTGCACCTCCCCATCTCCATATACATCAGTGACCCCTTATATCACACCTTCCCCCACCCAATCACTATACATTGACCCCTTCACACCCCTCCTCCCCCTTTTACCATACATTGATCCCTTACTGCACCCCCCCATCTCCATAGGCATCATTAACCCCTTACTGCACCCCACTCCCCAATCTCCATGTGGCATTAACCTGTTCCTGCAGTGCTCCTCTGATCTCAAAAATCAGTGCTGGGGAATCAAAGTGGAGGAAATGAAAGTAGAATGTGGAGCAGAGTGCTGTCAGAGGAGGGACTGGCCTGTGATCTGGAACTAGTTGGGAAGAAGGGAATCAGATCTGACGGTGTGTCGTGTAAAATGCACCAATACTAAAACCAATACCTGCCTGCACCTTTTTCGTGTAGTGCAGTTTGAGCCCATACAAAATGAATGGGCTCAAATTGCACTGCAAGGATCATATGTGGTTCCCAGCACTGCATCAGTGTGAACCTAGACTCAAGTAATTATTTTTAATTTGTTTAACAAAAAAAACTGTCAGGTGACACTAAAAATAGGTATCGGTACTTGGTATCGGCGAGTACTTGAGAAAGAGTATCGGTACATGTATTCGATCCTAAAAAACTGGTATCGGTGCATCCCCAACAGCAAGGACAACAGTTTATCTCCTCGTTGGAAAACATACACTTTATCCTGCCAGAGCTTCCTGTAAACAGACACTAAGGAAGGGTCATGAAAGACAGAACTTTACCTGATGCTTCTCCTATCTTCAGGCAAAACTTTATTTTTTATTTCAGGTGGGAAAGGGATAGAGCCCATACTTGGCCTTTATTGCAGACTGTGGAGGTTGTTTACTAAAACTGCATGGTGGAAAATCTGGTGCAGCTCTGCACAGAAACCAAGCGGCTTCCAGACTTTATTCCCAAAGCTTATTTGAACAAGCTGAAGTTAGAAGCTGATTGGCTACCATGCACAGCTGCACCAAATTTTGTACTCTCCAGGTTTAGTAAATCTCACCCGCAGGGAGATTTCTTAACAGAGAAATTTCACCATTTCTTTTCGGGGCAGGAAGTGAAGGGAAATCTTTCCAATGATTTTTTTTTTCAGTAAAATTGGGAAGAGTTATGAAAGGTCATACATGGGTCAAATTACCAACAAATTTTCTTTCGAAACTCAGACATTTTGTGTGTGTTGTGATTTGATGGTGTCACCATTGATTTCGAAATTCGACCAACCAAGCCTTCAATTTCACCTCCTGTTGTTACAGAAAACAATTTTTGTATCCGAGAATCTTCTTTTCTTTCCAGGTCACAGCTCATGCTCATTTCTTTTTCGATTATATTTCTCATACGATTTTCACATCATTGATTAGAAATCCGTTCTATTATTCAAAATATTTCCAACATGCCCAATCACTCAAATTCGATGGCCACACGAAAATCGTCTGTTGCTGCGGCCCACTAATTCTTAGTTATGATTTTGGAAAGAAAATGCTCTTGGAATTTGACCCATGTATGATCAGTATTAAGCTGGCCATACAAGCATTTCAATTTTGTCTGGTTCTTTTCACCGGACAGCCTTACTTTGAAAAATTGAAGGAGCCGGGTGGCAAATTGTCGGCTGAAACAATTCTTGAATCTAATCATATGCAACCTCCGATCAGCTATTCTGACAGCCGTTGGTATCGCCTGTCATACAATAATAACCTCAGTAGGAGATTCGCCCATCCTTACTGCATAGTGTGAATGGAGGGATCTGTTAGATTTTTTTTCATTGTTGTGTCAGGTGATTATTACTGTTTGTGTCTTCCGGTCAGCTTGGTAATGGCTCCCCTTGACAACAGTTCCCCTCTGTCACATGAGGTGAAATCTCTTCAGTGGAGTCATGGATGACAATAAAAACTTCACAAAATCAATCATTGTTTTTGACTCTACCAAAAAAAGAAAAGTTTGGTTGTAATCTAGTTTAAAATGCAACATTATATAGCTTGTACATTTTTTTTTTTTGTGAACTGCTACTGGTAAAGCCATCCTTCTACATACCAGCTGTGCTAAAATTAGTACTTTTAATCAGCGTTTAATATAATTAGTTACAGATATATAGTTACAATTGCTTTTTATATTCGTCAATGTCAAGTTCAGTATCTCTGATCACATAGCTGTATAAAAGAAATATGCATAGGGTCTCATGGCCACAGCATGAGGGCTCATGGTCACTGCTGTACCTGGCTGCAAAGTGTAAATTTCATAAATTCAAGCGTATTTCCCATTAGGTAGCCTACAGGTGCTATATACTGCTGCTTATAGAAGTCAGTGGCTGTACGTGGTTATACACAAATCCCAGAGTTGTATACAGTAAGGGAAAAAAGTATTTGATCCCCTGCTGATTTTGTACGTTTGCCCAGTGACAAAGAAATTATCAGTCTATAATTTTAATGGTAGGTTTATTTTAACAGTGAGAGACAGAATAACAACAAAAATATCCAGAAAAACGCATTTCAAAAAAGTCATAAATTGATTTGCATTTTAATGAGTGAAATAAGTATTTGATCCCCCATCAGTCAGCAAGATTTCTGGCTCCCAGGTGTCTTCTATATAGGTAACAAGCTGAGATTAGGAACACTCTCTTTTATTTATTTATTTATTTCAGGTACTTATATAGCGCAATCAATTTACGCAGCGCTTTTCATATATACATTGTACATTCACATCAGTCCTTTCCCTCGAGGAGCTTACACTCTAAGGTCCCTAACACACATTCATACATACAAATACTAGAGACAATTTAGAGAGGATCCAATTAACCTACCAGCATGTCTGTGGAGTGTGGGAGGAAACCGGAGTACCCAGAGGAAACCCACACAGGCACAGGGAGAACATGCAAACTTCAGGCAGGTAGTGTCGTGGTTGGGATTTGAACCAGCAACCCTGCTAGGCAGAAGTGCTATCCACTACACCACTGTGCCGCCCTACTCTTAAATGGAGTGCTCCTAATCTCAGCTTGTTACCTGTATAAAAGATACCTGTCCACAGAAGCAAGCAATCAGTCAGATTCCAATCTTTCCACCATGGCCACGACTAAAGAGCTGTCCAAGGATGTCAGGGACAAGATTGTAGACCTACACAAGGCTGGAATGGGCTACAAGGCCATCGCCAGGCAGCTTGATGAAAGGGTGACAACAGTTGGTGTGATTATTCGCAAATGGAAGAAACACAAAATAACTGTCAATCTCCCTCAGTCTGGGGCTCCATGCAAGATCTTACCTCGTGGAGTTTCAATGATCATGAGAACGGTGAGGAATCTGCCCAGAACTACATGGGGGAATCTTGTCAATGATCTCAAGGCAGCTGGGACCATAGTCACCAAGAAAAGAATTGGTTCCACACTACGGGAAGGACTGACATCTTGCAGCGCCTGCAAGGTCCCCCTGCTCTAAAAAGCACATGTACAGGTCCGTCTGAAGTTTGCTGATGAACATCTGAATGATTCAGAGGAGAACTGGGTGAAAGTGTTCTGTCAGATGAGACCAAAATCGAGCTCTTTGGCATCAACTCAGCTCGCCATGTTTGGAGGAGGAGGAATGCTGCCTATGACCCCAAGAACACCATCCCCACTGTCAAACATGGAGATGGAAACTTTTATGCTTTGGGGGTGTTTTTCTGCTAAGGGGGCAGGAAAACTTCACCGCATCAAAGGGAAGATGGACATGGCCATGTACTGTCAAATCTTGGGTGAACCTCCTTCCCTCAGCCAGGGCATTGAAAATGGGTCGTGGATGGGAATTCCAGCATGGCAATGACCCAAAACACATGGCCAAGGCAACAAAGGAGTGGCTCAGAAAGAAGCACATTAAGGTCCTGGAGTAGCCTAGCCAGTCTCCAGACCTTAATCCCATAGAAAATATGTGAAGGGAACTGAAGGTTCGAGTTACCAAACGTCAGCCTCGAAACCTTAATGACTTGGAGAGGATCTGCAAAGAGGAGTGGGACAAAATCCCCCCTGAGATGTGTGCAAACCTGGTGGCCAACTACAAGAAACGTCTGACCTCCATGATTGCCAACAAGAGTTTTGCCACCAAGTACTAAGTCATGTTTTGCGAAGGGGTCAAATACTTATTTCACTCATTAAAATGCAAATCAATTTTATAACTTTTTTGAAATGCGTTTTTCTGGATTTTTGTTGTTCTGTCTCTCACTGTTAAAATAAACCTACTATTAAAATTTTAGACTGATCATTTCTTTGTCAGTGGGCAAACTTACAAAATCAGCAGGGGATCAAATACTTTTTTCCCTCACTGTACATATGGGTGTTTACACAGGTACTTGCCTATACATGCGTACAGCTGCATAGAACTGCTCACTTCTATAGGTGGTGGTATGCAGCACCCCTGGGTGGGAAGTACGCTGGAATGTATGCTATACAGCCAGATGCGCCTGTGTGCACAAGTCCTTTTTTTTAATAATGTATTCTATGAGTTGCTTGCGTGACTGTAAAAAAAATTTCTACCGATGCACAATTGCAAATTTATAATCAACAATTGTGTTCATCATCATTTTGCATGTGCTATAATAGCTTGTGTGTTGTAGGTTTTGAACAGTGGTATCCAAACTGTGGCCCGAGGCAGGATGCGGCCCTTGGCTTGCCTTGAGCCGGCCCTTGAGGCACTTTTCCTTCCACTAATACAAGACACTATTCCTCTCACTCACCCCACGAATAGGGCATAACTCCTGCTACTGACATCAACAATGGGGCAGTATTTTTCCCATTGATGCCAACGATGTGCCACTGTTCCTCGAACTGACACCAATGATGGTGCACTCAACCTCCCACTGACACCAACGATAGGGCGTTTCTCACTTTAATACCAAAGATGTATTGTTTACTCCCACAGACGCCCGGACAATTTCTACTCCCACTGGCCACAGTCCGGCCCCCCTAAAATCTGAAGGACAGCAAAAAGGTCCTTTGTTTAGAAAGTTTGGAAATCACTGGTTTAGAATATTGCTACAAACCTCACTTCTTGCTCCTTTTTGAGCATAGTTCTACTTCTTGCTCCTTTTTGAGCATAGTTCTTGTTACTCGTCTTCCTTTTAGCTTTGTGGCAGTTTTGAAGAACACAACAGAGAGGAGAGCGACAAAGTGAACAGAGCTTACAGTGCCTTTCGTGAAATTTCCATAGAGCGAGACAATCTACACGAGCTGCTAAGTGCAATGGTATGTATAGCTGTTAAACGTTATTCCTTCCCTGATTTAGTACAGCCTGCATACAGCTAAGGTATAATCTGAAAGGGCTTGTTCACAGAATTGAGAGGTTGGAGCATACTTCTAATGCACAAAGTGCTCTCTTGTAACCACTGCATGGAAGGTGTGTTAGATTTATGGATTGGAGAACCATTTATTTTGCTTAGAGCTGCATAGTCTTTAAATAGATATGGACTTCAGCACCAATCTGTATTGACACTGAAGCCCTTGTTCAGCCCCTTCACTCCGTTGCCTAAAGTAAAATTTTGTAATGTGATCAGAGCCCGCGTGTGTTCAGATGAGTTTGGGCACAACTCCTAAAACTCCCCATACCTTCCTGATTTAAGGGGAAACTGTCATTTTGTGATCGCTGCATGTTGAAGGCTAACTCCACCTTTTGGACCATGTTACATATTACATTTAGGGTTTTACCATGGTGCAAATGGGACCCCCACCTCCAAACTGCCCCTGTATCACTTTTAGAAACCCCACAGCCGCTGTGACTTTTTAAATTTGTGCCCCCTGATGTCTTTCACCCCGCCCACTGGAGATTAGTTATAGAACCTCTATGACTGAGCTCCTGGTGGGCGGAGCGAAGCACTTCAGGGGCATGACTAGCGAAGTGACACTGGCTGAGGCTGCCTAACACTTACACTACAGTTGGGCCAGGCTGGGAGAGTGGTGTCCCTGTTTATAAGTTCTGTCCTTTTGTGTGAATGAGTTAGGATGCAAGCACCCCTATTTCTAAGGACCAGGGGGAGAGATCCTCTTTCTTGGAGTAGCACTTCAAGCTTCATTCCTTTCTTTTTCTTTGTGATATAAAGCAGGCTGTCAAATGCCACACAATTTTTTGTTAAGTTTGTGTATAGTGTGAGGAAGAGCAAACCCCCCCTCCCCGGCTTCCAAATCCTTACCTGATCCAGTGATGTCCACGAAAGCCTGGGCTGTCCTGGGACTCTCCCTCCTCATTGGCTAAGACCGCAGCGAAAGCCCATTGGCCCTCACTGCTGTCAATCACAGCCAGTGAGCCAATGAGGAGAGAGGGCACGCAGCGGTGCCCCCAGGGCAAGAGGCTTTCTTTGGGGGCACTGCTCAAAGGTGAGGAGCCAGGAGCACCGAAAGCATAAGAAGCAGCAGACAGAAATAACACTTAGTGCTCCTAATTGAGGCAAGTACACACTATAGAGGGATGTGCTTTGTTCATATTTCTTGTCTGAGGTTTACAACCACTTTAAGCCTTTCTTCACATGAATTGCAAACTAGTAGGTATTTTTTTTTTTTAATGCTATAGCACACTTGTCCAGTTTTTCTACTCTTATAGGAAAAGCTAAATTGTGTGACATTGTGTACATTCCATTGCAAAGATTTGTGCTCACGAGCCTGGCTTATAGGCCTACAACAATGGGGAAATTGATTTAGGAAGTAGATTCACTTTTATTGTTGTTCCCGTTTGTCACGCAGTGGTCACCCTGTCATTTCATTGCAAATGTTGAGATTTTTTTGTTCATTAGTTTATTTTTTTGGCTAATGGAGTTTTTAACCTATTTTGGCTTTTTTTTTGTTAAATGTGTTGCGACAGGTTTTTGTTTATAGGCCCAAAAGAAGTGAGTTTTTTACATTTTATTTATTTTACCCAGTGAGATTCAGTAGCAACCAACAAGGCAAAAAGTATTTGCAATTTTTGTTTGTCTAGTCAGATATACACCTGACTTTTCTATCCTGTAGTTTAGCAATACAGCCTGGTAGCCTCCCTCCCCTCAGACAGCGAAAGCACAGCAGCATTGCAGTGTGGAAATGTCCCTCTGTTCACTCTGCTTTCTCCTCCTATCAGAATGTCTCTAGCCAGCTCAACTGTTTGATCTTTAGTGCTACCCCTTCTCTCACAGTCTGAGTGCTGCTGTCAGGGGATCGGTTCAGATTAGGATTTTTCATTTGCTAGGTTTTCTCTTTAAAATTTAGACAATTTCTTGTTCTCTATAACTATTGGTTTCTTATCTATAGGAGAAGGAAAAAATTGAATGCACAAGGCACCTGAATGAACAACTGCAGTCTAGAGAAGTGGAGCTTCTGCAAGTGAAATCTGAGCTGGAAACGCACCAAGGTACAGTAAATTACATCACTGCCTGGGTGTGTGCGCTCTCATGTGCATCACATTCTTCCACCTCAACAATCACCAAACAACAATCACAGGGTCAGGTTGTTGAGCATGTAGGTGTAACAGAGGCTTCTGCAGGTATGTGCAGGCTCATCTGATGGGGCATTCAAATAAGAAGCTGTTGAATTCACTGACATAACCACATATCACTTCTATGTGCCCACCCCATCCACGTGATCCTGCTTATTGTCATACCTGCTTACAGAGAGCAGCATACACCGATCAGCCATAACTTTATGACCACTCACCTAATATTGACTTGGTTCCCCTTTTTTTTCCCTCAAACAGCCCTCATCTGTCAAGGAATGGATGGCACTAGACCTCTGAAGGTATGCTGTGGTATCTGGCACCAAGCCATCAGTATCAGATCCTTTAAAAGAAAAGTGTGGGATTTGTTTTTTTTTTAACATCATACTTGCCTAGCTGGATGCAACATCGGTCCGATGCTGCATCTGTCCCCCGCTGGCTCTAACACTGAGAACCGAGTGATCAAACACTGCCAGCTGCTTGGTTCTCACAGCTCCGTGAGCAGAGATCTGGTGACTGTCAGTCATCGGCTTGATCACTGTGGAGGGGCAGGAGAGGCCGGCTCAGGCTCTCAGCGGCTCCATGAGTGGCTGAACCGGGTGCTGGTCCAGGCATGTGGGCAGATCCCGTCCATATGGTTGCGATCTTTCCCGAGCCTGGACCGGCTCTGTGATGTCAGCAGACAATGGGCTTCACTTCATGGGCCCACTGTCTGCTGAAAACAGGTCACAGGAGTGCAGAACAAACTGAACTCCTGTAATTCACAGGAGAAGACTGCAATGATGGGCACTGGGGAGGCTGCAATGATGGGCACTGGGGAGGCTGCAATGATGGGCACTGGGGAGGCTGCAATGATGGGCACTGGTGAGGCTGCAATGATGGGCACAGGTCAGGCTGCATTGGTGGGCACTGGTCACGCCGCAATGATGGGCACAGGTGAGGCTGTATTGGTGGGGCACTGGTCACGCCACAATGATGGGCACAGGTGGGGCTGAATTGATGGGCACAGGTGAGGCTGCACTGATTAAGTTGTTGTTAATAATTATTTTTGTAACTTAATTCTGCATAAAACATTTAAGTATCATTTCATGAGATAATTTATGAGGGCGTGTTTAGGGGTTGGGTGGGTCAACTGTTAGCGAGTAACCCTTAAGGCCTGGCTCGTAGCTCAGGACTTGAAATTTGGAGCCCTGCCATAAATAATAACATATTCAATTTTTTTTGCTCCAGCAGTATATAATGAGTTTGGAAATTCTAGAGAAATGCTTAAATAGTGCTTTACATTTTAACTAAACCCATTTGATTTTAGTAGACTAAATACGACTAAAACGAAAACAATTGCAGATGAATAAAATGCGACTAAAACTAAAATGGCATTTTAGTCAAAAGACTAAGAAATTTGACACCAAAATTAACAGTGGTGGTAGGGAGCATTATCCTGTTGAAAGAGGCCACTGCCATCAGGGACTACCATTTTCGTGAAGGGATGTACTTGGTCAACAACAATGTTTAGTGCTATGTGTTAAATAACATGAATGGCAGGAACCAAGGTTTCACAGCAGAACATTAAACAAAGCATCACACTGCCTCTGCTGGTTTACCTTCTTCCCATAGTGCATCCTGGTGCCATCTCTTCCCCAGGTAAGTGACGCACACGCATCTGGCCATCCATATGATGTAAAAGAAAACTTGATTAATTGGGCCAGGCCGCCTTCTTCCATTGTTCCTTGGTCCAGTTCGGATGCTCATGTGCCTATTGTAGGCACTTTTGGCTGTGGACACAAGTCAGCATGGGCACCCTGACTGGTCTGTGGCTATGCAGCCCCATATGCAACAAACTATGATGCCCATTTTTGTGCTTTCAACACATCAACTTCAGGGACGGTATGTTTACTTGCTGCCTAATATATCCCACCTACTTTCACATGCCATAGTAACAAGATATTCAATGTTGTTCACGTAACTTGTCGCTGGTATAAAGTTATGGCTGATCAGTGTATAAAATTGCATACATGGGGTTACAGAAGGATTTGTATTTTTTTTTTTTTTTTTTTTTATTCTAAAAGGGTTATTGGCTATTTTAGATAAAAATAGTGTTTAGCATTTCTTCTGTGAGTCTGAAGTAAGCCCGAAAGCTCTGGGTAGCTTGAAACTGGCAGGAGAGGTTTGCTAATTGCTGTCTTTTTATGTCTAAATTGAATTAGCAAAACACGACACCGATGTATTCATTGCTTAGCAGAAGAGCTCTGTTCAGGATGGATTAACATTTCTCTTTTTTTACAGTGATGAAAAGCTTAAGCAAAACTCCTACTGACTGGGAGATCGACAAACTGAACAGCGAGTTGAAAATCCGGTCAGTGGAGCAAGAACTTAAATTGCTTCAGGAAGAATGCGGACGCCTCCGAGCGGAACTTCAAAGGACAAAGGTAATTGTCCATGTTGAGAAGTGTGCAGTGAAAGCTTGATGTGCATAAAGCCATCAAGAGTTTATTGTGATCTCCGCTCTAGGCAGACGCTTTTTATAGAGGAATCAATTTCACTTCTCACAATTAGTTTCAGCAAATCTTTTACTTGTAAGACTATACATATGGATTGGAATACAAAGCTTAGTGACTGTAAGAGGTTAGATTAACTGCTAGGAAACCAGATAATAGTGGGGACTAGGAAGAAATATCTTTGGATTTGGATTTTGGAAAGATGGAACAGTCTATATTTATTGAAGAGTTCAGACACAAATATGAATCAGAGCTGCTTTTCTCAACCTGGGTTCCTCCAGAGGTTGCTTGGGATTCCTTGACAAATGGGCAGTTTCTTCCTCTCGGATAAGAAACCACTGAAACTAATAATTTTTTTAGACTTTATAACTTTTTAGCTTTCTGTAACTGAAGGATTCTTCCTACAGACCATCACATAAATGTGCTGTGAGCTGTACATATAGTAATCATTAGTAGGAGTTTCCAGAGACCAGAATAATATTTTATGGGTTCCTCCACGTTAAAAAGGTTGAAAAAGCCTGATCTAGAGATATACTTTATGGCAGGATCCTCTGATGTGGCCTGCAACCTCAAACCAGGGAGGCGCATGCCATGCTCTTGAATGGAGGGTCAGCAATCCCAGATCACGAGCAACTGGTTGCCGACCAGCCACCCCACAGCATAAGAGGGCATAGAGCTGGTGCTGGCAGCGGAGGAAGCAGGTGGCCACGGAGGGAGCAAGAGCCGCATAAGGTATTTCCTCCTCTGTAGCGCCGTCTCCTGTCCCAGGCAGAGTTATACCAAGTGCACTTCCCCTGGGACCTTTCTAGCCTGGAGAGCAATGCCAGAAGAAGCTGGAAGAGGAAAAGGTCCATGTATGAAACATCACATACACTGCACTTTTACAATGAGGATATTAGCATTTATATAAAAGAATTATTAGGCTGCTTTTCACACTGATCCGCAAGTGCAGCGCAGTGCACCTTCAGCTTAGCTGCACTGAGCCATAGACTTCTATTATATCCTATGGGGTGTGGTGCACTTCTTAAAGCGCACCCAAACTCCTGAATGCAGGAGTTTGTTTGCGCTTTCAAAAAGTGCACCACACCTCCAAGATGTAATAGAATTCCATGGCTCTGTGCAGCTAGCTGAAGGAAAGCCACAGGTGCACTGTGCTGCACTCGCAGTGCAGGTAAACCGCAGCACACTAGTGTGAAAGCAGCCTTATATGGGGCTCTGGACAGTAGGGGCTTATTTACATTTGCCGTTTGGGGGGCCATAAAACCCCATAGTTCATTGTGGCCCACAACTGGTTACAAAATCACTTAAAACGGAGTTTCACCTATTTAACAAAAGTGTAGCTGCTGACTTTTAATAAACAGTCCAGTGATGCGGCCGCCGAAGCCTCGCTCCTCTCCCCCCTCCTTCATGGTGGTGCGTTGTAAGACCCCTTTCACACTGGGGCGGTTTGCAGGCGGTATTGCGCTAAAAATACCGCCTGCAAACCACCCCTAAACAGCCTCCGCTGTTTGTTCAGTGTGAAAGCCCGAGGGCTTTCACACTGAAGCGGTGCGCAGACAGGACGGTGAAAAAAGTCCTGCAAACCGCTTTTTTGGAGCGGTGTATTCACCGCTCCTTCACCGCTCCTGCCCATTGAAATCAATGGGACAGCGCGGCAATACCGCGGCTATAGCCGCGCTGTACGAGGGATTTTAACCCTTTTTCGGCCGCCAGCGGGGGTTAAAACCGCACCGCTAGCGGCCGAATACCGCTGCAAGAACGACGGTACAGCAGCGCTGTTGTACCGCCGAGCCCCCACCGCCCCAGTGTGAAAGGGGCCTTAGTGTGGGCGCCTGGCTGTGACAGCTTGCGGCTTCACAGCCGGGCGCGCACTGTGCATGCACTGTCTTGAATGGCCGGGCAATCTTCTGGGACCTGTGACGTGTCCCAGAAGATTGCAGGGGGGGAGAGGTGAACTTCAGCGCGGCACCAGGAGAGGAAGTGGGAGCTGGGTACCTCTCAAAAACAGGTACCCGCCCCCCCACCAAAAAAAAATGACATGCCAAATGTGGCATGCCAGGGGATCATGATTGCTTAAAGCGGAAGTTCTATTTTTGGGTGGAACTCCACATTCAGTGGCCCTCACACTTTTTAAAAGATTGAGCACACCTGCTTTATGGGAAGGCCAGCTGTACAATAATTCAGTGTTAGGCCTCATTCACAGGAAAATACTGCAGCATACACTCGTGCAAGGGTTTTGTTTGTCAGCCGTGCAGGTGCAAAACCCCTAATGCGCACAGTTTGTGATCAGGGCCGTGCACCTGCACGGATGTCAGATTGGGAACAGCAGCTGTGTCCCAATTAACATGAATGGGGCTGCCTGCACAGAGAGATGCGCAGAACACTTGTGCATCTCCATGCATGCAAACCTAGACTTCACATATGTGTATGCTGTAGTACGTCAAAGTGAATGAGGCCTAAACAACTGGTGGGTACACATGTCAGGAGAGAAGTGTGGTACAGCAGCTGCCATTCTTGACCTTTATTGATGACAAAAAGGAGTAGGGTCTGTTTTGTGCAGAACAATTAGGTTAGTTGTCTCTTAAAACTGAATGAGCTTTATGATAGCATCTTGAATAAAATCCAGGAAGCTGAGGAAAGAGTGCAAAACCAATGGTTTTGGAAGCTTGTATTTTTTTCTTGTATTTTTTTTAATCATACAATGTATAGACAACAAGCCAACACATTTTGGGTATTATAAAACGCCCACTTTGTTGGTGCCGTTATTTCCATCAATATCTCACTGTTAAACGAAGGAGACGTGGCAGTAAATTAGAACATAGAACATTTTGTGTAACCATAACCTACTCTTCTACTGGGCCCACGGCTTTTGCTGGATCTGGAAGAGATTGTAGCCTGATCATACTCTAGCTCAGCATTTCTCAATCTTTTTTTTTTATTTGCGGCACCCTTTAAAAGTATGCAGACTCTCAAGGCACCCCAGGACTAAAATGTAAAAATGTCAATGCTATTTATGAATGGGAAACCTGAGCGTGGGAGAATGCACACAAACCACCTTGATTCTAAAAGTAAAAAAAAAAACATGTTATACTTACCTGTTCTGTGTATTGATTTTAGACAAAGCAGCCCCGATCCTCCTGTTCTTGAGTCCCCCTCCGGCACTCCTGCTCCCCCCTTCCAAGTGCCCCCATAGCAAGCCGCTTGCTATGGGGGGGACTCATGAATGCTCGCTCTCAAGCCGGCTCACACAGAGCGTGACTGGACCCTGCCCCCTACTCCCTCCTCACTGGCTGGGATTGACAGCAGCAGAAGCCATTGGCTCCCACTGCTGCCTCTCTGTACAATGGGGAGGGAGAGAGCCAGGAGAGCTGCTGCTCTTGTGCACATCGTTGGATCGAGATCAGGCTCATGTAAGTATAGGGGGGGAGGGGGTGCTGGGGGAGGATCTGCTTTCAGAAGGTTTCTTTACCTTAATGCTGAGAATGCATGAAGGTAAAAAACTTTGTACCTTTAGAACCACTTTACCTAAACTAACTTCACACTGGTAACCTACCTTCATGTTGGAGGTCCCCTATTACATTAGAGCCCCTCCTTCATGACCGAGGTCCCCCTACATGTAAGAGTACCCTTATCACAATAAAATCTCCCAATTACGTCAGAGGTCCCTTGTCACCAGAGAGCCCCCCCTTATCCTAGAGTCAGAGGCCCTCCATCACGTCAGAGTCCCTCAGTACATAAAAGCCCCCCATAACATAAGAGTATCCCCAGAACAGAGTCCCTCCTTCATGTTAGAGTCTCCCCATCACATCAGAGTCCCCTGTCACCTCAGTTTTCCCCATTGTAGCACAGAGTCCTCCCATCCATCTTTGATCAATGGCAAACTGGGCCTTGTGCTTGAGGCACCCCAGGGGAACTTCAGATGGCACCATAGGGTGCCATGGAACCCTGGTTGAGAAATACTGCTCTAGCTGATATCACAGACTGGTCACTGTCATTTGCTTTTGTAGGAAATTCGACCACAGCAATAAGTGAGTTCGTTTGGGGTGGAATTGACATAGAGACAGGGTACAAGTTCATCCGCTGGTGCAGGATAATCGTAATGTAGGAAATGGATAGCAATGATTAATATTTAACTAGAATTTTTCTAAAATTTGTTTAAATGTCTTATTTATTATTTGTAAATGTATAGTTTCTGTAGTGTCCACTAGATGGCACCAAATCTAACCATATAGATAAAATAAATAGTGTTTCTTCTTTTTCTTGGGTTTAATGTAGCATGTATAGATAGTATGTCAGTATATATGATAGATTCATTCTTTTATTTAGTTTTTTTCTATTTTTACACTTATTCTTACCTCCCCATTTTTTCTTTTTTTGGTCCAAAACTCTTGACGCATGTTGGGAATTTAGTAGGATATTTAAAAAACGTTTCCTTCTCATTCAGACGTTAAATTTAATTTTACTTCTGATTAATGACAATATAGGGATAAGATAAGAAGTAACTCCAAGTCGGAAATAGTCTCTTTCTGTTTTTATTTTTAATGCGCAACTCTAGCCAGATCATCAGTGATCTAATTATTAGCATAATGGTATGAGATGTGCATTAGGATAGTTCTATCTGTATTCTGCTCTGTTCACATGTCACTTTGCTTTCAGAGCTACATGAACTGGGTGATCAGAGATACCACATATGCTGAACGAGAATGTTTCTGTCTAGATAAAAAGTTCTATTGGCTTGCAACTGAAGATAAGCCCTGTGTATTCTGCAGTTAAAGCTCATTTTCAAATTGGCTGTTTTGCATGTGTACTCTTGCCTTAAAGTGTTTTTTAACCCAAAAAAAAATAAAATTTCCTGGTCCCTTAAAGCAGATTACACAGCACAGTGCTTGTACTGTGTAATCTGCACCCCTCTAAACTGTAACACCCCCCCCCCCCCCAAATCTGCTACTTCCTGTATGGCTTCTCTAAATAGACCACGGAAACCAGGCCTGCTCCGCCCTGATCACCGTGGTCAAAGTGCGTCCCTTTGTCATACGCTGTCCTCTCTACTCTCCCCCATCACCCTCTCCTTCCTGCCTGTCATCTTGTGTCTGCGTGTCTCCATCTCCGCTCTGCATCCGCTGCTATTAGTAAAATTAAAAATTGTAAATAGACACTGCCAGCCCCTCTATGATATCCTGGCAGAGCACACTGCATTATTCTTTTATAAAAACGAGCGCTGTAAATACCGGTTTAGTGCTGTCTTCAGGCCGGTCACGTGACTCTCAAATGGTTTCCAGGGCTACTGCAGGAGAGGCTGAGCGGCCATGTGATCTCCCCAGCTCACGTCAGAGGAAGATCACGGCTCCTCCTGCAGAAGCCAACTATCGGATGTATATAGCGGCCGCGAGTCATGTGACCGGCCTGAAGATTGTTGTAAATCGGTATTTACAGCGCTCATTTTTATAAAAGACTACTGCAGTGTGCTCTGCCAGGCACTAACAGAAGGTCTGGCAGTGTTTGTATTCTATGGCTTAACAAACACTTTAAAGCTGAACTCCAGGTGAACCAGCTAAAGCGGCAGCTGAAAAACATTTACAGGAGCTACAAAGAATTTTTTAATTGTGCTTAGCCAGTCTTGTGATCCATAGGCAGTAGAGCTGCACAAATCTGGATAAAATGAGAATCACAATTTTTTTGCTTAGAATAAAGATCACGATTCTCAGGGTAACATCATATTTCACATTATTCAAACAAATTGGGCTAACTTTACTGTTTAGTTTTTTTTTTTTTTTTTTCATTCATTGAAGAGTATTTTTTCCAAAAATATTGCTTTTAAAAGACTGCTGTTTGGGGTTTCTAAGTAATTTTCTAGCAAAAATCATGGATTTTAACTTGTACGCAACAAGTGTCAGAAAAAGGCTTAGAGCCGGTTCACACAGGGGCGACTTGTCAGGCGACCTAGCCGCCTGACAAGTCGCCTCCCGTTCTGTACAATGGAACCATTCTAATAGGAGCGACGCAAGTCGCTCCGACTTAGAAAAAGGTTCCTGTACTACTTCGGGGGCGACTTGGGGCGACTTGCATAGACTTCTATACAGAAGTCGTTTTGCAAGTCGCCGTGGAAGTCGTTTGCAGGTCGCCTCGCTGAGGCGACCTGCAAGTTGTGCCGCCCCTGTGTGAACCGGGGCTTAGTCTTTAAGTGGTTAAACAGACCTTATTTACAGACCGAAGGTCATCCATTTGATCTAGGGGCCTCCAAACTATGGCTCTTTTTATGTAACTATTTTTATGTAAAAACCAAAAAAAAAAGATGTGTGTGCATGTGTTTATGCATATGTGTATGTATATTAAGGATGCATAATTATTTGTTAAAAAATCACGATCTCGATTCAAACCCCCCCCCCCCCCCCCCCCCCCCATGATTTTAATTCGGCATTTCCACAATTCATGTAACAAGTGCAGAGCAGTTCTCTGCTCAGAGCTGTAAAAAAAATAAAATAAAAGGCAACTGGCAAAGTTTATAACAATATTGCTCAGCGTTATCAGATAAAAAGAAACATTGTATCATTTGGTTCTTTAAAATCACAAGGATGAACTGTCTGCAAACGAGGTCAGTTTAACCACTTAAAGCGGAACTTCAGTCATTATTTCATCTTTCCATCTATCAAAGAGGAACTGCAGTCTGCTCACATAATTTGTAATAAAAACTTCTTTGCTATTCTGAAGCTTCCCTCCAACCACTTTGCATATTATTTTATATATACTGTGATTCTGTACTTGCCAAATATGCTGCAGAAATCTCCCTCCATTAAGTCTGGCTGCATCAATTTTAACTGTGGGCAGCTGAAGCTGTTACCTGTTCACTTCCTGAATTTACACAGACACACAGAGGCACACCTCCAGCTCTGCAGCTCTCATTGGCCCTCTTAAGAATCCTCCCCCCCTCCCTTCCTGGCAAACTCTCATGAGAGTGAGAGAGCTGTGCATGATGTCATAAGCCTAGGCTTTTTACCAGACAAGAAACCGGAAGTGGACTGTATAAGGTATTTACTGGCAGATTTTTTTTTTTTTTTTTACTATTCAAAGTTAAAACAACAAGGGCAGAGGATTTAATAGATGGAAAGATGAAAAAAATGACACGCTTTAAATCCCCTGCCCTTATTGTTTTAACTTTGGATAGTAAAACTTTTTTTCTGCCAGTTAATACCTTATACAGCCCACTTCCTGTTTCTTGTCTGGTAAAAAGCCTAGGCTTATGACATCATGCACAGCTCTCTCTGTCGCTCTCGTGAGAGTTTGCCAGGAAGGGAGGGGGGATGATTCTTAAGAGGGTCAATGAGAGCTGCAGAGCTGGAGGTATGCCTCTGTCTGTGTAAATCTAGGAAGTGAACAGACAGCAGCTTCAGCTGCCCACAGTTAAAATGGATGCAGCCAGACTCAGCAGAGGGAGATTTCTGCAGCATATTTAGCAAGTACAGAATCACAGTATATATAAAATAATATACAAAGTGGTTGGAGGGAAGCTTCAGAATTACAAATATGTTTTAATACAAATTATGTGAGTAGACTGAAGTTCCTCTTTAAAGACTAAGCCTTTTTCTTACACTTGTTGCTTACAAGTTAACATTCGTATTTCTTTATCGTACATCATGGGACAGAGCCATAGTTATTAACTTAATGGGTATATGGGCACCTTCAGGTGATGGACACTGGTATACCCAATACAGGAAGTTCACTCCCCTATAGAACCCCTCCTCCTTCCAGGAGTACCTCAGATTTTTTGCCAGTGTCTAAGGTGTTGGTCACTAGTGAAGATGTGCTCTGAAGAGCTCCAAGCTGGAGGGATCCCATGCTGGATTTAAACAGCCTCCATAGACCGGATCCATCCAAAGTGCCACTAAGGCCAAGGTGGATGGTACCCGGGCCTCGCATAAGAAGAACGAGGTTTTGCCTGTAATGCCTTTCTCTGTAGGGCTGGACCCCAGGACCCAGGACTTTTTTGGTCATGCTACATTACCTAAAGTTTTCATGAGGGGTGGTATACAGGTCCAAGGCAGTGGACCCCTATAATAGGGACCCGATCCTTGAAGGTTTGCTAACGCAGCCCATCGTGGTGGGTGAAGTTTGGATCTGTCTATTACAGCAGTATCCTGCAGCAAGCAAAGGGTAAGGGAAGAAGCCTAGGAACTGTAAAAAGTCCACCTATGCTTTTTTCTTACATAAGTAAAAATGTTGTCATGCCTAAAGTCTCCATTAGAGGGAATAAATGCATACCTTAGTACGTTACTTCTCAGTCAGCTCAGAAGTCCCAGCTAAACAGCACGTGTGTGGTCTCAGCAAGCCAGGGGGATCCTCATCTAGGATATTTCCCCCCTGGGGGAGGGAGGTACAACTGTAGCTTGTATTCCCCCCTCAAATTGGGGGGGGTGCGGCAGCGGCCTTTCATTTAGAGTTTATTCTTCTATTCCCCACAGAAAGTTTTTAAACTTCCTGCCTCCCAGCCCTCCCTTGCTTCCCCTCTCGCTCAAGGAGCGTATCGATGCCGTCCGCGCATGCGCAGACTAGGGCTAATTAAAACAGAGGGGGGCTGTTGATTGACAGGGGGTGTGGCTTACGGGCGTGGCTAAAGTGCGGCGCCGTGTGCGGCATGTAAGTACACGAGGAGCACACGGCGCAGGCGCTGGGGACAAAGATAGACGCTCACAGCTGCAGCGGACACACAGGAAACAAGAGCGCTGGGGGCACATAAGGGATGCAGGCATTTCCAGTACAGGAAATAACAATGATAACAACTAAAGCTGAACTTTATTAGCATTGTCTTTTGCTAAAGTATTTTGCTCAGCAAGTTGCGCATTTACTTAGTGCCTCTGTTTTTTTTTTTTGTGCTCAGCACTATGGCTCCCAAAAAAGACACCCCAAAGGTACCAAAAACTCCACCACCAGGCGCTGGTATCCTCGCCTGAGGTACCAGATATGGCAAGCCAGGGTGAGTCATTGGGACTAATTGGTGGTGCAACTGCTTCTCACATTTCAGCCCCTGTATACGTGACTGAAGATGCGTTTTCCTCCGCCCTGCAGGGCCTAGAAGGAAGATTGGCAACTTTAATCGCATCCGCTATCCAAAAGGATAGGAAGCGTGTTAGATCTCTCACCTCAGACTTCTTACCAAGGGAACAGTGGGTAGAGGATGAGGGGTTACCCTCAGGTGATCAGGAAGAAGGGCAAACCGATTACTCCTCTGCGGAGCAAACAATGGTAGATGAACCTTTTTCAGTCTCACAATCTGAGAAATTGCTGATACAATCTCTTACAGAGATGGTTTGTGCCTCTTTCAAGCTACCTCTAGCAGAGTCAGTTCATAGTTCTGTTTCTTCTTTAGGTTCCCTAAAACCTTCACAGTCTTTTCATGCGTTTCCTGTACATACATTATTAGAAAAGCTTATTTATACTGAATGGGATCACCCAGATAAGCATTTTATCCCTCCAAAGAGATTCACAGCACTCTATCCCATGAAGGAAAAATCCACCAAAAGATGGAAGGTACCAGCCATTGACGCTGCGATTTCCACTGTGAATAATAGTCTAACTTGTCCAGTAGACAATGCACAAATGCTTAAAGATCCAACTGATAAAAGATTGGAATTTCTGTTAAAATCCTCTTTTTCTTTGGCAGGTGCAGTTACTCAGCCTGCAGTTGCGGCAATAGGCATCTGTCAGTCAGTTTAAACAGGCCCTTAAAGAGGTCCCTGCACAACAGGCCCGCGATTTGGCCGAACTACCAGAGGCGCTATGTTTTGCCATAGACGCCATGAAAGATTCTATTCACCAGGTGTCCCGCCTTGCTCTTGTGCTAGTACACATGCATAGGACATGCATAGGACCCTGTGGTTAAAAAATTGGTCAGCCGAAGCACCTTGCAAAAGGCTTCTGACTAGTTTCCCTTTTCATGGGGATCGACTATTTGGGGAGGATTTGGACAAATACATCCAAACGATTTGTAGTGGGAAGAGTACTCTTCTGCCAGTCAAAAGAAAGTATAAATGTCCTTCATTTAAACTGACTCTTTCCCCTGCGCCAGGGGCATCCGCCTCTAGGCAGTGGCCTCCACCGTCAGACTCTAGAGGAAAGCCTCAGGGTCAGGCCCAGGCACAGAAGAAGACATGGGGCCGGAAATCTGCAAAACAGAATACTAAAGCCCCATTATGAAGAGGCCCCCCCCTCGCCAGAGTGGGGGGGAAGACTTCTGCAATACTCAGAAGTCTGGCAAGAGGAAATTCAGGACAGATGGGTTATCTCCACGGTGTCCAGGGAAAAGGCAATCTCTGTTTCAGGCATTAGGCCGATTACTAGCTCAGGGGGTGATCATACAGATCCCCACAGAAGAGCAAGGTTTGGGGTTTTATTCAAACCTGTTTACATTACCAAAACCTAATGGAGATGTCAGACCCATTCTAGATCTAAAAAATCTAAATCAGTTCCTTGAAGATCCGCTCCTTTTGCATGGAGTCGATAAGGTCAGTAGTTTCTATCCTATAAGGAGTAGAACTTCTGGCTCGTCTATCGACATCAGGGATGCATATTTGCATGTCCCTATATTTCTCACTCATCAAAGGTTTCTGAGGTTCGAAGTAGAACAGCAGCACTTTCAGTTTGTAGCCTTGCCCTTCGGGCTAGCCTCAGCACCCCAGGTGTTCAGAAAAGTACTGGCCCCACCTCTAGCCAGGTTAAGGGCACAGGGCATAACAGTCTTGGTGTACCTAGATGATCTATTGCTAATAGACCAATCAGTGGCTCGTTTGGAGCAAAGTGTATGCATTACAACCAATTACCTGAAAAGTCTGGGTTGGATTCTCAACCTAGAGAAGTCTTCCTTAAAACCACTAAAAAAGCAGAGTATTTGGGTCTGATCATAGATATAGCCCAGAAAAAGGTGTTCTTGCCTCAGGCAAAAATCAACTCCACAAAAGAGTTGGTGCGGATGGTCAGGTCGAAAGGAGATCCCTCCATTCGCCTTTGCATGAGGTTGCTAGGAAAGATGGTGGCTTCATTCGAAGCAGTTCCCTATGCCCAGTTCCATTCAAGACCGTTGCAAAACAGTATTCTATTTGCTTGGAACAAAACAATCCAAGCTTTAGACTTGCCAATGCGGCTGTCCCCAAGGGTGTCCCAAAGCCTCAATTGGTGGTTACTAACCCAGAATCTGCTGAAAGGAAAATCCTTCAGACCAGTTATCTGGAAAGTGTTAATGACAGATGCCAGCCTTTCAGGCTGGGGAGCAGTACTAGAGAAAACAACTGTCCAAGGACAGTGGCCAAGAACCGAAAGGCCTAGAAGGTCACGGTATGCAGAAATTGTAAAGATGGCAGTGGAGGATCCATGGTCCCTTCCACTATGGCTAGACCTACTCTCACAGGGGCCGATATTCCATCCTACCTTAGGAATGCTAAATTTAACGGCTTGGCTATTGAAAACCACCTTCTGAAGAAACTTGGGCTTTTCGGGTCAGTTATCGCTACTTTAATTAATGCAAGGAAGCCAGCTTCCAGAACTATATATTATAGAGTCTGGAGGTCTTATGTTTCCTGGTGTGAATCCAAGGGTTGGCACCCTCAGAGATATATCATAGGCAGAATTCTTGCCTTTCTACAATTAGGGGTAGAGATGAAGTTGGCCTTGAATACTATTAAAGGCCAAGTCTCAGCTCTAACTTCAAAGACCGCTTGCTACACATTCTTTAGTCGAGGGTTTTATGCAAGGGGTGATGCAGATTATTACGCCAGTTAGATCACCTTTGAACCATTGGGACTTGAACTTAGGTTTGTCAGTGTTAGAGCCCTTTCACACTGGGGCGGGGGCGGCGGCGGCGGTAAAACGCCGCTATTATTAGCAGCGTTTTACCGTCGGTATGCGGCCGCTAGCAGGGCGGTTTTACCCCCCGCTAGCAGCCGAGAAAGGGTTAAATACCACCGCAAAGCGCCTCTGCAGAGGCGCTTTGCTGGCGGTATAGCCGCGCCGTCCCATTGTTTTCAATGGGCAGGAGCGGTATACACACCGCTCCTTCACCGCTCCGAAGATGCTGCTGGCAGGACTTTTTTTACCGTCCTGCCAGCGCATCGCTCCAGTGTCAAAGCCCTCGGGGCTTTCACATTGGAATGAAAGTAGCGGCACTTTCTGGTCGGTTTGCAGGCGCTATTATTAGCGCAATAGCGCCTGCAAACCGCCCCAGTGTGAAAGGGCTCTTACAAAAACAGCCATTTGAACCGATACAGCATATTCCCTTAGTCCTTCTGACAAGGAAGCTGGTGTTCTTGGTTGCTATATCCTCAGCAAGGAGGGTTTTGGAATCGGTTGCTTTTTCTTGTAAAGAGCCATACTTGATTATTCATGAGGACAGAGTGGTATTACGCCCTCGTCCCAGATTTTTTGCCAAAAGTGGTCTTAGGTTTTCACCTGAACCAGGATATTGTCTTGCCATTGTTTTTTCCAAAATCATGTTACAGGGAAGAAAAGTCACTACATTGTCTTGATGTGGTGAGAGCAGTCAAAGTCTTTTTAAAGACGACTTCTCAGATTCGGAAGACTGATGTCTTATTTATTCTACCAGAGGGTCCTAAGAAAGGACAGGCAGCATCGCAATCCACTGTTGCTAAGTGGATTCGGCAAGTTATAATTCAGACTTATGATTTAAGGGATAAGATTTCCCCTTTTCAAGTCAAAGTGTACTCTACCAGGTCGGTTAGTGCTTCTTGGGCTGTGCATCACCAGGCCTCCATGGCTCAGATCTGTAAGGCCACAACTTGGTCTTCAGTACATACATTCACCAAGTTTTATCAGGTGGATGTAAGGAGGCATGAGGATATCGCCTTCGGGCGCAGTGTGCTGCAGCCAGCAGTATAAGTCCTCAAGTCTGGGGGTACGCTGCGGGTTGTCTCTCCCTCCCCTCAAATAGCATTGCTAAGGGACGTCCCATTAAGTTAATAACTATGGCTCTGTGTCCCATGATGTACTCCAAGAAAAGGATTTTACAGGTAAGCTGTTATAAAAATCCTATTTAGCAGAGACCCTGGAGAATAAAATGTTGGTTGTTGCAATATTTTGTCACACTGTATTTGCGCAGCGGCCTTTCAAATGCATATTTTGGGGGAAAAAAATACACTTCAATGAACTAAAATACGATTTTGTTTTCGTATAATGTGGAAGATGATGTTACACCGAGAATTGTGATCTTTATTTATTCTAAAGCAAAAAAAATTATTGTGATTCTCATTTTCTCCAGAATTGTGCTGCTCTAATGTGTATGCGTGTGTGTGTGTGTGTATATGTGTGTGTATATGTGTGTGTATATGTATATATATATATATATATATATATATATATATATATATATATATATTATAACAACAAAAGCAATAAAACCTGCTGCTGTTTAGTACAAATTGTGGTAATTTTTTACTATTTTAAAATGTTATTTTCTTAAATTATTGCATTCATTTTGTCTTTTAGAATATGACTTCTGACAAAAGCTTGTCTGGTAATGAGCATAATCAAGCCAGTGATAAAGACAGGTATTTCTTTTATTTATAGTAGTATAATTTGTCTGTATTTTACTCCCGTTTTCATGCTTAGGAAATCTGTTTTCCAACAATAAGAGCCTGTTCACACTAACCACAAGCTAAAACGGCCTATTTTAGTTGGTGTCTTGTTTTGCCGGGCGGTGTAACGCACTGTTTCTCCCCATCACACTGTTTGCATTTTTTGCTTAATCTTTTATTCTACTTTATTGAGAGTGTACAAAATTTCAGTGCAGTGATCTGCAGTGCCATCTGATGCACTGTGGAAGATTGCAGCATGTCTTCAGTTTACACTTCACATAAGCATTGTGATGTGAACAGTTATTTTCTCTGTGCCCTTATGGTGAATGGTGTTGGTCAGATGTTAAAAAGCACCAGGCACCTCATGTGCAAACATGCCCTTGGGGCCCGGGTGAAAAATGAGCCAATGGGTAGTATAAGCTCTTAAGTTGTATCAAGCCCAAGTGCTAGATTTTTGCTTTGGATTTTTAGTGTTACAGCACAACAAAAAGCATTGCTCGATTTTTTTTTTTTTTTTTTTTTTTTTTTTTTTTTTTTTTTTTTTTTTTATACAGGTGTCTTATAGAAGTTACAGTGGATGATAATCGAGTATCATATTAGGGTCCCCAGCATGTAGGATACATTCTTAAAGACTGTGCAATGAGGATTTCCAAAGCAGCATTGCTTTTCTCACACAGGCAGGAAGTCAATTATTGCCATGTTGAAGCCATAATACATTACATACAGTAATGTGCAAAAGTTTTAGGCAGGTGTGAAGAAATGCCGTAAAGTAAGAATACTTTCAAAAATATATATTTTCATTGTCGTGTTTTTTTTTTTTTTTTTATCAATTTACAAAGTGAGCAAAAATGCTAAATCAAATCAATATTTGGTGTGACTAATATTTGTTATCAAATATTATATTCAATATTATGTCTTTCTCTTCTTTATGATTTCTCTTCTGTTCATTTATTTTCCATTTTGTTAATTGATAGAAATAAACTATTGACACTTTGTTTTCTGAAAGCTTTCTTAAAGCGTTTGTTAACCCAAAAAACCTGTTCCCTTAACCACTTCCCGCCCGGCCTATAGCAGATTGATGGCCGGGCGGTGGTTCAGTTATCCTGACTGGGCGTCATATGACGTCCAGCAGGATAACAGCCGCCGTGTGCATCGCGGCGATCGGTGGAGTGGTGTGTCAGTCTGATACACCGCTACACCAATCTTGGTAAAGAGCCTCCGGCGGAGGCTCTTTACCACGTGATCAGCCATGTCCACTCACAGCTGATCACGATGTCAATAGGAAAAGCCGTTGATCGGCTGACAGACACGAGAAGAGGAGAGCCGATCAGCGGCTCTCCTGACAGGGGGGGTCTGCGCTGATTGCCCCCCCTCGGATGCCCACACTAGACCACCAGGGAAGCCGCCTGGACCACCAGGGAAGGGGGCAACATGTGGATGGCCAGGTATGTACCCCATGGCCATCCACATGTGCAAATTATGCCCGATCTGTGCCACTTAGTGCCCACAAATGGGCACTGACTGGCACCATTATATATCAGCGATGCCCAGCAATGCCACCCATCAGTGTCATCAGTGCCACCCATCAGTGTCCATCGGTGCCACCTGTCAGTGCCCATCTGTGCCACCTATCAGTGCCACCCATAAGTACCCATGAGTGCCACCCATAAGTACCCATCAATGCCACCTATGAGTGCCCATCAGTGCCGCCTATCGGTGCCCATCATCAGTGCCACCTCATCAGTGCCACCTCATTGGTGGCACCTCATCGGTGCCCATCAGTGCTGCCTTATCAGTGCCCGTCAGTGCAGCCATATCAGTGCCCGTCATTGAAGAAAACGTACTTCTTTACAAACATTTTTAACAGAAACAAAGAAAAACTTTTTTTATTTGTTGCGCAAAAAATAATACCACCAAAAGAAAGCTCTATTTGTGAGAACAAAATGATAAAAAATTTGTTTGGGTACAGTGATGTATGAACGTGCAATTGTCATTCAAATTGCGACAGCACTGAAAGCTGAAAATTGGCCTGGGCAGGAAGGTGTCTAAGTGCCTGGTATTGAAGTGGTTAAAGCATGTTATACAGCACAAAGCTTGTGCTGTGTCATTTGGACCCCTGTAACACCTAAAAATACCTGTCTGATCCTGCCTGGCTATACCCTACCCTTTGTAAACTGACCACAGTGTATCATGGCTGCTGAGCCCTGACACTGTGGTCAGTTCACATGCCTCCGTCATCCGCAGCCCTGCTCTGCCTCCTCTCTGCTCCTGTGTCCCCCCCCCCCCCCCCCTGCCTGTCTGCTCATGTCAGCGCCCACCATTCCCCCCCAGCTCCTAATGCTCTCATATTAAATATACAATGCTCCTATCCCCTCTGTAATATTACAACAAGTGCCCCCGTGCCTGTGCTGTATAATAAATATGCTTATGTGTACCTCTAAGACATCAGCTCCTGGCGATCATGTGACTCCTCGGCTCTCTCTCTCTCCTCTCCGGCTGACGTCAGCGGGCTCGCCCTTTGGAGCTGTCAGCTGGGCAGAGGAGAGAGAAGGCACCTGAATGCTGGGAGCCGATGTGTTAGAGGTACAAATAAGCATATTTCTTATACAACACAGGCACAGGGGTACTTATTATAATATTACAGAGGGGATTGGAGCATTTTATAGAAATGGGTTAACAACCACTTTTAATTTACAGCATTTTTTCACACCTGCCTAACACTTTTGCACAGTACTGTAAATTAAAAAACGAAGACACTTTTCCATACATTGCAGGATTTACTGGAGAGTTACTGCACACCTAGTTCAACATTACCATGTAGAAACAATAGATTGTGGCGAATATGCCCCCTGACCCCCAGAAGATTTAATATTGGGAAAGTCACAATCGTAATGTATTTCTCTAAACTTCTCTATACAAACAATGAACGTGGCTACAAAAACAAATGGAACAAGTACAGAATTACAAGAAAGACATTGACATTGAAGTTAAAACTAAAGATAAAGTAAAAAACTGCACTGTTCATTCTGCAGTGAAATCGTTCAGCAGCGTTGTCAACTTGAGGGGCAGGCGCCCGTGCTTATCATTGGGACTCAGATCTCCTGATTCCAGGTCACCTGATCACTGTGATCGCCTCTGATTGTCTATCACAGTGATCGGTCACTGTGAAGCCCACCATGGTGTTTTCCTTCTCTGTGAATGGAGGGGAGAGATACTTGGTATCTCTCGCTCTCTCTCCTTGCAGAGAAAAAAAAAAGTGTGTGTGAAAAAAAATGAAAAAAATACCTAGATCAAAGTTTGATCTATGTCAGTGCCAGGGTTAGTGTTTGGGTCAAGGTCAAAGATCAGGGTCAGTATTTTTGTTTTTTGTTTTTATACAGCTACATTTAAA
This sequence comes from Aquarana catesbeiana, assembly GCF_042186555.1. Lineage (NCBI taxonomy): Eukaryota > Metazoa > Chordata > Amphibia > Anura > Ranidae > Aquarana > Aquarana catesbeiana. Next base: position 150,173,507 of record NC_133328.1, on the reverse strand, counting down.
AGGATTTTTTTTTTTTACTATTTTGGGACAGTTTTCCTTTGATAGTAAAAAGAAAATTTGGAGATATCCATTACCATTTACCACTAAATGAAAGCCTGATTTGTCCTTTAAAAAACACAGTATAATCCACCTAGATACACAAAGTAGCTGTGATGATATGTACAGTTATACTAACACATGTCAAAGTTGCAAAATTGTGCTTAGGCATTTAGATTTGTTTTACCCTTAAGCCCCATACACACTATCAGATTTTCCGCTGATTTTTGTCTTCAGATTTACCAAAACCATGTAGTACAAGGGCCTGCCTGATTTCATACAAATTGAAACTCCTAAGGTTTGATCTCATATTATATGGTTTTTGTAAATCTGAAGGAAAAAATCAGCAGAAAATCTGATAGTGTGTATGGGGCTTCAGGCGCAAAGGTAAGCTCAACTCCAGCAAACATTTTTAAGCAGTTTTTCTTTTGTAAAAAAATATTTAAATTATTTGAAAAAAGCTGTTTTAAGCACCAATATCCGTGTTATATGAATTGTCCCAACCTCTGTAGCTGATACTTCTGCTGGACAGCTTTAAAAGAAGTGGAAAGATCAACATGTTGTTCAGCTGAAAGGGAACAGCACTATTACTAACTGCTGGGGAGGGCGGAACTCGGCTTCAAGAAATTGAAATGAGTGCTACTTTGAAGTAATTTTTACTCTGACAAAAAATAAAGTTTCCGATCAGTTTTATTTTAGGTATACCGATAATGATTATGAAGAGGGCTTTACATCTCTGCAGAAGAGGCAAATGTGTGATTGGCATTCACACATTTGGCCTCAGATGATTACTGTAACATTACAGTACTATTGCATAACATGCGTTCTGCTTCATATGGGTTGTATATGACTCATCACAGGGGTTTACTAATTTGTGTTTTTTTTAATGCTTTTTTAAATGCTATGTGATGAACTTTGTATGAAGGAGTGTGTCACCAAGTGCTTCCCTCTTTCCATTGTGTAATTCACCTAGAAGATTTGCCCACTCTGTTGTTTTTGTAAGATTGCAATAGACTGCAGCTCATTAAGTCATGATGGTTCAGAACTGACTTTCAATGCTGCACTGGGGCAGATGGGCATTTTACATGCAATTATCCTAGTGTTTAAAGTTTATGTCAAGGTGTAATAAAAAAAACAAAAAAAAACACGCATTACATATCTACAATGCATGCCCCCATTCCTGTGTTTTATACCTTCAAAGTCCCTGCAAGTACAAAACAATAATACAAGTTGATTTTCCAAAAATGCACTCAGCCCTTTAAGTCTTGTTGCGGTGCCCAGCCTTCCCAGAAGAGTTGAAGCTGTTATAGCTGCAAAAAGGGTTAATGTGCGTGTAAAGGCAGGCGTCGCAATACTTTTGGTATTATAGTGTATGTGAACCCAGCCTGAGTGTGTCATTTAGCCCAGTATATTTTGCTTAAAGTGGAAGTAAAGGCAAAACCTAACCAACTCTAAACCTACTCTCAGCCACATTCTAAGTCTAATCTACCTAGCCCTGTATAGAGAAAATCACTATACTTACCTATTCTACAGTGGCTCTGGTCCGGTCTCCAGCAGTGCCCTGTGTTCAGAAGAAAGCTGACAATGGCTGGGAAATCATGTCTCCCATAGACTTGCTATGGTGCTTCCATTGTCACCTGCCTCTCCCACACACTGAAACCACCGCTGACAGTTTAGCCTGGGACTGGACTGGAGCGGCTGCAGAATAGGTAAGTGTAGCAATATTTTTCATTACAGGACCAGATACATTAGGCTTAGAATGTGGCTGAGGGTAGGCTTAGAGTTAAGCCGGCCATAGACGGTTCAAACCATGTATGGGCAGGCTGAATGTACCCAAGTTGATGAATCACAACCAGCCTGCCATACTTTAGAAGCAATTTTACAGCCGCTAGCAATAATCATTGTGTTCTCCCTGCAGGGACCCCCCCCCCCCCCCTTGGGAGGGCACAATGGCTCCACTGGAGGGATTCCACTGTCTGTGTTGATGGGAATTTCTGTTTTGCCTTTACTTCCACTTCAACTACTCAGCCACTCCTACACAGATCAGTCTGTTGTCCAAGATGAGGACTAGGTGGACTCTTTGAGATAACACAGGACCGTTCTGAATTTCTGACTAAACACTTTTTTTTTAAAACCTCTATAATAAAATGCTTTAAATGTTATATTTAAAGTGTATTTAGACTTTGATAGTATAACATCAATCTGTCCCTCTTATACACTTAAATAAATTTGCACTTCGTACTTGGAGATTGTACCATCTCCCTTGATTTCCCATAGGTTTCTGACCATGCTAAGCACAGAAGCAGATATTGTCTGACAAGGTCTGTTTGCTTTCCCTATCTTTCAGTTAAACAAGATGCCTATACTGTTATATTCAGCCCCCCTCCCCTTCCTTTCCCAGCCTTGCTCAGCTTTCTTATTTAGTAAACTCTTTGTGAAATGTAACAATAATGCTACATGTACATCATGGGACTGGCCACCTTTCCAACCATGCCCCAACCCTACAGAAGAGGAATCCTAACGTGACCACTGTATAAAAATAATTTTTGAGTTGATAAGCCATTTTCAAATACTGAGGAGTGCTTATTTAGGCCCCTTTCACACTAGTGAACCGTCAGTTTTTCAGGGGGACCTGATTAAACCCTTCAGTCTCTTCTGTGGAGCGGCCGGTCCGTTTACACCCGCTGACATTGGATCCTATCCGCTAAAAACAAACGGATGGGGATCCCCAACCTTCTGACAGATCAGATTGGATGGCAGTCAAGTTCAAATGCACAGGCAGTCTGTTTACATCCAGCTGCCCATAGAGGAGAGCGTCCACGCTGCCTAAATGGAGTGGACACGGACTGGCCATCCGCCTGCTCAGTGGGGATCACCGAACCGATTCCCTGCTGAGGAGGTGAATCCAACAGAGCCTGTCCCATATGGATGGGGCCTAATAGAAGTAAAGGAATAGAAAATAATAAACAATAATACTTGCCTAGATGGCTGTAGGAGCGATCCCAGTGCAGCTGTCTCCCACCAGCTCTACACTTAGAACTGAACGTTCAAAGACCACTGATCGAACAGTTCTCAGTGATCAGTCTGCAGAGAGCCAGTGACTGTCAGTCACAAGCTCTTTGCTCTGCCCCTCAAGCGCTTACTGGAGCACCGAGCTGTGGAGGGGTGAGAACAGGTCCTTCAGTCTCCCAGCGGCTTCCTCAGAGGCTGAACCAGCTGTCGGTCCAGACTTCTAGACAGATCCTGACTGTAAAGTCAGGATCTTTCCAGGGCTCAGACTGGCTGTGTGACATCAGCCGACAGCTAACTTTAGCTCACTGTCGGCTGAAAACAGGTCACAAGAGTGCAGAATGAAGTGCACTCCTGTGACCCATAGGAGGAGTAGTTCCAAAATAGCTTTGACCATACTTCTCCTTAAAGTGATCGTCTATTTGTAAATCACAGACTTCACAAGTTTTAAAAGAGCAAGATTGAGCAAATAAGAGAAGTTCATTGTTAGAGTTTACATACGCTTTAACCCCTTATCTATGAACAAATGTTTATGAATGGAACTGAATACAGGGGGTTAGAGCTGCACGATTCTGGCTAAAATGAGAATCGCAATTTTTTTGCTTAGAAGATAGATCACAATTATCGCGGCCTAACATCACCTTTCACATTAAAACAAAAAAAAATTGGGCTGACTTTACTGTTTAATTTTTAATTCATTGAAGTGTATTTTTTCCCAAAAAATTGCGTTTGAAAGACCGCTGGGCAAATACAGTGTGACATAAAATATTGCAACAATTGACATTTTATTCCCTAGGGTCTCTGCTAAAATATAATGTTTGGAGGTTCCAAGTAATTTTCTAGCAAAAAATATTGATTTTAACTTAAGAAACAAGTGTCAGAAAAAGATTTTCACTTTAAGTGGTTAAACTTCCTGCATTTACAGTTTGGATTTTTTCTTTAGACACCAAAGTTTATCCCTTTTGATCTAAGAAGGAAGAGTTAGCTACAGTGTTTCATGTTAAAAACTTGGCAGACTGCCGGGATGTTTTCTTTTGACAGCTGAGTGAGCAGATAAGTCTCTCTACTTGTTATATGAAAGAATCTGCAAACTCTGCAATAGAGATCGTCAGGGGGGTTGAATCGAGATCACAATTTTTTAACGATTAATTGTACAGCTCTACAGGGGGTTGAAGCAAATTCACTGCTGCTGCTGCATTTGTGAACTTGCTATTGATTTTAGAGCCAGCGAAGGGCTTCAGATAAAAGTAATCTGGGCAGCTCTTGACCCAGCTAATCACTTTTATGGTCTCTGAAGGTGTGAATATCTGTTCCCCTACCTGACTTTGACTAGTGAAGCTGAAATTGACGTATTACCTCACTTCTGGGTCTACAGATGTCATTCATCAGCTAAGGTAGCTATGGACGCAGCCAATTAAGCACAATCTGTACTTGATTAGCTACTGTGGAAGTCAGGGGAGACATTGGGTGTTTAATAAACCCCTGATGTCTCCATAAATCACCTGCCCAATGCTAATGCATAGGGGGCTTGTTGGTCCCCTTTTGATTGCAATAAAGTTAAACAAGTGTAAAAAAATAAAAATAATTAAAAACATTTTTAAAGCACTTAGTACACACTCTAATTCAAATGCACAGCATAGAGCGAGCACATGTATGTAAACATAAATTGCACCACACACTTGAGGTACCAGCATAAACATTGGAGTGAGAGCAATAATTCTAAGGCCATAATTCGTAACTCTGGAGGGCTGGAAAATAGGGACACCTACACCATTGACAACATAACCTGTAGCAATCCAATACTCAGGTCTTCTTTGGCTATATTAAACTAGCAGTGAGGTTGAGGTGCCCTCTTGTGTTTAGATATCAACAGTAATTATTTCAATGTCCAGTATTGTTGGACTTCCATTATACTCTTCCTGCCATCTGGGCGTGGGTGAGGTTCAATATATGTAAGGGGTGGTTCCCCCTTTTTTTTTTCCTTCTTTCTGCCCTCAGGGGTTTGAGATGCATGTGACTACAATCTTGATCTAATGTAGTGGCTTTTTGGCATGCACTTCATGTAATAGTGTTTTTCCTGATGAAGCTAATATGGTAAAACATGTCGCAGTTACTTATTTGTATGCACATATATTAATTTCTGGTTTCTTTTGAACAAACTGGTTTTAATGTACTGTTGAATAACACTGAGTTTTTATAAATCATTGTGTAGTCAAGTGTGTTGGCAGCATTAAAATCCCCACTACTCTTGCATATTGAGTTTGCTGTACTCATTAAAGGGTTGTAAACCCTCACGGTTTTTCACCTCAATGCATTTTATGCATTGAGGTTAAAAACCTCTTGTAGTTCACCAGCCCCCCTTTTACCTACCTGAGCCCAGTCGTACCTTCTCCAGGCGGTGTCTCGGATCCTAATTGGATAGATTGACAGCAGCACAGTCATTGGCTCCCGCTGCTGTCAATCAAATCCAATGACGTGGGGGCGGAGCCGAGTCCTGCTGTCTGTGTCAATGGACGCAACAACAGGACACAGGAGCGCGCCCGCACGGGTGCCCCGATGGAGAGCACCACTGAGGGACCCCAGAAGAGGAGGATCAGGGCCACTCTCTGCGAAACCAATTGCACAGATGAGGTAAGTATGACATATATTTGTTTTTTCTTTTTTAAAAGGAAGGTTTACATATCCTTTATGGGATGTGGTGCCATCGGTTTTCCCGCTGTCCATCACTTTATCTATAAAATTCATTTTATTGTATTTTTTTTCTGCAATATGCATTTAATAAGGGTCAACAAGCTTTTGATCACTTTAGATTTGCTTCTCTTGCCATACAAGTCTATAGGAATACAAAAGCAACTGAAGAATGTCAAACATAGGTCAACTGCACCTGCAATAAATTGTGAGTGATCTCCGCAGCACGTCATCTCCAACTTGTGTCAAAAGCACACTGCGTTTGCCAGTCGAAGCCTTTTGTCACAGGTCCTAACCCACGTTGAACTTATAAACAAGACAGCAGCTGTATGTATGTTTAAATGGGGATTAGTCTCTTCCAGTCTTACAAGTGAAGAGATATCTGCTCCACAAAGCACTACATGCAGCAGTCTTTGGAACTGATCTCTCTTTTATATTCTTCTGTGAGAGGTTTCGAGAGTGATCAGGCAAAAGGTTATGTTCACACATGTGCCATGCATTTTCGCAAACGTTAGAGATGAACTCCAGACAGATATAAAAACACAGTTTTCTTAAATTATGAATTCATTGCAAAAAGCATGACATGCGTTTTCACATGTAGGTGACAAATGTTTTTCAATCTGGCCTGTAATCCTCTAAACAGCAGCAGTTATGATAAGAGAGGAAGTACACCAGTAGCACGAGTGATGATCTCATCAGAGTGCTGTTTCACTTTTATGCCACGTACAGGCGAACGGAATTTCCGACAACCAAACCGTGGATTTATTTCCGACGGATGTTGGCTGAAACTTGTCTTGCGTACACGCGGTCGCACAAATGTTTTCCGATTGGCAAGAACGCGCTGACGTACAACACGTACGACAGGACTAGAAAAAGGAAGTTCAATAACCGGTGCGGCTATTCTGCTTGATTCCGAGCATGTGTGGAATTTTGTGCGTCAGAATTGTGTACACACGATCAGAATTTCCGACAGATCCAGCACTCAAATTTTTGTTGTCGGAATTTCCGACAGGAAATGTCCGATGGAGCCTACACACAGTCGGAATTTCTGACAACAAGCTCACATCGAACATTTGTTGTCGGAAATTCAGATCGTGTTTACGCGGCATTACTGTCCAGCCTGGAACAATTCTACCTGTATTCCTTAAAGCGGAGTTCCACTAGTTTTTAAGTTTATTAAAAGTCAGCAGCTTCAAAAAGTATAGCTGCTGACTTTTAATAAACAGACACTTACCTGTCCCACGGTCCAGCAATACGGCCGCCCGAACCCTTGCACCTTTCCCTCTCCTCTCCGCGGCGCCGACAATCCAAGTGTAGGCACCCGGCTGTCACAGCTTGCGGCCTCACAGACGGGTGCGCACTGCGCATGCGTGAGTCTGTTCTCAGTGGCTGGGCCGTTTTCTGGGACCTGTAATGTGTCCCAGAAGATTGCAGGGAGGGAGAGGGAGAGAAGGAGTCGCCTAAGTGGCGAGAGCGGAAGTGGGAGCTGGGTACCTGTGAAAACTAGGTACCCAACCCCCCCCCCCAGATGTGGCATGTAAGGGGGCGAGGAGTGCTTAAAACGGAAGTTCCGCTTTAACTGAGTCTGCAGAAGGATTTAAGGGGTATTAGAGGTGCCCCCTGTATCCACAAACACCTGCTGGCTTTGTCATAAATGATCCATCACTGCTGCGCCATGAACTTCCTGGATCCTCAGCAGACACTGAGGGCATCTGAGCGATAGACTCCCACTACAATCAGACAAACAGTAGGGAAGAGGGTGCAGGAAGGGTGTATGTATGTTTGTGCACACAGCTCAGGGAAGGAGCAAGCACAGGTGTTTCCTTGTCACACGGCTAGCTAAGGAGACATCTGCAAACAGGAAGCCAAGGACAGCGACCTTGGGACCTCTAGCTATAAGAGGAAAGGAACATCTCAGAAGAGGAGGACTACACATAATATGTATTTTGGGACCTCCTCTTCTTTCTATAGTAATAATAAAAAAATAAAAAAACATAGTTTAGTATTACTGCATGATTTTGCTTTCTTCTTTTTTTTTTTTGGTAACACGTATTGTGAGGGAACCATTTCAGTAGACCTGAATGGAAAAATGCAAGTTGGAGCACCCAAAATGCAACAAGCGGGACTTGTTTCAACGCATCTCAGTAGATCGTTGGTGTAACTATGGTTGGTTATAAAGACCTGGATTGTGGACAGTGCTTATTCCCAGGCATGCAGCAACATTCTGAAAATTGAAGAAAGGAGGAAGAGATGAGTGTGCTCTGGTGAGGCTGGGTATCCGGTCCTTAGTAGCAGTGGAGGGATGGCACTGAAGGCAGCACTTTGTAGAGAAGAAGCAGCTCTGGAGGGTCATAAAGGAAAGAGAAAGGCGCCTCTAAGTGCAGTGGTTAGAAGATTTATTACAGTCACAATGGGATTAAAAACACTTTCAAGAGAGTAAGAGGTCATAGGCATATAATGATTAGTCCTCATGCGGATCGCTATAATCCTCGTCTGGGGGAGAGAGCCGTCCTGCAGCTGTCAGTCCCTGGTGACGTGGATTGGCTAGGAGGTGAAGATGCGATGAGGCGGACCGGGTTCTGAAACCCAGCTGGAACGCACGCGGCCCATGTCATATCAGGTGAAGGTGGTGGGTGGTAACACGTTTCGGAGCATGCACAGCTCCTTCGTCAGACAACATTTAGCCACGTGCATTCCAGCTTGGTTCCAGGACCCTGGCCGCCTCCTCGGATCTTCACCTCCTCACCAATCCACATCACTGGGGACTCTGACAGCTGCAGGACGGCTCTCTCTCTCCCCCAGACAAACGAGGATTTACAGTGATCCGCATGAGGACAAATAATTATATGCCTATGACCTCTTACTATCTTGCAAGTGTTTTTAATCCCCTTGTGCCTGTAATAATAAAACTTCTAACCACTGCACTTAGAGGCGCCTTTCTCTTTCTATTCTAAAAATTGTTACTAATGTGAATGAGCCCCAAGGAAAACAAATTGGAGACATAAATTCACAGTTAATGCTCAGCAATACTGGTGTTGTGTATATATTAAGCAAAACAGTGTATAGTGCAACATTTTAGTATAACCATTTGTTTTCAGGAGCAATATAACGGAGAAATATAAACAACTTTCATGCTACGCACTCCCCCCATCCCAATGACTTTTGTTTTCTGATTTTAGTTCCTTCTTTAGGGCCAGCTCACACCTAAATTGCACAGTACTGTAGTACCATGTAAGCCTGCGCAGGCTTACACACTGTGTTTGCGATCAGCATTTGGAGTGTTGCTAGGAATACAGTGCGTTTTGAATGCAGTGCAGGGAACACCTACTGAATACAGTTTTCCTGCACCGCGTTCAGGAGCGAACAAGCCCTTAAAGTGTATTTAGCCACATTTAGAGTTTCCAATCAGATGCCCGGATGCACAGAATTCTGTTTTCTCTAAACACACCTAGACACAGGTAGACGCTGAGTTTGATCGACCCCATTGGGAAATCATGATCTGCTTTTATAAGCATTTATAAATGTAGATTTGACACTGCCAGTGTGGATGAAGCCTTAGTAAAAGGTCTCCATGTTGCAGTACAGTATGGTGTAGCTATGTTAAGAGGTCAAAAGCTGTCCTCGATGGTAACTTACGAAGACTTTGTAACAGTCCTTAGAATTAGAAGGCTCAGTAGGTGAAAAACTGTGCTTTAAAAGAACTCCCAGTTAACAGTCATTTCTAGATGTATGGGTCAGTCCCAGATCTCATGGGTGCTATCTGCCGATAGAGAAACCTTGATCTGTGGGCACAGTGAACCGACTCCTATGCCAAGTTGCAATATTAATAGTGTGTTTGTGTAGGAAATATGAACTCTTAATATATGAGTCATGCATCCCAAGCAGGGATTCATAATAAGGTAGTACAATATCACTCAGATTTAGGACTGCCCTGTACCTCAACAATGATTCAAGGCTTTGCTGGTAATAACCATAAATTGCTCATTCTAGCAAATTCTGAGTATTTTTAGATTTCTTTGTGTTCCTTATGTAAAAAGTTCAGATCACATTTGCCCTGATATAGATGTCTCTGCCCTGAATGAAAGTTCTGCTGTACAAATGAATCATACTACACACAGGTTTTTAACAGTTAATATTATAAAAGCTTAACTTTAGGTAGATAGTTTAGGAATAACTAATTTAAAATCATTAAATTTGTGTGTTTAAAAGTAATTATAAGTATCTGTATTTGACTTTGCCTTAGCCTTTTGCAATCCCCTGTACAGCTAATTGGGAGAAAGAGAAGCAGCAAAATTAGACCATCAGCTGTGCAAGCCAAACATACATTCACATTTTCTTTAAAAGAGAGAGTCTTCTCTTCTGGGTCACAAGAGTGCATTTACTTTTGTGACCCAGAATCAGCCAATAATGAGTTAAAGCCTGCTGTTAGGTGACATTGCAGATCCACTGCAGGCTCTAGAAGGATTCCAGCCATGTTGTTGGGATCCACTCGGCTGCCTGACTGACAGCTGGCTCCTCCTCTTAGCATGCAGATGAGAGCTGCCCTCTGAGTGATCAGAGATGATGATTGCTCAGTTCTTGCTCTTAAGCAGGGTATACACGAAGAGGTTTTTTACATTGAACCAGCAGGTCGAACGAAAAATACACAGATATCTGCATCCACTCAAGCAACCCCCCCCCAGATCTTCAGAATACACAGATCAATGCTGCAGCCAATTGCTGAAAGCGCTGATCAAGTGCTGATTTTCCAGCATGGCATTTGACAAAACAACAAGCTTCTGTTGAACAGACAGGGGTACACACGTACTCAATTTCAGCCAGTTCCTGCTGAACCGGACAATTTTTTTTGTACGTGTATACCCAGCTTTACAGCAGGCAGCGATGCTGCAACACCAAAGTGAGTATAGACACTTGTTTTTTTATTAACCCCAAACTGATCCTTTTAAAGAAATAGTAAACTCTTGCTTTTTTTTTTTTTTTTTTTTTTACTTTTAAAAGATTGGGTAATAAATCTGGGTTAACAAATTAAGTCAAATAGAAAGCTGTGACAAAATAACTTCTGTAAAAGAATTACATAGATCAGAAATACTATATACAGTATCTCACAAAAGTGAGTACACCTCTCACAATTTTGTAAATATTTACTTCTATCTTTTCATGTAATAACACTGAAGAAATGACACTTTGCTACAATGTAAAGTAGTGAGTGTACAGCTTGTATAACAGTGTAAATTTGCTGTCCCCTCAAAATAACTCAACACACAGCCATTAATGTCTAAACCGATGGCAACAAAAGTGAGTACACCCTTAAGTGAAAATGTCTAAATTGGGCACAAAATGTCAATATTTTGTATTGCCATCATTATTTTCTGGCACTGCCTTTACTCTCTTGGGCATGGAGTTCACCAGAGCTTCACGGGTTGCCACTGGAGTCCTCTTCCACTCCTCCATCACGGAACTGGTGGATGTTAGAGACCTCGCACTCCTCCACCTTCCGTTTTGAGGATGCCCCACAGATGCTCAAGAACATGACACTCCCACCACCATGCTTGACTGTAGGCAAGACACACTTGCACCAGTATGAGAGAGTGAGAGCGATAACACCAATTTACACTAATTTACATTGTAGCAAAGTGTCATTTCTTCAGTGTTGTCACATGAAAAGATAGAATAAAATATTTACAAAAATATGAGGGGTGTACTCACTTTTGTGAGCTACTGTATGTATAACAAGGTAGGGCACTTAACAGGTAGAAGACTACGAGTGCACTTTTGGTTCTGAGTAATAAGAAAACAATGAGCAACCATATTCACCCCTAGGAGAACAAACTGTGAATAGGGTTACTAGAAGAGGATGACAATAAACCATTGAGAAGAAGGGAAGCAGTTAAGGTAATAAATGGAGTTGGTGAACAGCTCTAAAATAAATATTCATTACCTGAGATAATAATTACAGTAATTAAGAGTGGAAGTACAGTTCTTTAAAAAATTGAGAGGCTTTGGGATGGTTGAACCGTATATGCCAGTGTTTTTTTTAGGGCTAGCATTAATTAGTTCATAGTGTGCTTGGGTGTTGAGTCTTATGCCGCATACACACGGCCGGACTTGCCAACGGGCTAAACTCCGTCGACATTTCCGACGGAAAGATTTAGAACATGTTCTATATCTGAGTTCGTCGGAAATGCCGACAGAAAAAGTCCGATGGGGCATACACACGGTCGGAATGTCAAACGAAAGCTCCAATCGGACTTTTTTTGTCGGGAAGTCTGGCCATGTGTGGCTCGGCCATTCAAATGGCTGGAACCCATGAACCCAGAAAGAAGACCAGGTGAAGATGAAATCCCTGTCAGTGGTCAGCGTGCGGCTGGAGGGATCTGTTTTTTAGGTAAGTCTGTCATAGTGCAGTGCATAGTAGCACTTTGTGACATAACCCTGCAGGTGAAATAGTTTTTTTTTTTCTTTTTTTCTTTAAACATGGTTTACTACAGCTTTAAGGGTTAATATTGGAATCTAGGTTTTGGGCTGAAAACACAAACTGTCTGTGTTGCCTAAAGCATCCGATCAGTTAATTTATTTTAAAGTGCTACAGCGAACCAGCACATGAAGGGATGAAGCAGATGCAGCACAGGTCTTGGTTTTTCAGTTGTCTTGATTTTCAAACTTTCAACCACAAGGGGGAGTGCTTGTACTTCATATAGCCATCATCTTCATTAGTAGCTACATTTTCTGTTTTCTAAGGCACTAAAAAAAAAAAAAAAAAAAGATGCAAAGCACTAAAAATAAATTAGAACAAATGATCTATGCTGCAGATTGTGCAGTTTTATTTGCCTTACAGAAACATCTGTTTTGCCTCTGAAAACCCCAAAGTGTTTTGAACATAAGTGTAAACCACTTAATTAACAACCTGAGGCCTAAAAAAATCTGGCATTTTTCATGCTTCTTTTCCCATTCTTGGTGGTTTACTAAAGTCAGATATGTTTTTTTTTAGTATATTTACCATTATTATTAGTCATAGCATTTTTATTGATTTTAAAATGTAGCACAGTTATAAATCTGATCTCGACACAGTAATAATTAGAGCATTAATCAATTAAATATTTAACCACTTCAGCCCCGGAAGGATTTACCCAGTTAATGACCAGGCCATTTTTTTGCGATACAGCACTACGTCGCTTTAACTGAAAATTGCGTGGGCGTGCGACGTTGAACACAAACAAAATGTATTTACATTTTTCCCACAAATAGAGCTTTCTTTTGGTGGCATTTCATCACTGCGGTTGTTATTTTTTGTGCTATAAACAAAAAAAGACCAACAATTTTGAAAAAAATATATATATTTTTTACTTCTTGCTATAATAAATATCCGAAAAAAAAGTAAAATAAAACCAATTTCTTCATCAGTTTAGGCCAATATGTATTCTTCTACATATTTTTGGTAAAAAAAAAAATTGCAAAAAGCGTATATATTGATTGGTTTGCGCAAAAGTTATAGTGTCTACAAAATAGGAGATAGGTTTACGGCATTTTTATTTATTTATTTTTTTTTACTAGTAATGGTGGTGATCAGCGATTTTTTTTTTTTTTTTGTGGACTGCGACATTGCGGCGGACAGATCAGACAATTTTGACACTTTTTTTGGGACCAGTGACATTTATACAGCGATCAGTGCTTAAAAATAGCCACTGATTACTGTATAATTGTCACTGGCAGAGAAGGGGTTAACACTAGGGGGTGATCAAGGGGTTAAGTGTTCCCTAGGGAGGGGTTTCTAACTGTGCGGGAAGGGGACTGACTGGGAGTAGAGAGAGATCGCTGTTCTTGATCACAAGAAACAAATCTCTCTCTACTCCCCTGTCAGAACGGGGATCTGATTGTTTACATTGACAGATCCCCATCCTGGCTCTCTGTGAAGCGATCGCGGTTGGCTGGTGGACATCGCGGTCGCCGGCCACACGCATGAGCTCTGGCGTCGCGCCTCGGGCTTGCTATTGCTCTTAAAGTAGCCAACGTACACCTAGGCGATTCGCGCAGCCGTGCCAACCTGTCGCAGTCTAATGACGGCGGCTGGACGGCAAGTGGTTAAACAAAGATATATGTAAAATAAGAATACAATTAGCATTATTGTTGTGTTTTGTTTTGTTTTTTTTCTTTTTTATATAGATGTTGGTTAAATTAGAAAACTGAGAAAATTTATTCGACTCCCATGAAATTGCCATCATCCCTTATAAATTATAGAAGGAGAACCTCAAAATGGGATTTTTAGGGCAATTTGACAAAAAAATATGGAAAAATCAATAAAAAATATATGATTTTATTAATACACAAAAAGTCATAAAATTCTTATGGAAAAAAAAACACAAGAAAAACATAGATACATGAGTTGAAATAAGATAATACAATAATTGACATAAGTGGCAAAATCTGCCAATTATTGTTTAATGTTATTTCAACTCATGTATCTATGTTTTTCTTGTGTTTTTTTCCATAAGAATTTTATGAATTTTTTGTGTATTAATAAAATCATATATTTTTTATTAAATTTTCCATATTTTTTTGTCAAATTTCCTTTAAAAATCCCATTTTGAGGTTCTCCTTCTATAAATTAGAAAACTGTTTTCTAGATATCACTCTTACCAGTTGGCCACTACTTATTTTCAAAGTGTATATAAAAAATATTAGGCACGCCCATACACGCACACATTTGTATGAAATTTCTCATCCATACATATGATTTGACAAATGTCATTCGAATGTACTTCAAAATGCTTGTTTGCATTCAACATTTGATTTTGGAATGAGTGAAAGTAACATTCACTAAGGGCTCGTTCACAGGCCCGACGGACTCCGCTTTGCTCAGTGGGGGATCGATCTGCTGATCGCCGTTGAGCAGGCGGATGATAGCTCCGTCTTCGCTCACTGTGCTGAGACGGACCTTTCAGAGCCCCGCTCTCCTCTATGGTGAGATTAGATGAAAACGAACCGCCTGTCCGTTTTTCCATCCGATTCTCCAGACGGATGGAAAATAGGGTCACCATCCGTCTGGATTTCACGGACCGGATCGGATCAGATAACGGCGGATGTCAGCGGAAATGTCACCGCGGACATCCGCAGCTCCATAGAGGTAAATGGAGCATCCCGCCTGAAAAACTGACAGTTGGACCTGATCGGAAAGCCCCTGTGAAAGGGGCCTTAGAAATTTGTTCATTTAATCTTTGTTTTCAAAACAAAAATGACTGGCAAAGAAAAAAATTATTAGAAAAGAAATTTGTTCATTCAAGAAAAGAATGTCGATTTGACCCCCACTAATAACGATTCGAAAATCAAATGAACGTTCCTGAAACAAAAGTTTTCAAACAAAGTTCTTTTAGTTTTCGGCCACCTTGGCTTAAGAGGCCCACAGACCTAGTTCTGTATAGTGGAGAGTAATGTTGGCACGGGGTATAGTTTTATGATATACTTTTTTTTTTTTTTTATTGTTCTGCAGCTTATTCCCACATTTATAGGCCCCTGTGATATAAAAATGAATAAATATGTAATACATTTTATATTGAAATAAACCCATGGACTAACCACACCTGGTAAGGTGACTCCTGTTTTATAGAGTAGGGACTTTTCGATGCCTTAGACACATTTCTGTTGGATATACCAAAGCCTGGATGCTCTATTATACACTTATCAACCACAAATTCTGTAAATGAAATAAATTACACAGTAATTAGGGATACTGAAGAGTTGGCATGGCAGAGGAGTCATTACTGCAGGTCTGCATGAGGAGTTGAGATTGATGTACATTCGGAGCTTTGATATGAGAAATGGATTTGATATAAGAAAGCTTTGATTAATGTGGTTGTAAACCTCAGACATAAAATATGAAAAAAGCACATCCCTCTATAGTGTTTACTTGTCTCATTTAAGAGCACCAAGTTTCATTTCTGTCTGCTGCTTCGTTCCTCTGCTATAAGCATGAATCACTTCTGGCAAATTTTCCTGACACCAAGAGAAAAAAAGGTGACAGGGAAGGGGAGCTCCAGCTGATTGACAGCCTCATCTCTGTTCCTGTGTGCTGTGTGAAGGGAGGCTTGTCTCTTCCTTCCAATCAGCTTTCAGAGCTCTCCTCGCTGAGCTCTGCAGAGTGTAACTTCAGCTCTCCACCCCTTTTTTTTCTCAAAGCTTAGACGGGTTGTATAAATTCTGGACTTTGAACAGCTGTAGAGAAGAGAATACTGCAAATAAACAGGTACAACTTCTGTAGGAGGATTCGATTCATCTCTATGTATCACCTAAGACCAGTCACTTTACTGAATATATGTGAGGGTTTACAACCACTTTTAAGCAATATGGTGTGTATGTATGTAGTAGCTTGGGCCACGTTGCACTAAAGATTTTTTTTATTATTATTAAAATGTTTTTTTTTTTTTTTCCATAACCTTCAGCAGCATAATATACAATTTAGTTTTTTTGATTTTAAAGGAGAATTGTACCTAAAGGCATGAATGTATGTGTTCATTGATTGTTATCTGACCACATCTACCGCCAGACCTAAAAGTATCTGTTTCCTTATTTGCACTTTGACAATGATTTGTGATGGTTTGTGGCCAAGTAACTGTATAACTGACCACCGCTTACTTCCAAAAAGAGATGGAAACGACCATCAAGCAGGTGAGAAAAGATCCTAGATACTGAAAGCCTCAGAACAGCAACATTTTTGCTTTTTCACTTATTGCATTTTGTGATGTCTTTGGTGTGAAATGTGCACTCTGAATGGTCTGATTTTCTTAGTTACCTTCACAGAGTGCAAAACTTCTCTGATTTTTTTCTACTGTTACTAATAAAGCATTCTTGTATGCTTGTTAACCACTTGACCTCTGGAAGATTTACCTCCCTTTAAGACCAGGCCATTTTTTGCGTTAGGGCACTGCGTTACAACTGACAATTGCGCAGTTGCATGATGCTGTACGCAAATAAAATGTATGTCTTTTTTTTCCCCCCTCAAATAGAGCTCTCTTTTGGTGGTATTGGATTAATTAATTTTTTCATTTTTGTGCTATAATCAAAAAAGGTCGACAATTTTGAAAAAAAAATTATATTTTTTACTTTTTGCTATAAAACCTATCAAATAAAAAAATGTAAAAAAAATCAAATTTCTTCATTAATTTAGGCCAATATGTATTCTGCTACATATTTTTGGTAAAAAAAAACAAAAAAACACCCAATAAGCGTATATTGATTGGTTTGCGCAAAAGTTATAGCGTCTACAAAATGGGATATTTTTATTTATTTTATTTATTTATGTATTTATTTTTTACTAATAACCGCAGCGATTAGTAACTAGCGGGACTGCGATGTTGCGGCAGACAGTTGAACACTAACTGACACTTTTGACACATTTTGGGGACCAGTGACACTAATACAGTGATCAATGCTAAAAATATGCACTGTCACTGTACTAATGACACTGGCTGGGATGGGGTTAACATCGGGGGCAATCAAATGGTTAATTGTGTGACTAGCTAGTGTGTGTGTCTGCTGTAGGAGGTGCTTTTACTAGGGAAAGGCTTGGATCCGTGTCCCTGCTTTGCAGGAACACAGGACCCATGCCTTTCCTACTGACAGAATGACAATCTTCCTTTTTCATTTATGGGCAGACCGCTGTTCTGCCTCTGTGCTGGATGATCGTCGGGTGCCGGCAGACATAGAGTCCGCGGTACCTGCAGATCAGCTCCCTCTGTGTATATAATTACAGCAGTAGCGGGCCACCGGTGGTGCGCATGCGTGCCCCAGACCTGGAATGATCAGATCAGGAACTAGGTACGTGATCCGGCATGGCAGTGCCACCTTGCTGCTGTATAAGTAAGTTATACAGGCGGCAGGTGGTTAAGCGTCCATTCACCCTATGCGCGCCTTACCATACTTCACCGCCTTCCTCTTCTAACAAGCTGCTCAGACACAAAACGCATTAGCGCCTTGAGGCGATTCAGTTTGCATTTGCAGCGCTTTACAAATCATTCATTCATTCACCGCAAAGCATGCCAACTCCCATTTAGTGTGTTTGTGAGATGCAGTGCCATTTATTTGAATGTAAACTCACCATTCAGGCAGATGTGCACTGTAGCGTATTGCAGGCGGCCCAAAGTGTGGAAAACATTTGCTATGCAAATTGCAAACCAAATCCTTTACAAATAAACTCCTCTGAGTTTGTAGGTATCCAAAACACTGCTGATAGTACTTTTATTGTGTAATGTGGTAAAAGTTATAACTCAAAGGAAAACATATAGCTTTTAGTGAATCAGCCACTTTCACACTTTGCGTACAACAGCTGTGTAATTTGAGCATGAGATAGGTAGCGTTTGCCTTTGTTGAGCTGTACAAGTAGCTGTTTAGGCTAGGTTGTACATCGAGGATAGTTAGTGGTGACTGCACACCGGTCATACCAGCTACAGCATTTCCTTTTCCTCCGAGCTGGCAGACATTGTAGTAATTACATTGTAACTGCTGTAGTAGCAATCCAGCCAAGTGTGGCCTTGTCTTGTTTTGTGCATTGCACATGTTAGAGCCTAGTCTGTGTAAAGCTAACACAAAAGAGTTATATCTAGTAACAAGTCAATGGATTTCATTTTGATAAGCAGTGCTGGTTAGTAACAAATGGAAATTGTTTGCTGTAGAATAACCTCTTAACTCAAAGAGGTACTGCAGTCTGCTCACATAATTTGTAATAAAAAACATCTTTGCCAGTCTGAAGCTTCCCCCAACCACTTTTCATATTTTATATATATTGTGATTCTGTACTTGCCAAAAATGCTGCAGAAATCTCCCTCCACTAAGTCTGGCTGCATCCTTTTTAACTGTGGGCAGCTGAAGCTGCTGCCTGTTCACCTCCTGGCTTTGAACAGACACACAGAGGCACACCTCAAGTTCTGCAGCTCTTATTGGCCCTGTTATGACTCGCCCCCCTCCCTTCCTGGCAAACTGTCAGGAGAGTGAGAGAGCTGTGCATGATGTCATAAGCCTAGGCTTTTTACCAGACAAGAAACAGGAAGTGGGCTGTATAAGGTATTTACTGGCAGAAAAAAAATGTTTTACTATCCAAAGTTAAAGCAACAAGGGCAGAAGATTTAATAGATGGAAAGATGACAAAATGACTGAAGTTCCACTTTAAAAGTGATTGTAAAAGAAAAATTAAAAAACAAAACAAACATGTTACATTTACCTCCTCTGTGCAATGGTTTTGCACAGAGCAGCCCCAATCCTCCTCTTTTCTGGTTCCCCCCGCAGCACTCTGGGCCCCTCCTCTTTGCCGAGTGCCCCCATAGCAAGGCGCTTACTATGGTGGCACTCATGCATGCTTGCTCCCGAGCCTACTCTCTGTGTTCATAAGACAGCCCTAATAATCCATATTCCCATCGCACGCGTTCCTGGATAAGCTCACAAAAGTTTGGGTGCTGCAGCAACAACCAGCTGGAGTCTGGTCCAGAAAGTCACAAAGTGGATATTTGCCAGCACACCATGGATCAACAAAGTACCATCCAAACTGATTATTTATTGCATGATCACATCACAAGAACAGTGCAACATTTCAGAGTCACGCAGGACCCCTTCGTCAGGCATGCCTGATGAAGGGGTCCTGCGTGACTCCGAAATGTTGCACTGTTCTTGTGATGTGATCATGCAATAAATAATTTGTTTGGATGCTACTTTGTTGATCCATGGTGTACTGGCAAATATCCACTTCATAAGAAAGCGCTGCCCCTGCTCCCACCTCACTGGCTGATTAACAGCAGTGGGAGAAAGTGGCTACTGCTGTTGCATCTCAGCCAATCAAGAGGGAAAACCCCCTTAGAACTTCGGCTCTCTGGCACATCGCTGGATCCAGATCAGGCTTAGGTAAGTATTATGGGGGCTGAGGGGGCAGCTGGACATTGAAGGTTTTTTACCTCCATGCATAGAATGCATGAAAGTAAAAAAAACCTTTAGCCTTTAAAGCCACTTTAAAGGAGAAGTATGGCCAAAGCTTTTTTGGCCCTACCTCCCTTATGGATCACAGGAGTGCAGTTCGTTCTATACTCCTGTGACCAATTTCAGCCGACAGCGAGCTAAAGTCCAATGTCAGCTAATGTCACTCAGCCAGTCCAGCCACCCAGAAGCCTGAGACGGGCAGCTGGCTCAGCCTCTCAGCGAGATGTTGGGAGACTGAGCCAGCCACTCCCACTCCCTCCAAAGCCCAGTGCTCCAGTAAGCACTGAAGTGGCAAAGCAGAGAAACAGTGGCTTGACAGTCACTGGCTCTCTGCTCAGATCGGAGGGGAGAACTGAGTGATCAGTGGTGTTTGATCGCTCAGTTCTCAGTGTTCTCATTGTATACGTGGTGGGGGACAGATGCGGCATCAGATCAATGTAGCATCTACCTAGGTGAGTATGGATGTTTGGGTTTTTTAAACCCGAACTTCTCTTTAGGTCTTGTTTACACGGGTGGCCAAGGGCTATGAACACAGGCGGTTGAGCCCGCTAAACCACAAGTTGGCCATGTTAATACACCTTGCTGGGTGGAGGGGTGGTTTTTGAAGGACAGCCAGACACTGTCAATGTAGCTTGTCAAAAGAGGACCAAAATCATAGGTTTTCTGACATATACAATTGGAAACACATTGGGGAACAGTTGTCACTCAGTCTACCTAAACCTACAAACTTCTCTATATTTGCTAATCGCGCCTTTAGGGCTTGTGTCAGGTTTTTTTTTTTGTTTTTTGTTTTTTTTTTTGTGTAATCAGCGTGCAGTTGAGATCAATTTGAGATAATTCTGGGATGCTTTGGAGGTACTTTTGACATCCCTTTAAATTGCTTCAAGCTGATTTTGCATTCCTATTGGCTTACATGGGAGAAAAGCCAATATATAATAAACCTAAAGCGAGCCCAGCTTTGCCTGATCAAAACAGAGAAGAGGTTTACTTTAACCTTTCCATCTCCAGCAATGAATACGTTAATATCCTTTACTGTACCACCAACTGTTCAGCGCCGATAGCTGGAGAAAATACCTGGTACTTCCATACTTCCAGGTATGAGTCACTTTTCAAGAGTGCCTGGATCACAAGTCTGTCAAAGCTGGGTAAAAACTAGTAAGATTTTGTTCTATATTTTTTTGTTGTAAGAACGTTTGTTTTTCTAATCATCGTTTTCGACCACAGTAATGAAAAAATGTAAAGAAACACAATGGAAATTTTTTCTTGAATGTATGAATTTATAACCGTGTATGGGATTTATATACGGTAAAGTCCAGTCCTTCCAAAATCAAATGCCTAAAGCAAACAACATTTTTGTTTGAAATGCTACTAGCATATACCCAGGTTTACGGCAGATCACATAAAACAGTTCACATAGTTTAACTGTGTCCTGTTTAGCTTTAAAGGGGTTGTAAAGGTAAGCGTTTTTCAACCCTAATGCATCCTATGCATTAAGGTGAAAAACACCTGGCAGTGACCGGCCCCCAGCCTCCACCCCCCCACCCCCCGTTTTACTTACCTGAACCGTCAAACTAGTCCCATGGGGACGCGCCGTCTCTCAGTTAGTGGGTTCTCGGCTGTTGATTGGATAGATTGATAGCAGCGCAGCCATTGGCTCCCGCTGCTGTCAATCAAATCCAATGACCCAGCTGCCAGGGGGGCGGGGCCGAATGCTAGACTCGGGAGCGCCCCCGCAAGGTTATCTAATGCAGGGGGAGGAGCGGAGAGAGCCGCAGAGGGACCCCAGAAGAGCAGGTTCGGGGCCACTCTGCGCAAAACGAGCTGCACAGTGGAGGTAAGTATGATATGTTTGTTATTTAAAAAAAAAAAAAGAGGAACCTTTAGTATCACTTTAACTCCTTGTTCACACAGCAATCACTTCAGTGTATGTAAAATGTCTCCTACTTGCAAATCAAACAGCATTTCAATGCACTCTAAATATACATAAAAAACCTTCTTTGTATTTCATTACAGGAAAGAAATGCAATATATAAATAATATAATATCATAAAATTAATAAAACTTGGAAAATCTGCATTTTAGATTAAGCAGTTCTATTTTAACTATTGGTAAAGGTCTTATCGCTAAAACAGGTTCACATACTGTTGGGGGTTTTTTTTGTCTTTTTTTTTTTTTTTTTTTTTTTTTATGTTTCATGTTGAAAATCCACTTCTAGAGAATAGTTTATGTTTTCTTTAATCCACAGTGCTTTTCACTTTAAATTTATATAATTAACACGCTGCGCTTTTAGAGAACACCGTAGAAATACATTTGCAGCAGTTCGCCCAGACATTGGAGTCTAATGAATTATTGTATATCGATATATGTTTTATATATGTAGTGCAATTAATTGTTATTTAGCAGCATTTCTTAGACTATGAAATAGCCAATATCACAAGCCAGCGGCTCGAGGTTAAAGTGAAGATGAAATAAAGATGATACTGGGCAGCAAATGAAAGCTTTTCTATTTTCTCTTCACCAGCGAGATCAACGCGCGGCAGGCGTACTGGGAGCTGAAGAAGGAAATGTCTAATTTACATCTAGTGACTGAAGTACAAGCTGAGGTGCTAAGAAAGCTGAAAGGAACAGTGGCTGCAACCAAGAAAGGCAAGTCACATTGCCTACTGTAATAGGACTACTCGAAAACCCCCAGTCCTTGCAATGCCATTTAAAGAGCAAGTGGCTATCATATCTCATCAGAATCTCGCTGCGTGAGGCTGATGCGTCTGAGTATATTAGAGCTGCAGCCTACCCTTTTTCTGGTTTTGGCTTCTGTCTCATACTGGTCAAGTTCACACATAAAGGTGTTGCTGATGTGTTTTTCTGCTGTGCTGTATTCAGTTCCCCCTTGTGGCTTTTTTTTTTCTCAGCCAGCCTAAGTGTACAGGCAGAGGTGTTAACAGTTTATTTGTATTTGACCTTTTACCATATCTGCTTCATGTAAAAACAATGCACACATTTCACATATTAATGCCAGATGCATACTTTGATGTTCATTGTCATCTGCCTGGTCCATTTTTTTCGTCTTGGAAAAACACAAATGACGCTGTTAAATAGCAGGCTCTTCTTTTTTCTAAATTAACTGCACGGTAATACTAAATGTATTATATGTTTTATATGCAAAATCCTTTTCCTTCTCCCCTTTTCTAAAACTTGTTATTTTTATTTTTAATGTGATATACTAACAACTTTGTGATCTTGCTTTTGTTAATTTTTTACCTTAAATAATTGTAATTCTGATTTATCTGAAAAAGCTTTAGTTTTTAGGAATATTGATTTTTTTTTTTTTTTGTATGCGCTTTAGCATAATTTAGATGTACATATTACGTAGCATTGTTTCTCACAATTAGCAAAGCAATCGTGTCCTTAAATTAACGTTTACATTTTTAAAATATAAAAGTTAAAATTGTTCCTTCCTCTGATTTAGTTTCACTTTGTTACGGAAGCCTGACTTTTTGTTTTCTCTTATTGCAAAGCTAAGCCCTGCCAACTACAATCCCACTGCTTTGAAATCCAGTAAAGGCCTCTGCCTGGATGGGGATGGTGGTTGGTGGGGCTCTGCTATCAATACATGGGTGTAAAGGCGGAATCACGCAGAAAAGCAAAATAAAAACAAGCATCTGACACAACAATTGATATAAATTGTGTACAGATAAAAATAAAGACCTAAACTGGCACGCTAAAAAAACATGTAATAATATGAACAGTACATAGAAATAAATCCATTGCAAATACGCACTTAGAAGAAAAATAAAAATAATCCCAAGGATAAATGAAATGTCCCAAAGAAAAATAGCTGTAATATGATATATATCAATATATATAACATACTTTATATCAATACATGGAAATTCAACCTATACAAATGTTTTCCAAGCACACTTAGCAGCTGGCCTGCAAAAAAAAAAAAAAAAATTCCATGTCTAACTATTTGTGTGTAAAAACAGATCTTTTAGTTGCACACATTTGCAAATATATATATGTGGAAGCTGCACTGCCCTATCAAGGCAACCCTGTAAACTGCAGTCCTAACTCTTAGATTTGATAGTCTCCATATTGGAACATACACTATATTGCCAAAGGTATTGGGACGCCTGCCTTTACACGCACATGAACTTCAATGGCATCTTAGTCCGTAGGGTTCAATATTGAGTTGGCCCACCCCTTGCAGCTATAACAGCTTCAACTCTTCTGGGAAGGCTGTCCATAAGGTTTAGGAGTGTGTCTATGGGAATGTTTGACCATTCTTCCAGAAGCGCATTTGTGAGGTCAGGCACTGATGTGGACAAGAAGGCTTGGTTCGCAATCTCTGCTCTAATTCATCACAAACGTGTTCTATCGGGTTGAGGTCAGGACAGTCAAGTTCCTCCACCCCAAACTTGCTCATCCATGTCTTTATGGACCTTCCTTTGTGCACTGGTCCAAATCATTTGGTGGCGGGGGGATTATGGTGTAGAGTTGTTCTTCAGGGGTTGGGCCTGGCCCCTTAGTTCCAGTAAAGGCGTCAGCATACCAACATATTTTGGACAATTTCATGCTTCCGATATTGTGGGCACAGTTTGGGGATGGCCCCTTCCTGTTCCAACATGACTGCTCACAAGTGTACAAGCAAGGTCCATATAGACATGGATGAGCGAGGTTTGGGTGGAGGAACTTGACTGGCCTGCACAGAGTCCTGACCTCAACCCGATAGAACACCTTTGGGATGAATAAGAGTGGAGAATGTGAGCCCGACCTCACAAATGCCCTTCTGGAAGAATGGTCAAACATTCCCATAAACACACTCCTAAACCTTGTAGACAGCCTTCTCAGAAGAGTTGGAGCTGTTATAGCTGCAAAAGGTGGGCCAACTCAATATTGAACCCTACGGACTAAGACTGGGATGCCATTAAAGTTCATGTGCCTGTAAAGGCAGGCGTCCCCATACTTTTGGCAATATAGTGTATATAGTAATAAATAAATTAAAGGCAGGAATGCTTGGCAGCAGCCCATTCCTCCGTAAAGCAGCAGAGACACCTTAGAAGCCCTGCAAAAAGCACAATGGCAGCTGAATGCATCCAGTGTGTCCTCACGCCAATTCCAGCAAGCATACTACATAAAAATGGCAACCACCCCAATTTTATAAATCGCATTTGGAGTAAAGCACACCTGGAAGAGCCTTGCACAGCACAAACGAAGATTTTCGCAACGCGCTTACAAGCTAGGTTGCGAAAAAAAAAAATGGCACTAACAATTTGCATTAAAAACAGAGAATTTAGTTGCACACATTTCTAAATATATGTGGAAAGCTGCACTGCCTCATCAAGGCCTCTCTATAAAGTGCGGTCCTATCAGTAATATTTGAGAATCTCCATATTAGAGTAGATATAGCAATGGAAAAAGGAAAGGTTGACTGGAATATGACTGGAAGCAGCCCATTCCTCCTACATGTAAACCATAACCTTGTAAAACAACCCATTCAGTTTAAAATATAAATGAAAAGCAAAATGTTTATGTATACATATAAAAAAAAAAAAAAAAAAAAAAAACCTGTCAGTACCCTTTCCCCCCTTTTTTATAAATGATCACATACCCTCTGTTCTCAGCTGCATAAGGAGCTCAGGAAGGAGAAACAGCAGTACACTGGCCTTCCCAGTGAATGGCTGTACCAAGGGGCATGTCCACAGAAGTCTTCTCTTTGGAGGAGAGCAGGCTGAGTTCCAGCACAGCCAGAAACCTGACAATGCTGTGCTCTCTTGCGTAGTGTGGTCAGTTTTTATTAGAAAAGCAGAGGGACTGACAGGAACACCAGGTATTTGATACAAAGGAAACAATACAAAAAGAACAGAATACTTTTTCGTACAAGTACATGGTATAGCAGTCACATATTGGGAATATAAATAGTTGGGTTTACATATTCTTTAAAGGTGCAGGGATGAATTAGAAGCCCACCAAAGAGCAATGGCAGCAGAAGGCATCCAGTGTTTCCTATACCGATTTCAGTAAGCATTGGCCTCTCACTGGATAGGGGTGTTGGTTGGTGGAGCTCTGCTATCAATATATGAGACATCAGGCCCCAGTATCATAGAAAAACTAAATGAGAGAGGGAAACATAATTTACTAATAAATATAATAACAAGCAGCTTGTGGTATCTGCTTTAAGTATAATGATTGCGTTTAAATATTTAATATTAAAGATTGTTTTAGGAAAGTCTCCAAATGATTTGTATTTGATACCTCCTCCTATTACTTAGCCAAATTCTTTATGCACACCGTTACAAGTTTGAGGAATAAATGCTTAATATATGATATATAAATACCACTGTAGCAGCCACAAAAAAGCATGTGCTGTGTCAGCTACAGGGTGCTTTACAGGTAATAATGACAGAATGTCTCCTGCGCATAAGTGTGATAGGCTGATACAGGTGTAAAAGATGACACCATCTGTAAAGGGATTTTTTCACCTTAATGCATCCTAAAACACCTGGCAGTGACCGGCCCCCCCAGCTTCCCCGTTTTACTTACCTGAGCCCTGGAACTTCATGCGGCGGGGACACGCTCTTCCTCTGCCCGGGATTCTCAGCTTTTGATTGGATAGATTGATAGCAGCGCAGCCATTGGCTCCCGCTGCTGTCAATCAAATCCAATGACGCGGGGGCGAGTCATACATTCAGCGGCCATGGAAGCCGAATGATGGACTCGGGAGCGCGCCCACATGGTAACTCCCCAGGGAGAGCGCTTGGACGCAGGGGGTTATCTGATGTGGGGAGGAGCCAAGAGAATTGCCGAGGGACCCCAGAAGACGGTGTTCGGGGCCACTCTATGCAAAACAAGCTGCACAGTGGAGGTAAGTATGATATTTTTTTTTTTTTTTAAATAAACAAAGCTTTACAATCACTTTAAGGCGAAAGTCCATACAAAAACTAAAATCCCTGCATCTATCGACACCAGGAATCTCACACTAACCTCTCTATCCCTGTAAAGAATGAATGAGTATACATACCTTTTTGGAAGCCGATCTGACCCGCTCTGACCCAATCTCCAGTGGCGGAAGCTCTGCAGAGGACATGTCTGATAACGGCTGTGAAATGAATGGGAAGTGATGTCGCCCATAGAGTTACTATGGGGCGTCCGTTGTCATCCGTCTCCTCTGCATCCGCCTCTACAGTGAAGCGGCGTCTGACAGCTCAGTGCGGGATCCGGTCGGAGCTGGTCAGATCGGTTTCCAAAAAGGTATGTATACTGATTTATTCTTTACAGGGATAGAGAGATTGGTGTTAGAGCCCTGGTGTCTATAGATGCAGGGATTTTAAATTTTGCATGGACGTCCTTGGATGCCTTAGTTATTATTCCCTAGTCTCAGTTCCGGCTAACTTATGCCTTCCCTCCACTGAGCATTCTACCTCGTCTACTCCACAAAATTGAGCAAGAGAGGAAGACTGCGATTCTTCCTTCACTAAATCGGCCCTGAAGATCCTGGTACACAGACATACGCCATGCTTCTTGCAGACCACCCCTGATCTCTTCCTAGCAGGCCAAATCTGCTGTCCCTAGCTCCTGTATTTCACTCTGCTCCATAGTTTCTGGCTTTACCAGCATGGCTGTTGAAACCTGGGTTTAATGAATAGAGGTGTTTGAGTCTGTGATCCCTACCTTGCTTAAGGAAAGGAAAGCTACTTCCAGGAACATTTTATTATTGTACCTGGAAATCTTACTTTGCCTGGTGTGAGAGTAGTCAATTCAGTTCTAGAGATTGCTCTGTGCCTTATGTTTTGTGCCTTCCACAAACAGGTCTTGACCAAAATCTACCTGCTTGTGTCAGGCATTCCTTGCAGCACCCAGTGCTTCCTTGAGACCTTGATTTGGTTGTCTCTGCCTTGCAGGGTCAGCCCTTTGGACCCACCAGGGATATTCCCTTGAAATTTCTTGCCAGCAAAGTAGCCTTTTTGGTTGCTGTAGTGTCAGAAATGTTTCCGAATTGGCAGCCCTTTCCATGAGAGAGTCTTTCCTTATGCTTTACAATGATAGGGTTGAATGATGCCAAGGCCCATCTTTTTCTTACAAAGATGGTTTCAGCATTTCATCTCAATGAGGACATTGTTGCCTTGATGTACTCGGAGCCACTAGAGGGTATTTAAAAGCTACTGCTTCTATTAGACAAACAGATTCCCTGTTTATTCTTTCTGCAGGACCTCTTAAGGGACAACCTGCTTCCAAATCCACCATTGCACAGTGGATAAGGAATTTGATTGTAATTTGATTACAAGAGCTTATACTCAAAACCAAACACATGGAAGGCCAGTCGCTGGGTTACCGAGGGTCCTAGGGACATGGCCTTTTTTTTTAATCGTGTGGGGGGGGGGCTTTTTGATGCTGCCTTCCACAGTGATTCACTCGACACTGCCTGTAAATAGTCTCCTATACACGTCTTACACATTCAACCCTTCACATTAGGCTTTGGGTGCCTCAGGGTCTGCTTTGACTTTTTTGACTTCTTTCAGTCTGCCATGGATAGCTTTGTTTCCTACATTGAGAGGACTTTTATTACAAGAAACCCCTCCCCCCCCTTGCCATTGTCTCCTGTCCCTCTGTGGTGGTAGATGCAGAGCTGCATCCTTCATGTAATGAAGTGACAAAGTTGACACATAAAAGTAGATGGTATCTGCTCTTATCAAAGCCCTGAGAGAAACGCTTCAAATTGAGGAGACCCCTTCCTCTTTTAAGGATTTTTTTAAGGCTGTTCTGTTTGGTACCCACAAGCACAAAACAATCAATCCTCCAAGGTCTTTCCTTATGATTTATTTCCTGATGACTTGATCTACAATGATTGGTCTCATCTTTCTCAACCATTTACCTTGCCTAGGCATTGTGCTGTAAGCTATCCTTTTGAACAGTATTTAATTAAAAAAGCCATAATCCTTCATATTGAGGAATCCCCTTCCTTTAGGGATCTGTCAGATAGGAAAGCTGAGAGTGTTACACAGTCACTGGAACCCTGGTCAGATTGGTGCTTTCTTCTGCTTTGGTTAAGCAAACGCTGACTGATTGGGCTTAACTTTTACACCAAGGCCTGGCTTCAAGACATGTTTCTGCTTCATATGTGGTGTTGATGACCAACTGATTCATGGTCTCAAATATGTTTTCTCACGTGGCTCTGGATTTGGGTAATTTGGTTTGTCTCAGTGGTTGTCCTTAGATGCCTGTTATGGCTCAAGTGCAGTGGATCAGTCATCCAAGAAGGCCTTGACTAAGATGCCCTTTGTGGGCAACCATGTGGTGTTTTTCTGGAAGGGATTATTAGGAACCTCACAGAAGGTAAAAGCAAGTGGGGGAAAAAAAAACAGGTGGCTTTTTTTCAGTCCATAGGTGGATTTTGTGTGACCAAAGTACCTCAGCCATTTACATAATATATTCGCAGATTGGTTCTTTACTTTTATTCTGTGAATTTCCACTCTGCTCAGGGAACAATAGTCCTGGTTCTCTGATCCAAAATATTTATTCTAATATGTTCACAGCCCCAATGAAATAGGTGTTCGCCTGAAGGTCCAGAAAGTATGTGAAAGTGCACAAATTTCAGATAGAGTTAGTGCGGTTGGTCGTAGCCTCCTTGCTACGACTCCTTGATTGACTTTAAGTACTGTTGGGGGTCAGGTTTTTACCTTGGCTGTCTTTTTCCAACACCTTCTGTCCACTTACTCCCTAGATTGCACTTACATGCAGTGTGTTCTCCTGACAAAACCACCTTTGACTCAGCTGGACCTTAATTTGAATTTGTCATCCTTCGTTACAGATTTTTGTATTCACCGTAAAGTCCTTTTACTCTGTGTTAATTGAAAGACACATCCTCATATAGGTGTTTATGATACCTTTGCCATCATCCTTTGTACTGCTTGCTACTAATTGAGTTGGTTGGTGCAGATTGTGGGTTTGGCCACCAATTGGGGCTGCCCCTGGGTTTTCTTATGTTTATACCTAGCATCCTTCTGCAGATAGCAACATAATCCATTTGTCATAATTTCAAGAACCAGCTGTGTTCTTCAATGAACACAGAGAAAATATTTTTTAATGGCTACAAAAATCCTATAAAAAAAATCAGGAGCCAACAGATCACGCTCCTGACCTCTTTTCAGATTTGTGAACGTACAATAGTGACAGGGACTTAGTGGAAGGAGACAACTTGCCCACATCCCTAAATAGATACACAATGGGAGATTTTTCCTCTTATTGGGACTTTGAAGGGCAGGAGTCTCAAAACAATGTCTCAAAAGTATTATAAACAATAATTTTTATTATCAAAAAGTTTTAAAAGACATAGCAAATAGTCAAAAAGAGAAGAAAAGAAAAAATGGATGCCAAAATTTAGATGATGATATTACAACAATTATACATGACAATATTTCAAAGATACACTTAACCCCACAAAAACTGTTTCAGCAAGGCTGTACAGTGAAGGCCGACGCGTTTCGAGGTTTTATGAGTGTTGAGACCATTTCTTCAGGGGCTGATGGTGAGGTATATTGTCGTGTTCTTCCTTAATCAGCATCAAATAGCATCCAGTTTAAAAAGTAGAGGGGACGTAGTGGTTTACCGGTAGGGTCCAGAACTAAAAGCCACTGCTATTACTAAAGGACCAATGGCGTCCACAACCCAGGACATGACACAAAGGGCGTGCTACCCACCAGCTTATGACGCTGTAAGTGTTGATGATTGTAAACTATTGTTATCTGCTCTCAGCGTGTATAGGGTAAATTACCCCTATGTCGGCTGGATTGAAGGTATCTCATACGGCACTGTCTGGTCTTTAGTACCGGAAGATGCACCAATAAAGCCCATACAATCTGTAGCTCAGAGAGCTTGAAATGGCTGCACGTCCAGTCCGACACCCACCTCGTCATTTTCAGATTTGTAGCTCTAAACGTGTTCAGGCTATGTAATGTAATTTACATGAATAAATGGAAGTGAATGACTCATTGCAGTGACTGGGTTATACTGGCTCTTGTTTGTATTATTTATA
Source organism: Aquarana catesbeiana (assembly GCF_042186555.1). NCBI lineage: Eukaryota > Metazoa > Chordata > Amphibia > Anura > Ranidae > Aquarana > Aquarana catesbeiana. The sequence continues at coordinate 150,142,789 of NC_133328.1, read as the reverse complement.
TGCACATGGGTAAGAACTAACACTATAATATGTAAAAGATGGCTCAAATTAGTTATGGAGCACCTTCATGCTAAAACCTGGGTTTCGGTATAAAGGCGGATATATATAACATTTAAAAAATAGATGCGCTAATACTTCTTCAGACCTCTCACAAAAACAGTGGTGACACCATTTCTGTGAAATGATAGTTCATTCCTGGAATGGGTAACTAAAAAAAAAAATACCATAATTAAATCTGTGAACTAAGTTCTGAGAATTTTGACTCCAGAAAAGGAACAGAGGCACTCATGGCTTTTTCAAACTTTTTTTTCGGAAAGGACAGAATAACAAAATTCCTTCCCAACAACTTCACATACAACACCATATTTTAATCCAGGTAATTTTGGCCATGTACAGTATCTCACAAAAGTGAGTACCCATGTACAGTATCTCACAAAAGTGAGTACACCCCTCACATTTTTGTAAATATTTTATTATATCTTTTCATGTGACAACACTGAAGAAATGACACTTTGCTACAATGTAAAGTACAGCTGAGTGTACAATGAGTGTACAGCTTGTATAACAGTGTAAATTTGCTGTCCCCTCAAAATAACTCAACACACAAGCCGTTAATGTCTAAACCACTGGCAACAAAAGTGAGTACACCCCTAAGTGAAAATATCCAAATTGGGCCCAAAGTGTCGATATTTTGTGTGGCCACCACTATTTTCCAGCCCTGCCTTAACCCTTATGGGCATTGATAATTGGGCCCAATTTGGACATTTTCACTTGGGGTGTACTCACATTTGTTGCCAGCGGTTTAGACATTAATGGCTGTGTGTTGAGCTATTTTGAGGGGACAGCAAATTTACACTGTTATACAAGCTGTACACTCACTACTTTACATTGTAGCAAAGTGTCATTTCTTCAGTGTTGTAACATGAAAAGATTAATAAACTATTTACAAAAATGTGATGAGTGTACTCACTTTTGTGAGATTCTGTAGGTGACAGCTTTGACTTTCTGGAAAGAGAAAATATGCTATTGCATATCTCTTTATGTTGATAGTAATTGTAAATACTTTCCTTTGGCAGCTTCTCGTGGCCCTGTACAGTGCGAAGAGGACTTGGAAAAGACATGCGGTAGACTGCGCATATCAGCTGCTGGTGTTACATATGAAAAAGCACCTAACGAACACAAGATTTGTGATGGTGCATCTGCACCTCTGCCGCGTGTAGTGATCAATACACTGCAGGAAAAGACTGGCCGTACACAGTGGACAAACGAGAGGCCAAGTCCAGTAGGTGGAAGAGACTGTGAGGACAGTGACTCTTATCAGAAGTTTTCCTCTGAAGAAAATTCTTGGGTAATGCCAAGCCCACCAAAGCCAAGTGAAACGCTTTTTTGGGAAACAAAAAATAATTCTTCACCAACCAATACAGAACATTATTACAATCAAAAATATTCATTTAAAAGCTAAATTGTTTCACACCTAAAAGTATTGAACTTTAGAGCCCTTCTAAAATATTTTCATACATACATATAATTTTTGCCAGTACAAACTGATCTGCTGTCATACTATAACACCACAAACTGTTGTGTAGATTATTTTCTGGGCAATTTTTATCCAAAATTTTCTTTAGTTTAATTAAATAGGTTTGATTTTTTTTTTTATCTCATTTGTAGTGTTCACCTAAATGCCTATGTAATACCTGTAAAGACAAAATACACTGGATTTATGTGGTGTGTATCATTTGCACTGTTTCACATTTTTTCTTTTAATATTGTTTTTTTCTGATAGGGGTCAGTATAAGACAGCAGCAGCAGCCTATGAGTATTGCAGAGCTTGCTAGTTTCTATTCTCCCCCTATTGTGTCCTGGTCAAAGACGTAGACTGCTGTGCTGAATGTCACTACAGGGACAGGTGAAAGTCACATAGAGTAATTTATAAATCTTTTACTCTCCTCTAATACTGTCATTTCCAGCACAACGTGAAGGTAATGTCTTCTTCATTTAATATGTGTCTAAGCACACTTTATCCACATTGGATAAGCAGACTTAAAGTGATTCAAAACCTTTCTTTTTTTTTAAATAATAGAGAAAGTAAGTATAACATCTTTATGCAATGCTTTTGCACAGAGCAGCCCGATCCTCCTCTTCTGGTGTCCCCTGCCGACATTCCTGGCTCCTCCTGCCTTATAAGGGCACCCTCTCCCCCCAGCAAGCAGCTTGTGCAAGCTTGCTCCTGAGCCCTGCTGCCTGCACCCGCCCCCACTTCCTCCACAACCACTGAGGATTTTATTGACAGCAGCAGGAGCCAATGGCTCCCGTTGGTATTAATCCCCTGTGAGGAGAGAGATAGAGGAGAGAGCTGCTGCTCTTGTGCACAGCACTGAATTAAGATCAGGCTCAGGTATGGATCAGAGGATGCTGGGGGTGGGGATCTTGGATACGGAAGATTTAAAGCCTTAAGGCTTTGGAACCACTTTAAAATGTCCATAGCTGCAAGGACACTATTTTTTTTGCCCTGCCTGGTCCATGTGCTAAGTATACACAATGTAATGTATTTGAGCACCATTGTATTTATACATTATACAAGATGAGTCCATACAATGCATATGGAGGACTTGGACGTTCATTAAATAGCACATAATACATTGATCCAGAATGCCTTAACACATCTCACGCTACAGCGCTTATAACCCTTATGATTTAATGTTAAATGACAGCTAGTGTGATTCAACCCTTTGTGAGCCAAGGCTGTCATGGACACACCCCCTGGGCTCACAGTCATTACATGAGCTCTGTTCAGTGCTGCAGTAAGGAATGCTCCTTTCCTGCTTTAGAAAAGGAAGGACTTGTCCTGTGATGTCACCAGACCAGCCAGATGACAGCTGGATTTAAAGTATGTATTTAGAGAGGGGAACAGGGAGGTTAGGGATTTATCGTAAAAGTAATAAAGATATTCTTTTATATTTTTTTTTTTATTGCAGGACCCTGCAAGTAATATCAGTCTATTTAAAGGGGAATGATTCAAAAGCATGACACGACTGATTCTTCATTGTGTCACTCTTGCTGTACAAACATGAATAATGTGTAAAATGTCAGTGAATCACAGGTCAGGTAATGCTGTATATGATGAAGGAAAAGAAAATATTTATTTTTGAAAGCCTTGTTATAAATGTAACATTAGCTACATTTGATCCTGTGCAAGAGACCATTGCACCATGTTTTTTTTTGTATGCTTTTTGATAATACAGATCCTATTATATACCTGGATGCCTGCAGCCATTGGTAAAGTAAAATGTGTGGCTCTTACAGTTACAATGGGCCTTCCAAAAAGAAAAAAAAATTCTAATCCTTCTACTTCAAAATTCCACTTTTCTATGCTTCATTATTGTTCGCTGTCATCCCCAGGGTAATACAGTATATCAGTGATAGGGAATAAAAGGGTCTGTGTGTCGGTGTGTGTGTGTGTTATTTTTGCCAAAAAGGGGTCCAAGTACAGAAAGCTATACAAAATTTGGTCACAGATAACCTTTCTGAACACCATATATACTCAACCAGGGGTGTCCAACCTTTTGACTTTCCTGGGCCACATTGGAAGAAGGGGCATTCTCTAAAATACACTGAGAATATGGATAGCTGATGAGCATAACAAGTCGAGCAGATCACAAGTTAACAATCACTGATGCAGATAATGTATCTGAGTAATAAAACTTTTTTTTTTTTTACTTTTTACAAAACTTTGTTTTTTTGTAATATTTTTGAACCGCTTGCCACCCAAGGCCAAGCTGGCATTCCTCTCCTACGGGATGGGGGCACTTTCAATTTTTTTTGTTTATTTATTTGATTTTTTCACTTTCCCTTTCATTTTTTTTGTTTTTGACCACTTTTATTCCTATTACAAGAAATCTAAACATCCATTGTAATAGGACTAGGGCAGGACAGTTCCTCTTTATGGAGAGATCTTGGGTCTATAAGTCCCCACATCTTTGTCTTTGACGTCATGACACCGCTTCCGGCCTCTGAGGGTCAGAGATGGCCGAGGACTAAGCAATCAAGCGGCTAAACAGTCACTATGATGGCTTTTACATTGCAGGGAATCGCTGGCTGAAAAAAAAAAAGATATCTGGATGATGCCTGTAGCTGCAGGTATCATGCAGATATCTCCACTTCAAATCCCCAACGTCATATAACACCAACCCGGGGGAAGTGGTTAATATAAAAGTAAAAGAGGGCAATATAATACTAGTGCAATATTTGATAAACTATCGCACCAATATCTGGTTTGATGGATGTAGTAGCAAGTCTAAATGAGTTCTCAAGGTGCTCATCGGTTATTTTGGTTCTAATTTTGCCCTTCGTGTGCTTCATCCTTGAAAATGGTTGCTCACTTATATAGGTGCTGCCGAAAACTGATGATGTGGATAAGGCATGATTGTGAAGAGTGCGCGATTTTTCTCTGAGAAGATAAGCTTTCTAAAAGTCCAGAGACATTGTCAAATTTTTCTTCGGCCGCATGTGTTTGCTAAGTGTAAACACATTTTTACAAAAAATTCCAAAAAACCAACATTTTTATATAAGTGTACAATTTTGTGTTGGGCCACATTCATAGGGTCGCAAGTTGGACATACCTCTACTAAACTGTGTGTACCAGATGCAAGGATCGATTGATGCATTTTTGATGCAGTACATGCCAAAGAGCGTCTGATATGGCATTAAAATATACAAGCATGGTCAGTTACAAGCTTTCAGAATATGAGAGAAGAAAGACAGTATGCTCTAATCTTGGGTTGCCTACCATTTAGGGAGCAAATGGTAAAATATTTTGGAATGTATTGTACTTCATTTTTTTTTCAATGAAGAGAAGCTAAGCTACCTGAAGCTGTTCTGAGATCCTGATACTAAATGATTAAAGAAGTAGATACCATGATTTTTAGCTACACACAATGTGTTCTCCAAAAGGTCAGTGGCCGAATGTATGACAAACAGAAAATTCTGATTTCATGGTGGTCTTACACCCATTGTTTATTGTGCTAATTAACTTACCTAAGTAAAAAGAAAAGGGAATGTGGGACTTTAAATGAGGCAATTGACTTGTGGAGGTAGAATGGTTGGTAAACATTATTTATTTGTAACAATAATATGAAACAGATTAAAAAAAAAGTATTTTCATATCTGCACATACACATGGCATAAACATGATAGATACATATATGTCAACTTGGTAGCACACAAGAGATAGTAAATATTAATAAAATATAATACAAGGTATTTCCTATTAGCAGGCATTGGTAAACCATATGCAAAAGAGCTGCTGTAAGATAGATGCACATACATATGAGTGGTTACATACTACCCAATGATTTTTGAATGTATAAAAGATATATATGGGCCAGTGAATAGGTAGTGAGCCAGGCTTGACTGAGCGCCCCATGGAAACTTGACATTTTTCATGGCTATCTGCCATTCACCAGGAGTTGGGTACAGAAGTAAACTGTAACTACAAATGGATATGTAGTATTAATTAATATATCCTACCCCTTTAAGGGGGGAAAAAACCTCATGGGGAGAAAGAAATCTATACTCACAGGTTAGCTAAGACACTGTGCTTGGCTGGCAACGAGGAAGATGGGACCCCAAATGGTTGTCTGCGCTGGAGCTGAGGCAAGGGACCCCACCCCAGCCAAGAAAACACCCACATAACATGCCCGACTGCCACAGCACCTTCCACATGTGTGGGGATGATTGCAAGTATGGTAACACAGCTATTGTCTACTAGCACACTACCCTTGTGGTCTGTGTTTATACTTATGATACTGTGGATTGTGTCTTCTGAACTAGGAGACAACAAGTCCGACCTGAAAGGTCAAACCTCTGAGTCACCTAGGCTGGTTAAATGACTAGTTAATTGCTCATGTTAATTTATGTTTCTGATTACAGTTGTATTGTTAGGGAAATATGATCAGGATGGGGGAATGTCTTTCTCAAGTGTATATAAGCTTGTATTCTTGTTCTAATAAACAGTTCTATTTCTGGTGTACTCCAAAACTGGTGTTGCCTGGTTCTTGGGATTACTATAGTCAGATCCATTGGTCTTATGTTCCAGCAGCTGATGAAGAAGGTGAGGCCGTGCCTTCGAAGCACGTTCTGTTTGGCCAGACAGCGTGTGGGCGGCTTCCCAGTTTCACAGCCCTGGACCACTCTCACCCAGAGACGCACAGCCGATGTCTCCATGAGGCTTACCGAGGCTCCAGCTGCAGCTAACACACGGCGCTCATGGATCCCTCAATAGAGACTTCCCGGCGGTCCTCCTGAGCTCCTTTTGACTCTGCACGTGGAAGCTCCCACCCGCTCTAGCACTCTGCAAGTGCTCCAACATTTTTCACACAAGTTTTTAGTATTGTTTTATACTTATATACTGAATAAATTCCTAAGCTGTTTAAAGGATTGGCTTGGCGCTTCTCTCTCCTCCTTTTGCTCTCGTGTTCCAGGACCTGGGAAGCAGCTTCTTGGTGGAAATACCCAACAGGGTGGCCGGAGTCCGCCACGTTTGGTTGGCAGGGGTGGGATGCTTCCTTGTGCCTGGAACATCCAAACCACCAACAGGACCTTGTCGGATGGATCTTTGCTACCCTAGCCTTAAGCGGAGCACACTCAAGGGAATCAAGGGGACAGAGTGCCAGCAACAAGTCAAAGGCCACCCTAATTGCTGAGTTGATGGAGAGTGATCAGACCAGCGACCGAAGCAGAGGGCCAGCTATGGAGGGGCCCGGGATGGCAGAGCTCCAGCAAGAGATCCAGTGGCGGCTGTCGATCTACAGCACCACTCCCCCCCAAGAGTTGATCACCTAGATGATTGCAGACATGATACGTCTGAAAATGCTTGAGGTTCAGAAGGAGATCGGGGGTACTGCAGCTGCAGAACGGGGTAGCCGCAAGAAACGTCCCTATGCAGTGTTCCGACCCTTCCATAATGGGGTGGAGGAAATCGACCGGTACCTTCATGTTTTCGAGACCCTGTGCAATCTCCAAGAAATTGATGAAGCTGACTAGGTCACTATTCTCATCAGCAAGCTGTCTGGTCGAGCACCAGATGCTTTTGAAGCCATACCTGGGAAAGACAAAAAAAACACTACGAGCAAGTCAAGGAGCAGCTGCTGGCAAGATACGCAATCAACCCGAAACTCATCGGTCCAAATTTCACAGCCTGCAACGGAAAGAGGGCCAGCCCTATACAGAATGGGCTCATCAGGTGTTCCAATCGGTAGATGCTGTGCTTGCTGCTGGGTGGACACAGGGAAGGCTTCTGGGGATAAATCCATATGGAAAAATGAAGAAAGATGTCCCAAACCATTTCCAAGTAGAACATCTGCAGGTATCTCTCTCATAACTCCAACTTCCACGTCTCTGTAACCCGAGCCCCAATCCATATGCACTTGGGCGGTAGGAATGCGTAAAACTTTGCCTGTAGCCACTCGCACAACTATTAATTTATGTTTAGGGTAATATGATCAGGAGGGAGGGAATGCCTTTCTCAAGTGTATATAAGCCTGTATTCTTGTTCTAATAGTTCTATTTCTGATGTACTCCAAAACTGGTGTTGCCTGGTTCTTGGGGTTACTATAGACAGATCCTTTGGTCTCGTGTTCCAGGACCTGGGAAGCAGCTACTTGGCAGAAATACTCAACAGGGTGTCCAGAGTCTGTCACAGGAAGTCCCCCTTGTTACATCAGAAACCCTAAGTGACAAGTATTTCATCACTTCCAGTTTAGATATGTTTGTTTACAGGTCGTTACCAACTTGTAAAGCATCTGATCAAACTGATCTTAATTAGATGCTTTGGAGACCCAAAGGAGAGATCTGGGGTCTAAAAGACCCCAGATCCCTTCATAAATAAAGCCTGTCAGGGTCCATGCCATCACAACGGATGGTGTCCATCCCTTGTGATAGCAATAAAGTTAATTTAAAAAAAAGAAATGTTAAAAGTAAAGTATAAAAAAAAAAAAATTGTACCCAAACCCCTGGGCTCAAGCACAAAGGCAAACGCACATGTCAATCCTGCACACATCCGAGGTATCACCGCAAGCGTAAGAGCAGGAGCAATAATTCTTGTGCCAGATCTCCCATGTCACTTTAAACTGGTAACCTGTGAGGCCTTTTAAACCAACGCCTATGGAGATTTTTAGGTATCATATTTTGTCATCGTTTCACGGGTGTTTGCAGTTTTAAAGTGTGACATTTTAGGTGTCTATTTACTCGATATAACATCTTTTATATTTTACAAAGAAATTGGGTATTCTATTGTGTTTGTGTACACTAAAATTAATTAAAGTGTATTTTTCCTTGAAAAATTGTGTTTAATAAAACTGCAGAAATTTCAACAGCAACCATTTTATTCTCCAGAGCCTCTGCTTAAAAAAATATGTATAATGTTTGGGGGTTCTAAGTGCCCAGTACGTGATCTGGTACTACCTGGTGGGGGGGCGTGCGCCGCCAGCAACCCAGCTCCTGTAATTTTACAAAATAGATTACCACCTGCACCCGCCGATCATCCATAATATACACAGGGGCTCTGCTTATGTAAACAAGGCAGAGATCTGTCCTGTTAGCAGGTAAGTAATGGATTTACTTTCCCCGCAAAGCAGGGAATAAAATGGATTACTTCCCCTAGTAAAAGCACCACACTGTGCACACATTTTAACTCTTTGATCACCCTAGATGTTTAACCCCTTCCCAGCCAGTGTCATTAGTACAGTGACAGTGCATATTTTTAGCACTGATCACTGTATTAGTGTCACTGGTTCCCACAAAGTGTCAGAATGTCTGCTGCAATATCGCAGTCCCGCTATAAGCCGCGGATCGTCGATATTACTAGTAATAAATAACTTTTGCACAAACCAATCAACATACGCTTATTGGGATTTTTTTTACCAAAAATATGTAGCAGACCAAAATTTATGAAGAAATTTGAATTTCAGTTTTTCTGTTTTTTTATTGGATATGTTTTATCGCAGAAAGTAAATTGTATATTCTTTTTCAAAATTGTCGGCCTTTTTTTGTTTATAGCACACACAAAAAAAAACGCACAGGTGATCAAATACTACCAAAAGAAAGCTCTGTTTGTGGGGAAAAAAGGACATAAATTTTATTTAGGTACAGTGTTGCACGACAGCGTTGTCAGTTAAAATAACACAGTGCTGTATCGCAAAGCATAGCCTGGTCATGAAGGGCGGTAAATCTTACGGAGGTCAAGTGGTTAACCCCCGGACCATTTGGCTGGCCAAAGACCAGAGCACTTTTTGCAATTCAGCACTGCGTCGCTTTAACTGACAATTGCGTGGTCGTGCGACCTGGCTCCCAAACAAAATTGATGTCCTTTTTTCCCCACAAATAGAGCTTTCTTTTGGTGGTATGTGATCACCTCTGCGGTTTTTATTTTTTGCACTATAAACAAAAAAAGTGACAAAAAAACGCAATATTCTTTACTTTTTGCTATAATAAATATCCCCAAAAAATGTATAAAAAAAAAAAACAAACTTTTTTTTTCCTCAGTTTTTAAACCGTTTATACAAGCTGTTATACAAGCTGTACACTCACTACTTTACATTGTAGGAAGGTATCATTTCTTCAGTGTTGTCACATGAAAAGATATAATAAATAGGCGGAGCCTAGCGGAGCAGACATGCATTGTTAGAGCTCCACACCGCTGAGGAGAGAAGAGAAGGACAAAGCGGAGCTTGCAGGCTCAAAAGGTATCCATTTGAACCTTTTTGTCCCTGGGAACAAACTGTGAAAGTTTGGGCAGGAAATATGGTACTGGGAGGAAACCGTGGCAGAAATAAAAATCACCTCACAAAGAGCTCACAGGCACTCACTGCAGCTGAAGCAGCTCCAGTCACCTCACAAGATACAGCATCAGGGCGCTCTCACAGACAGAAAATGTCACAGCAAGACTCTCCATTTGAGTCAGATACAGAACAAATCCTCTCACAAACTTCTCCACAAGCCTCCTCAGTATCCCCAGTAATATTATTACAATTTGAAAAGATGCTTCATAAGGCTTTAAAACAAACCTCAGACCAAATAACAAAAAGCCTAACCAAAGAAATAAGAGAGCTGGGAAACCGCACCGCAGCCTTAGAAATAAAAATGGATGAAATTGAAATTACAACCCAAGAAAATATAACAGAATTGGAACAATTAAAAAAAGAGAATTTAATACTTCAAACTAAGCTCGAAGATTACGAAAATAGAGCCAGACGTTCAAACTTGCGCATAAGGGGAATACTTGAAACTGTGACAGACCTGCAATCTACTATTACTGCTCTATTACAAGAACTAAAGCCAGATATCCCTATTGAACGTTTAGAACTGGACAGAGTACACAGAGCCCTCACAGCCAAAAAGAAAGATGGACCCCCACGTGATATAATCACAAAATTTCATTATTACAGAACGAAAGAACAAATACTAATTGCTGCAAGAGAAAAAAAGGAACTTAATTTTCAAGGACACAATTATCAAATTTTTGCTGACCTATCCCAACTTACTATTACTGAAAGACGATCCATGAAACCCCAACTAATGGAACTGCAACGCCACAACATTATGTATCAATGGGGCTTCCCCTTTTCAGTCAGATTTAACTACCAAGGTACAATTTACAGAAGCAGATCAGCAGATGAACTACAACAAACCCTTTTAAAATTAAATCTGACAGAACCCACAAGCAGCAACACTCCCACACGCAGAAGAATGGCATCATCTTCACCTTCAGGCAGCACCCAGATAATTTCAGAACAAAATTGGAATCATCATTCTCACAAAAGAGGCCGTTATGCCACATCATCCATGGACCAAGAAGATTCAATGGACTGACATCCTAATTCCTGATATCTCTTCATTTATTATACTAAGAGATGGTTCTCTATAAAAAACCTGTATTTATAACTGAATGTAACTGCATTCTGATAGTCACACACTGTGTGGGATCATGTTACATTCCAGTTATATTTCTTATTACTTCTGATTCATATAGCCTTAGAATATATAAGTGAAATAAGGAAATTCTTGTTCAGTTATATATTATCAGGTAATAACAATAGATTTATTACTTTTTAGGACAAATATGTTCAATAATCCAGAAGTAATGGAAGCTTTTTCTTTCCTTTCTTAAAACAAATATATTATTACCTAACTAGTTCCTAGAATTATGTTTTTGTTTATTCTAATCTGAAGCAAGACAACCTCAATTTTATGAGTTAACATATCTAAACAGTTACATATGAATAAAATATGTAATTGTTTACTCTAAAAGGGTTAAAATCCCAAAATAATTCAAACTATCTTCATCAATACCAAAGTTATTAACAGTACCTTTCTAACTGAATTATTTAGCCTAGGGCAAGACTAACCATATACAACCACCCTGGAATAAATAATTTCAACAAAAACTATATTCTGCACTCCAATTAATGAAACATCATTTTGATGTCTTTTGACATAGCACTTCTCTCCTGTAAGCGGAAGATCCGTGTACCCCCATTAGCCCTCCTCATTCTCCCAACCATATTATGTGGGAGTGTGACGAAGGCACTTATTCCCCTGAGAGAGATATTTATTCTCTTTCACGGGTAAATTGTGATTACTTGCAAAAAATAATTTATACAATGTATCATCTAATCTCATATGTTTTTTGTTTACTCTTTACTCCAGAATTCACTGGTTTCTTTTCTATCTATTCATCTCTTCAGTCCACACAGGTTGATCTGCGCAGTCAGCTCTGCATAACAAAAAGTAAGTCAAAACTATTTGATCTATTGCCATGGCACCACTGAATATACTTTCCCTGAATGTTCAGGGAATAAATGTCCCTCAAAAAAGGACCAAAGCCTTCCGTACTTTCCATAACAAGAAGGCTCACATAGTATGCCTCCAAGAAACACACTTCACCAAAGATTCTACTCCAAAATATATTTCTCCTTTTTATCAACAAATTTACACGGCTTCTGCCTGTACCAAGCAAAGGGGAACTCTAATTGCATTTCACCGATCCACACCATTCACCTTATCATCAGAAATTAAAGACCCAGAAGGTAGATACCTGATACTCATGGGTTATATAATGGATACAGCAATCACGGTGATTTCCTACTACGCTCCTAACATACAACCTACACCATTCCTCTCACATATATTACAAGTGATTAATACACACAAAATAGGAACAGTGATAATGTGTGGGGATTCGAACCAGGTCCTCCTCCCATTTCTAGATAAATCACCTTTTACACCATCCAAAATAACCTCTAGATTACCTTTTTCTCAACTTCTTTCCAAATACAATCTGGTAGATTCATGGAGAGAAAGTAACCCAATGAAAAAGAAATTCACTTATTTCTCGCACCCTCATCAAACCTTCACCAGAATAGATCATATTTTTCTAACAATAGGAATGATACCAGAAATTATTGCATCAGATATAATTCCGATTCCGTGGTCTGACCATAATGCGGTATACACTACTATAGCCTCAGCCATACCAAAAGCGCATGACCCAACGTGGTACTTACCGGACATAATGCTCAAACACCCACTACATCAGATGGCCAATAAACAAGCTTTAAAGGAATACATATCAATTAATAATACAACAGACATCTCCCCAATAACACTGTGGGAAGCTCATAAGCCTGTCTGGCGTGGTACAATACAAAGACAAATGGCACTATTTAAACGGGAATGCAAAAATCTAGCAAAAAAACTAGAACTCAATTTTAATGCAGCCTACATATCATTTCAAGATAATCCATCTCAGAGTACAAAATCTCATCTGGAAAAATCTAGATTGGAATACGATCTATTTCTCACTGAGTCAGTTGATAAATCCCTCAAACGCTCCAAACACAATTTCTACATGAATACAAACAAACCAGGTACATATTTGGCTCGGGCATTAAATTCAACTAACAAATTTTTCAAACCAATACGTTTGAAATTATCAAAAAATGTTTACACTTGTAATCCAGTTAAAATAGTCCATAAATTTCACTCACATCTTGCAACTTTATACAAGAAAAACAATGAATTTAATCCTACAGAGGCTGAATCCTTCTTCTCAAAAATAACCTTACCTGAGTTATCTCAGAATCAAAAAAGCAGTTTGGATGAGCCTATAACTATAGATGAAGTTGCTAACGCCATAAAAGACCTAAAACTTAACAAAAGACCAGGCCCAGACGGCTACTCGGCTTTATACTATAAAACATTCTCAGAAATACTCTCTCCCATTCTCACTGAAACTTTTAACAAACTTCTAGATGGACATTCTTTTCGGCAAGAAACACTAATGGCAATTGTTTGTATGATCCCAAAACCCCTTTCTGATGATACTTCCTGTGTGAATTATCGGCCTATCTCTCTGTTAAACCTCGATATTAAATTATTAGCAAAAATAATAGCAAAACGCCTCAATAGCATTATAGGAAAATTAATACATAGAGATCAAGTAGGCTTCATGCCAAATAGACAGGCAGGCGATAATATACGCAGGGCAGTGTTATTGGCACATATTGCTAAAAAACGGAAAATCCCTTTATGTTTTCTATCTCTCGATATTAAGAGGGCATTTGACACAGTATCCTGGCAATATATGCAATATTCATTACAAAAATGGGGTTTTGGACCCCACTTTTTAACATGGATCAAAGCATTATATAATAAACCCAAAGCCTATATAAAATATGCTGGATACAAATCTGAAGCCTTTAATATCGAAAGAGGTACCCGACAGGGTTGCACATTATCTCCCTTATTATTTGCCCTTATACTCGAACCCATGGCCCAATACATCAGAACAAACCAAACTATAACTGGCATTGAAGTAGGAGGTATTACACACAAATTATGTATATTTGCAGACGATATATTACTTTTTCTATCATCACCACAGGTCTCTGGTCCTAATTTAATACCAGCTCTTGATGGATTTGCAGCCCTATCCGGCCTTATGATTAATCCTAAGAAATGCCTAGTGCTTAATATTTCACTCACAAACATGGAATTGATCCCGGCTAGGGCTGCACTCCCATTCACATGGGCAGAAAAATCAATCCCATATCTTGGAATTCATTTAACAGCATCTCATTCTGACTTATTCTCAACCAATTATCCTCCTGTATTAAGACAGATCACAAATCTAATAAAACAATGGTCGCAACTTCCTTTATCCTGGATGGGGAAGATTAATGCAATCAAAATGACTATTCTACCCAAATTGCTTTATCTATTCAGAGTCCTCCCTATTCCAATTCCTTCCTATTTTTTGAGAATAGTACAAAAAAGAGCAACTTCGTTTATATGGGGCTCTTCTAAACCACGTATACCTATACACACACTACATCTTCCCAAAAATAAAGGAGGCCTGGGATACCCTAATTTTACTAACTACTACAGAGCAGCACATTTGGCCAGTCTGTCCAAATACCATGCAAAACAGGAAATCCCATTATGGGTATTTATAGAGGCTTCAGAAAATGACCCTCTATTAATATCAAATTTATTATGGCTTGATCCTAAAGACCGCTTTAAAATTCATAATCCCATAACTAAACACTTCTTATCTCTCTGGGATAAACTAAAAACCAAATATCAGTTACAATCTCCACACAATCCTCTCCTTTCTTTTATCAGAAATCCGGCCTTTTATCCGGCATGGATCTACCCAAATTCTTTTAAAGCTTGGACAACATCAGGCATTCAGACACTAAATGACTTCATAGCATCTAAATCATTCCTTTCATTCCCATCGCTTAGAGAAAAATATGATCTACCAAACTCTGAGATATTTAGATATCTCCAAATCAAAAATTTCTATACACCATTCCTAAAGGGGGATACACCATTATCCCAATTATCCATTTTTGAATCAATCTGTACAAAAGATCCATTTGCTAAAGGTACAATTTCATCACTTTATAATCAAATATATGGAGTAGCAAATCTTAATAGACCCTCTTACGTTCAGAGGTGGGAGGAGGACCTGGGACGAACTTTAGAAGACACGGACTGGTCTAACATATGGCTCACATCTAAGTCATCTTCACCCAACATCTTAGCACTGGAGACAAATTATAAAGTCCTAACTCGCTGGTACCTTGTACCCGCTAGAGTGGCAAAATATTCATCTAATACCTCAGCTCTTTGTTTTCGAGGATGCCCAGAAATAGGCACATATTTACACATATGGTGGACGTGCCCAGTAATCCAAAGCTTCTGGAAGGAAGTCTTCGTGATTGCATCTAAAATATTTAAAAAAATAATACAACCAGATCCATATATAACTTTACTTAATCTAAAACCGGAATGGTTAACACTCTCTCAATTCAAACTAATGATCCAACTAATAACGGCTGCAAAACAAACAGTGGCCAAGGCATGGAAATCTCCTACATTGGTACTAGCAGAAACAATTCACAGAATGAATAATACAATGTCCCATGCTAAGATGGTAGCCATCGATCAAAATCAAATTCCAAAATTTGAAAAACTTTGGCATCCTTGGATAAAACAACAGTTCCTGTCAAACTTCAATGACTCTGTCCTGTTGCCATGGTAACAGATTAAATGACTTACAGAGACACCCATTCTAAGGCTTCAAAGAGAACTAAAAAGAATAATAAACTGACGAGCGGGACAACCTTGTGGACCATACCTCTGCCTTTCAACCCTTTTTCTTCTTTCTCTTTCCTTTTCTCCACCTTACGATTAAAGCTCATTATCAGAATTTATTTGACCTATATACACTCTACTTGTAAACAATATGTATAGTAGGTATAAATCATTTAAATACCTACAAAAGTAACTAAGGAAATTATATATATCTTTAATTTAGGTTTACGTGAACCCAATGTTTAATATTTGAAATTTCATGATATTTACCTATATAAACCCTACTGTAAAACAATGAGCTTACTTTATAGATCCTTGTAAACTTACTTTATGTATCTTTATAACATTGTATACTCAATAAACTTCTTTTGACAAGGAAAAGATATAATAAAATATTTACAAAAATGTGAGGGGTTTACTCACTTTTGTGAGATACCACATATATATATATATATAGATATATATATATCTATATATATATCTATATATATATAGATATATCTTGGCACCTCTATTTGCCCTCCTTAGAACTCAGGGCATCCAAGTCACAGGCTCTAGATCACCTTCTTCTGAAAGACTCAAATTCCTTGAAGCGATCAGAAAATGTCCACATGGCAAGTCAGATCCTCCAGGCCTATGTCTTGGTGGTCATTTTCAACAAATCTGCTCTCTGGCCTTCATTTCCCCTGGAATACTAGGGTCTGGTTCTGGATACATCCCATTTAAAAATATTTTTCCCAAAATGAAAAGAACGTGCTCGAAAAGTGAGCTCCAAGAAACAACTACACCGAGATTCTCTATGAGGGTTCTAGACCTAATGGTAGCTTCCTTCTAGGCAGCACCATTAGCCCAATACCATTCAAGAACTCTCCACCTAAACATCTTGTTAACCTGGAAAAAGCAGGCTCCTTCCCTTGATTTACTCATGCTCCTATCCAGCCAAGCGAGGAATTCCCTAACAGTGGAAAGTTATCACAACAGATGCAAGTTTCTTAGGGTGGGGAGGAATGTTCCAATGCATAACAGTTCAAGGAACACAGTCACTTCGAGAGCCAAGCTCCCCATCAACACTTTGGAGCACTGGACCCCCTTTCTAAAGGGGCACCCAAATAGGGTGCCGTCAGACAATGCCACGGGGGTGGCCTACATCAACCATCAAATAGACACCAAGAGTTTGGCTGCCTTGAAAGAAGCAAACCAGATCATCTCATGGACAGAAACTTACTGGCCTGCAATCTCTGCAGTCCACATCCCAGGAGTGAACAACTGGACAGAGAATTCTAAAAAACTATGACAAAAATGGTGCTTATAATTGAAGGCATATGTGCATCAAAACCAATAGTGCAACTGCCTCTTTAAAGAGGAACTGCAATCTGCTCACATAATTTGTAATAAAAACATCTTTGCCATTCTGAAGCTTCCCTCCAACCACTTTGCATATTATTTTATATATATACTTTGATTCTGTACTTGCCAAATATGCTGCAGAAATCTCCCTCCACTAAGTCTGGCTGCATCCATTTATACTGTGGACAGCTGAAGCTGCTGCGTTGTTCACTTCCTGGATTTACAAAGAGGCACACCTCCAACTCTGCAGCCCTGCAGCTCTCATTGGCCCTCTTATGACTCACCCCCCCCCCCTTCCTGGCAAACTCTCATGAGAGTGAAAGCGAGAGCTGTGCATGATGTCATAAGCCTAGGCTTTTTACCAGACAAGAAACAGGAAGTGGGCTGTATAAGGTATTTACAGGCAGAAAAAAAATGTTTTACTATCCAAATTTAAAACAACAAGGGCAGAAGATTTAATAGATGTAAAGTTGAAAATAATGACTAAAGGTCCGCTTTAAGTGTAAAAAAACCCTTATAAAAGACAAAAATATAAAAAACCACTGTTCCTTGTAATAGAATGTGACTTGCCCTTCCATTTGAGTGCTCCATCACAGTGTGAGAAAAATGCACACTCACCAACCAGAAATGACCACTAAAGGCCTCAATTCCTCTTCACAATGCTCAAATAGAGTTCTTTTTTTTTTTAATTTCAAAAGAAATTTATTGAAAAGCAGTACGTTACAGGTTAATGCCACCAAATTGTCTTGGGGCACAGCTTGGTACAAACGATATAATAAAACTGAGATAACAATTATCAAACATCATTGTATAGTCTCCATTATATACATGTGTCTTACATGTCATTGGAAAATAATATATCATAACCTTGCACTTAAATCATTCATCAGTCCAGACACCCCTTATGGGTACACACTGTGTCAGGGACTGACTGGTTCGATAGGTACGGATAGTGCACCTAGGTCGATCTTACTTGTCACACATTTCCGAAATAACAGCAGTTTTCAGAGCTGAGTGAGAGTCTCCATGTGGACAACCAAGTCATGTCCTCTGAAGGATCATCTATCTCCTTGAGTCTCCTCGAGATGATATCCCGATAGCTTGTGAACTCCTGTCAAAATGCAGTTAACGGAGACGCACAGTTTATTATGGAACTGAGAGAGACTAGTTTCCTATCATCTATAATTATCATCATTTAACCGAAAAAAAGAAGAGGAAGAAGTAAAGGAGGAGAAAGGGAAGAGAGATAGGGAACGGGGTGCCAGTTTTTGGGTCGTGAGAGCTTATTCATGTCGCCTTGACTCCAGGTATAAGAGAGATCCCCATATGTTTAGCCCAGGGTTCCCATGTTGCGCTAAATGGTTTGCCAGTATTCATTATGGAGCTGACCGGTTTTTCCTGGAGCAGGTGATCTTTCTCTTGGCAGCCATTAGAGATACTTTGGGTTGCTTCCAGGCTTTAGCTATTGTGATTTTTGCTCCCAGGAGCATGAACGAGATTAGTTTTTGTGTGTATTTTGGAGTTTTAGGGACCTAGGCATTCAGCAAAGCTATCTGGGGTGATTTTGTTACCGGAATGCCTGTTACTCTCCGAATGAGGTAAAAGATTTTATTCCAGAATCCTCTGATTTTCGGGCAACCCCACCAGATGTGCAACATGGAACCCAGGGCTTGGCAAGCTCTGAAACACAATGGGGAAGAAGTGGGGAACATCACTGCTAGTCTAGTGGGTACCAGGTACCATCTCATAAGTACTTTCACGTTTGCTTCAATCAAGGATATGGTCACAATACCTTTATGGGCTCTCGTTTCCGTTTTGTGCCATTCCTCCAGGCCCCAGGTATCCTGCAAGTCTCTTTCCCAAGCTTCCATGTAGGGTAGTTTGGACATATCTTCCGCTAGTGATTTGTAAATTATGGATATGCCCCCTTTTTGATCCATTGTTTGGCCACACCACCGCTCATATTTTGAACTCTGGGGGGTTGGGTTTGTTTTTCCATAAAGATGTTAGGAAGTGGTAGATTTGGAGATGTCTGAATTTCTCCAATTCTGGGAGTTCTAGTTTTTCTATACAGTATTTTAAAGATAGTGGACCAGAGGCAGGAAAATAGTGACCAATACGGTACATCCCCTTGTCTAGCCACCACTGGAATGATTTGATATCCATACCTGGGGTGAATTGCAGGTTACGAAATATATGAGTTAGAGGTTGTATTTCAGAAGTTAATGATGGGAGGTGTTTCACTTCATCCCATAGTTTAATGGAATGGGATAGTGTTGGTGATAAGATTGAGGGTCTGGATTTTCGAGGACACCAGAGTAAGTAATCTAGGGTGTATGATGGAACCGCCTGTCTTTCTATACCTATCCAATCAGGTTTTTCATATTTTGAGTATATTATTGATAGTTGGGCCAATCTAGCAGCTTGGTAGTATTTAAACAGATGTGGTAGACCAAACCCCCTCTTTTTTGGGGCTATAGAGAATGCTTTGGGCCAGTCTGTGACCTTTTTTCCCCCCATATGAATTTAATTATGTTCCCCTGGAGGGATTTAAGATGATCCCTTCCTATCGCTAGTGGGATTGATCTGAATAAATGAAGTCTGGGGAGTAGAGTCATCTTGATAGCATGAATTTTACCTAGGAAGGATATGTTGTGTTGAGTCCATGTTAGAAGGTCAGTCTCAAGTTTGCGATACATGGGAGGGAAGTTTGCCTGATATAAATGTTTAATCTCTGGGGTTAGGTTTATCCCTAAATAACGGAGTGAATTGCTGCTCCATTTAATTTGGAAAGAGGGTTTCAATTGATCTACTACTGTACTGTGTAATGAGATGTTTAGTGCTTGGGATTTGGTCATATTAACCCTTAGCCCTGATATATGCCCAAAAGATTCAAGGAGTTTATTTATGTTGGGGAGGGATGTTATTGGTGAGGTGATGAAGAGGAGGATGTCATCTGCAAACATAGCGCATTTGTGGATCGTTTGTCCGCATCCAACCCCTTTGATATTTTGATCTGCTCTAATTGAGATGGCTAATGTTTCAATTGCTATGGCAAAGATCAGAGGGGATAATGGGCAGCCTTGTCTTGTCCCTCTAGCAATTTCAATGGGCTCAGAATAGTATCCTTGCAATTTGACCCTCGCTTCTGGTGTTGAATAAAGGGATTTCAATAGACCCAGAAAGTTTTCACCAAACCCCCATCGTTTCAGTATTGCAAAAAGGTAAGGCCAAGAGAGAGAATCAAATGCCTTCTGCAGGTCTAAGGAAAGGAGACCTTCTCCGTCCCATCCAGACTGGAGTATTGAGATAATATCAATCGCTTGCCTTACATGGTCTGGGCCTTGTCTCCCGGGTATAAATCCCACCTGATATTTGTGTATATAGCGATTAATGACGGAGCTTACTCTATTTGCCATAATTTTGGTAAGTATCTTCAGATCATTATTAATTAATGAAATGGGTCTGTAATTTTCTATTCTCTCTGGGTCTCTGTCAGGTTTGGGAATCGCTGAAATGAAGGCTGCATTAAGGTGAGTATCAATCGGTTCGCCCTTACATTTAGAGTTGAAAAATTTTGTGAGGTGAGGGGCTAAGGTATTCATAAAGTCTTGTAGTATAGAGCGGGGAAACCATCAGGCCCAGGGGCCGATCCCCCTTTAAGATTTTTAATCACCTCTATGGTTTCTTCTGTTGAGATTGGGGCTTCCATGATATCTATATGGTCTTTATGGAGGGTAGATATAGGTAGGCCATCTAGGAAGGAAATTATGGTGGATTCCTCCGCCGTATTGTCTGTTTGATATAATTCGGAGTAAAACTCCTGAAAGGCTTTTAGGATACGTTGAGGATTAAGGGTAGTGGTGCCATCCTTGAGGCGTATTTTTGGGAGCGCGAAGGAACGAAATTTAGGGGAGAGTTTAGTTTCTAACATTGTGCTCATTTTGTCCTTTTGTTGATAGAATTTTGCGCTTGTCCAGCGCGTGGAATTCTCGGCTTTGACTGTGAGCGCTAGGTTAAGTGCCAAACGGGCTTTGTCTAATTGAGCTATTTGGACCGTGGTTGGGTCCTTTTTGTGCTGTTTGCGTAAAGTTGCAATGTCTCTTTCCAATTTCTCTACATCTGTGGGTCTTTCTTAAGTTTGGTTGCTATGTGAATAAATTTTCCCCGGATCGTAGCTTTGTGAGCAGCCCATAGAGTCTCAGGCAAGATTCCATCCGTGTTATTAAGTTTAAAGTATTCCTTCATTGCCTTCTCAAGTTCTATGACCGTGATGGGGTCATTGAGTAGAGTTTCATTCAGCCTCCACTGTGATAAGGGGGGTTTGAAGAAGCGGCCTTGCACAATTAGGATCATCATAGAGTGATCTGACAGTGTTGTGTCTTTTATGTATGCTTTTTTCACTAAAGTGATATGTGTCGTTTTGATAAAAATGTGGTCAATTCTGGAATAAGATTGATGGGGGTTCGAATAGTGTGTGTAGTCCCGTTTTGTGGGGTTGAGTTCCCGCCAGATGTCTGCGAGACCTTGTTGGTGAATTAATTTTGCTATCTTGGAACTAATTTTTCTGGGGAGCATAAGCTGCAAAGATTGTGGTTTTGATTTATCCAGACCTTGATAAAACGCAATGTTTGAATCACCGCCGTATATCACTGTCCCTTCCAATAGTGGTCCTAGAGTCCCAAACATTGATTGGAAAAATTTTGTTTGGCCCTTGTTGGGGGTGTAATAAAAAATAAATGAGAATAGTTGTTCATCTAAAGTCCCCTTAACTAGGAGAAACCTCCCCTCTGGATCTCTGTGTACCTGCGTGGTTTTAAATTTACAAGTTTTAGCGAATAATATCACTACACCCTTCGTCTTGTCTTCGGCACTTGCTAAAAAGAATTGCAGATATTGTGCATGTAAAAAGGAAGGGGAGTACCGTGTCGGGAAATGTGTCTCCTGTAGGAGAATCACTGTCATTTTTTGTGAATGATAAGACTGGAGAATTTTTCTCCTCTTGACTGCTGAGTTCAGGCCCTGAACATTATGTGATACCATCATCAGTGAGGGGAGTAGTGTTGCATTACATGGCATGATCCGTTGAGGGTAGAGATAGAACATTACAAGTATCACTTACCGCTCATAGAAGAGGACGTGGTGATCTTGAGTGAGATGGTAAGCTGGACCTGGGACCTGGAGTTTAGATGTGGAGTTGCAGCGTCTGTGAACTGTCAAATGGAGAGAAAAGGTTAGAAGGGGAGAGAAGGAAGAAAATAAGAAAAGAAACAGGTGGGCCTAAGTTAGGCCTGCGACTTTGGGAGGGGAGAAAATCCATCCCGTCGTCGCTGAACATACCAAATTTGTAGCCCTCAAATTGGGCTACCAGCCCATCCCTCGACAATGGTGATACCATAGTCAAGAGGTGGTCGGAGGCGCATGACTACCACCTTGGCCGCAGCCATCCCTGAGATATGAGCTTTATGCTGAATAAAACAATCTATAATAATTTAAATAACTGGAACGTTATGAAGTGAACGGATCCAAACCAGCAGAAATGCAATAAAAAAATGATTTCCAACAAATCAGGGAGTGTTGGGGAGGAAGGGAAGGTAAGGGAAGGGATGGGGAGGGGAGGTTGAAGGGGAGGTATGGGAGTGTGAAGTGGAAGTATGGGAGACAAAAATCGTGACCCCTGTTCATTTTGTACTAAGAGAGGGACCAGACGAGATTTCCAGTCTGAAAAGTTACTTTAGTTTGTCCCTCCGTGAATTAGAGGAGTTGGGCTAAGGCTCCAGTAAACTTGATGTTAGACCGGCTTGGAGCTAGCAGTAAGTCTTGGTCGTTGTGTTGTAAACAGAGTACTGTTCAGTCCGGATTTCTGACGATCTTCTGTCTAGCTCCTTGGTGGTTGTAAAAATTTGAGGAAATTTACCTTTGGGGAAAGGCATTCGGAAGAAAAAAAAAAAAAAGTCCAGGTGGTCTCCCAATCCAGATAGGAAATCCTATGGGAAATCATCACACAGGGTTAAACCCTGTAAAGTGAGAGACCAAAAAAGAACGAAGGGGAAATCATGAAGAGTATAAAGGATCTCATGTGGGAAGAGTTTCCTTCATCTGTCTGTTCTTGTGTGACTTCCATGTGGGTGAAATTGGGCTGTTAGGAGTCGGACGTTTGTATGAACCCGCTTGAGGATTAGGTGTGTCCATTGATGGGTCTTGCATGATGAATTTCAGGGATAATAGTAACCTTTCGCCCTCTGGGAGGGTAGTGAAGGAGAAGGTTTTGCCTTTATAGTTAAACTTCAAAGCAAAGGGGAAGGTTTCTTTCTGCATTAGAATTGTCAGCAATGGTTTGAGGGCTCTGCGTCTCTGTATGGTCATGGGCGATATGTCAGCAAAGATCTGAAGGTCATGTCCCTGGAAGTTTATGCGAGATTGTTGGCGTGAGATTTTCATAATCTCCTCTTTCACCCCATAGTAGTGCGGTTTCACAACCACGTCCCTGGGAGAACCATCTTTTCTTGGAGGGCCGAGAGACCTGTGAGCCCTGTCTAGCTCAAGTTTGTGTGGAGAGATTGTGGGGATGAAAACTTTAATAAGGTCCCGGACAGCTGTGGGGACATCTGAGATGGACTCTGGGAAACCCCTGACTGAAATTATCCCTCCTTGAGCGGTTTCCCAGGTTGTCGATCCTGTTTAGGGCTGTATCTAATTGCTCCTGAATAACATGAATATGGTCAGTGTTTTGGTTGGCCCTTGACACTGTAATATCAAGCTTGTTCTCGATCGCTTCCATTCTGGCACCCAGGTTTTGGAAGTCTGATCGAATGTCATTAGTGATCTTAGTTGCTGGGAGAGCAAGTCCCCTTTCAAGTAACTCTGAAAGTTTTAAGAACAAATCCCCTGCATTTTGTGGAATGGTAGGGTTTAGGTCCTTCTGGGGTGTTCATGACTTCCAGGTTAAGTGAAGAGTTTCCCATTGGTGAGAACACATAGTTGTCAATCGATCACTCGATGAGCGATTCTGTAGAGGCAGGCGATGGGGTCACAGCGTGGGATATGCTGGGGTTTGCCTGAGGTGTAAAGGCTAACTTAGCTGGGGCAATCACTTGCCTATTTTCTGCTTGTCCCCCTGCCTGTGTGTCTTGTGGTTGAGACGCGCTATCTTGGATTCGGCCTGATCACCCTCTGCGGCGAATCTCGGTCCCAGGTCCCGGCGGACTGTGCTGCCTAACATAGGGATGATGCTATGGTACTCCCCGAGTGATTCCCACTACCCGAGAGTGTCCTACTGGTCTAGATCCGGCGATAGGGCGGCTGGCTGGCCGAGGCAGAGCGGAACTCCTGGCTTACGTGGCCATTTTAGAAGCCTCGCGCATGCGCCGGCTCAAATAGAGTTCTTAAGATAGCTCTTCTGATGGCTCCAGGGCAAAGGAGAAATAGATCCACAGCACTCAGACACTCCAGCTAAAAAAAATTCTCAACTGGCATAATGATCCACATGTCCAAATAAGATAATAAATAAAACATAGTATAGTATTTTATTCAAAACAGAGAATAAAATTTAAAAAGTATTGCACTTACATAGTAAGGTGCTTGTGTGAGCACCAACACAGACAGCCTCAATGTAGTGACGCCGCCGCTGCTCGTTTGGAGCAGGCATGTGTTCCAAACACCCGGAAGTAAACTGGAGTGTTAAACTGGAAGTGATGTCAATAGTGGCGACAGCGCAGCCTCAATGCATTTCACAATATGTGCATCATCAGGAAGCTCGGACGCCGCCATCTTGATGGAGCCTTATCTACAACTTTCCCCAGTACTATCAGACCAGATACAACTTGTACACAAATGGACAGAACATGCTTCAATATAATTTAAAAAACATTTGGAACCAAAAAATGTATAAAAAATCCATTAAATAAAAGGGGCGTAGGTGTCGGAGGCTAATATACAGCGGCTAAAAACGGAAAATTGTATCAAATACTTACCATAATTTTCCTTTCCTGACGCCAAACCATGGCAGCATACTAGTGATAGAGCTCCGCCTCTTGACCACTCCCTCAGGACCAGTGAATAGCATAAATGAAGGCATGGTTAGCCGCCACCCCATTCTTTGTAACAAGCCACATACCGGAACACATATGGGTGGGCTCATATGCTGCCATGGTTTGGCGTCAGGAAAGGAAAATTACGGTAAGTACTTGATACAATTTTCCGTTTTCCTGACGCCAACATGGCAGCATACTAGTGATAAATAACTAGCTGATAGGGTGGGATATATTTGTCAAACCAATCTTCTAATTAGGATGAGACAGAGGACTGAATAGTCCTTCCTACAAAGTCCCTGATGACAAGGCCCCCAGGTCTATTCCGTCAAGTTTGAGTAGGAATGTTGGAGCGACCATGATACCCCTGTACAGATGGGCACCATAGAGTCTCTTGAATGTGTTGCCTATGAGGCTTTAACCGCTCTGGTAGAGTGCTCCGCCGTCGCTGACGGAGGCTCGCGACCTCTAGTCCTATATACACAACCAAATCTGCTAGGATCCAGGCAGTAACCTCTTTCCCTTGATGATTCCCAGCTGGAATGACAAAAGGTTTGTTTAGATGACCTGATAGGGACAAATGTGGAGAGATACTCCTTTAAAAGTTCTGAAAATGAACAGTACGTGTGACTTTCCTGTGTCATGTTCTGGAAAGTTAGGCAATGTCCAGCTGTCTGTTAAATAGCAGACTGTTGCTACGTTTGATGCAGGATGATCTACAAGATCCAACTGTATATATATATATATATATATAGATATAGATATAGATATATAGATATATATCTATATATCTATATATATTTTTTTTTTTTGTTTTTTGTTTTTTTTTTTTTTTTTTTACTTTGAAGCTCCAAGAGCTTGAATCTTTGATAACCTTCTGCTTAAAGTTCTTGCAATTGATACTGCCTTGTAAGTGATGGCCTGAACAGAACACTGCTCTGTTGGAACAAACGGTTAAACTAATATGAGATCCAGCAACAATCGTGGGCTATGTGAGGATAGGCTAAGGCCAGCTGACACTGGAAGGGCAGTAGGATCAATGTCTTGCCCTACCAAGAAAAAGCATACTTGTTCCAGAATTAGACCTAGATGTTGTAAGTGGAATGTGTTCTCGCACACAACAAAGTAGAGATCACTCTGGAGTGAAACTGGAGCAACATCCTCCACCTTTAATGCCCCTACTTGCAGCCCCAGTCTGTGTATGTTATAGAGGGGAAATGTCTTCTGTATCCTGAAATGAATGGCCAGGGAAAATCGAGGGCCTCCTGGTAAATATGAAGGACTGGCTATGACAACTATGTTCTCCCTTGACAGCCTCAAGGGGAATCTCATTTACGGGAAATGGGGAAAAATATATAGGTTAGATTGCAGTCCCTGGGAGAGACCAGAGCATCTGCCCCTTGTGCCTTAGGGTATACGGAAACAAAATCAGACCAAAGTTTGTGATTACTGTGGGAAACAAGGAGGTCAGTCTGTGGTAGGCCCCACCTGTGGACCAGCTCAGAGAAGACCTGGGTCTTAGACCCACTCGTTCTGCTCTGGGAAGCTTGTACTTGTTCAAAAGAAAAATACCCTGGGAGGTAAACTGCTTCGGGAATTTTGCTGGTGATCTTCCACCCCAGGCTTTATGGGTTTCACCTCTCTCAATAGCATATTGCTGCGGGTTTCACCCTGGAGCTAAATATAGGCAACTGCTGACCCGTTGCTAAACTGCAAGGAGATTGGTCCTTCTTGACTCTGTGTAGTAAGGCCAAAGTGCTAAAAGGGCTGTTTGAACCCCCAGCACGTTCAAGATTACTCTCCTTGGCTGGGATTCTCTGCTTGCCTTGACCGAAAGTCCCTCGCAGTGCGCCTTCCCGGCTGACTTACAGACATGATTCGTAGCAATTCTCCAGTCTGCAGGTCCTAACGGACCGAGACTTCCTCAAGGTCTTTCCATCACCGTGGACCGCTACTCATACTGAGTTACACTTAACTGTGTTCTATCCTGTTTCCTCCCATGCACTAAGAATTTTAGTTGAAATTTGTGCAGGTGCTGATGCACCCCAGGAATCATCTATATGCATGATGACATTGTGCCCAGATGACTGAGGCACTGAGAAGCCATCAAACAAGTGGAAATATTCGTCCTCAGAATTCTGTTCCTGACTGTCACCACTTCCTCTGATGGAAATAAAACAGGAAATAGCAGAGCACCCCTGGGTACACCAACCATTGGGATGGAGAAAGGTTGGCTTTGCTTTCCCTCTAAAGTGTGAGGATAGGATGGGCATCCTGACGATCCAGCAACAGCCTCCAGTCATGTGGTTATACTGTTTAATGGACTCCGTCTTAAAGAGCTCAAAGAGGGCCCAAAAGGGTTCGACCTCTTCCGATCTGCAACTGGACACTAACCAACCTCCCCTGCGAACTCCAAACAGAATTGGGTAGAAAACCTGAAATCCCTCTTGAGTCTAAGGTGCCTTTAAGCATTGCAGCAGCCCACCCGCTGTTGTGGTGGACTTGGCAGCTTC
This sequence comes from Aquarana catesbeiana, assembly GCF_042186555.1. Taxonomy (NCBI): domain Eukaryota; kingdom Metazoa; phylum Chordata; class Amphibia; order Anura; family Ranidae; genus Aquarana; species Aquarana catesbeiana. Next base: position 150,115,242 of record NC_133328.1, on the reverse strand, counting down.
ATGGGAGAGAAATGGTCTGGAGGAGGAGCAGTGAGGAATCTCCCGAAGTGACCATGAGTGTCTGATACCTTCATCCAAAGCTCTGTACAGCATGCTGTCCAGAAACCCGTGAAGTGTGCCTTCTAGGTCTTACCTTAAGAGTCTGGGTATGCACTTGTGTGACTGGCTCACTGATTTTCCAAGAAGTCTGCTCTAAAATACAAGTCAGATTTTTTGGCATCCACTGCTACAAAAAATATCAGGAAATCATGTCTAAAGGGATGCAGACCCCGCCACTCTCCTTAGAGTCCTGCAGGTGCAGCAGCTGGTTGATAATTATTAAACCATTCCCATTAGAACCACCCAGTACATGGGTGGGATATTGCTGGTCTGCCAGCACTTGCAGATGCTACAGTATGTAGGAGCAGGTTGACCTTTAGGTTGTTCATGTTACAGTTTCCACAGCCTGTTTATACAGGCATTTTTCTCGAACCCCTTCCATTCTTCCTCACTTTTGTTTCTAGGAAGCAATACGCAGTCCAGGGTCTCAACCATATGGCCTCTCTAGCCGCCAAAGTGCTAGGGTGCTCTTCCAGTGGTTATACAAGCAACTAGGAGAGACTTCCTGGTCAGCCTCCCTATTTTGAGTAGCAATCTGCTGCATCTATAATATATGTAGCAAGGACCCAGGACTCCTTCAGTCCAATGAGAACCTCCAGAGCCATGAGTTGTCGACCTCCCTCCACATAGAATGGGTCGTAAGGCATAGTAGGTGCAGTGCAAAGTAGATTCATGGGTGCCAGACACCCAGGGTGTGCCACCTGTCCAGGATTCAGCTGGACAGTTCGGGTTTTGAATCATGTGTCAGGGTTTCAGTCCAACTGAGACCCGGACATATTACCCGGACCAGGCTGCGGTTCCCCAAGTAACTGAGATAGTCATCGACAAATCTGTTGCCGCCATAGGCGGCTGTTTGGCCTCACTGAAGTGTGATGATGTCAGCAAGCGCAATTTGGCCACACCCACTAGCGCGCTCTGAGCGCTACATTACCACTCTCCTTGGGGCACCCAAATGTGTCTGTGTAATGCTATCCCGGTAAACTCTCGGATTTCTACAGGACAGCCACGCAGGGAAAAGCATCCAGCAAGATGCCACACCTGCATGGATAAGAGCGCTATCTCCTATGGCAACAGTCTCCAACAGTTTCCAATACAAGTGGAACAGTTAATTAAGGCGAGTTCAAAACAGAATCTTGTGCCACTCTTATCAACAATAAAGACATTTGGCATTACCTGTTAGCTGTATTCTCCTCCAGGCAGTGTCTACTCACCAGCCTCCTGGGTATAGATACTGCACCACAGGCCCTGCAGGACTCTTGCTGGGGCACTGGCTCTGGGGAAGAGGAGCAGAGACATCTTCCTTGGAGCTTTTCTCCTGAGCGACATTTTTTTTTTTTTTTACACTGGGCATGGTCATACTGCTTGCTGAAGTGCTCCTTTGGAGAACGCCTGTCCTTTCTTGTTCTTTAACTCCGAGAGTGTGAGCGTGCGGAGCTGAAACATATCAAAGCAAACCGCATTAGAGGGCACTCTTTTAAGGACACCTGAAAACTTACCAACTGGTGGTCCCCCTACCTTAAGTATTGAGGGTCTTACATAAGTGGTGGCTGACTCATGGTAGTAGAGAATAAGGGACGGCCAGCGGAAAGAGAGATAGCTGAAAAGAGAAACAGAAGGATGGAGATTGCCAGTAATCTTCTAACATGAAAGTCTGAAAACTACAACAAAGCAAACAGCTGAAACAACCTACCAGCAGATGGCGACAGAGAAGGTTGCTGAGGCTGGATCCAGGAACAAACTTCACAGTCTGAAGACACAGTCAGGAGGCTGTATATTGCCCATCCCACAGCAGCCCACTGACACTGTTAGGTGATCCTGGGACAGGCAGAACATGCCCCCAGACTCCTCCTGTTGTTTGTGGGCAAAACTAATCGCTTTGCCCAGAACCAAAATGGCGCCCAGAGCTTCTGTCGGCCAGTGCTCATGTGCGGACCGGGCGCAGCCGTATGACATCATCGGGAGCGCCCTAGGCCGGTAAATACGGTGCTGGGCGGCCGCCCCATGCCTATAGGGAAACCCTGACACCTACTGCAAGGTGCGGCCCGCTCCTCGCTCACCCAGAACCTACCTAAAGCCAAATAAGAAGGGAGAAGAGCAGGAACTGAATAAAACATGTAAAGTCATAGCCTAACGGACAAGAAAGCCCCTAGAAAAGGAAATGACAGACCGGCCCCCCCAAAGCTCCGGAACCAAGTCATGCTGAATGGCAGATTTCATTCCTAAAGAGGAAACACTGCAGGGACCCATCAAGACCACACAGACGAGGGTCTCTCAGGCTTATTAGCGCAATGTTAGCAGCCCAAGCACTGAGACTAAGCACTGGGAGAGGCTTGAACCCAGCCGGTTACTGCTCAGCAGCAAAATTCCTTACTTCATCACTGGTGCGTGGAGGTATGAGGAAAAAAAGAAGAATGGGGTGGTGGCTAACTATGCTTTCATTTATGCTATTCACTGGTCCTGAAGGAGTGGTCAAGAGGCGGAGTTCTATCACTAGTATGCTGCCATGTTGGTGTCAGGAAATAAGTATTGAACACGTCACCATTTTTCTAGGTAAATACATTTCTAAAGGTGCTATTGACATGAAATTTTCATCACACATCGATTGCAACCCATGAAATCCATACATAGAAAGAAACCAAAACAAATAAGTTAATAAATTAAGTTATGTGTAATAAAATGGAATGACAGGGAAAAGTATTGAACACATGAAGAAAGGGAGGTGCAAAAAGGCATGGAAAGCCAAGACACCAGCTGAAATATATCAGTAATTAGAAAGCAATCCTGTCCCTTGTCAGTGCAAATTAATATCAGCTGTTACAGTCTCAACTGATGGCCTATAAAAAGGTGTCTCATTACCAAGGTGTCACACAAGAAACATCTCATGATGGGTAAAAGCAAAGAGCTCTCTCAAGACCTTTACACCTTTATTGTTGCAAAACATACTGATGCATTGGTTACAGAAGGATTTCTAAACTTCTGAATGATCCAGTGAGCATTCTTGGGGCCATAATCCAGAAGTGGAAAGAACATAATTTCACTACCAGGTGCTCCTCGCGAGATTTCTGACAGAGAAGTAAAAAGAACTAATGCCGCGTACACACGGTTGGACTTTTCAGCTACAAAAGTTTGACAGCCCGTCCGACAGACTTTCGACGGACTTTTGGCGGACTTTCAACCGACTTTCTAACAACCGGACTTGCCTACACACGATCACACAAAAGTCTGACAGATTCATACGTGATGACGTACACCGGACTAAAATAAGGAAGTTGATAGCCAGTAGCCAATAGCTGCCCTAGCGTGGGTTTTTGTCCGTCGGACTAGCATACAGACGAGCGGATTTCTGGGTCCAGCGGAGTTACGACGTAAAGATTTGAAGCATGTTCCAAATCTAAAGTCCGGCAGATTTGCGACTGGAAAAGTCCGGTGAAGCCCACACATGATCGGATTGTCCGCCGGATTTGGTCCGTCGGACAAGTCCGGTCGAAAAGTCCGACCGTGTGTACACGGCATAAGAGTTGTCCAAGAGCCAAGGACCACTTGTGAGAGAGCTCCAGAAAGACCTGGAATTAGCAGGTACAATTGTTTCGAAGAAAACAATAGGTAATGCACTAAACCCCCTTGGCCAGTATGCACGCTCACCACGAAAGACTCCATCGCTGAAGAAAAAAGCATGTTGAAGCTCGTTTTAAAGTTTGCTGCACAACATTTAGACAAGGCTGTAAAATACTGGGAGAATATAATCTGATCAGATGAGACCAAAATTGAACTCTTTGGATGCCATAATACACACCATGTTTGGAGGTCAAATGGCACTGCACATAACCTCAGAAACACCATACCAACAGTGAAGTTTGGAGGTGGGAACATCATGGTGTGGGGCTGTTTTTCAGCATACGGTACTGGCAAACTTCATATCGATGAAGGAAGGATGAATGGAAAAATTTACCACTCTGGATAAAAATCTAGTGCCATCTACCTGGATGATGAAAATGAAATGAGGGTGGATATTTCAGCAAGACAATGATCCCAAACACAAATCCATGGAAACTCTCAATTGGTTTCAAATAAAGAAAATAAAGCTGCAAGAATGGCCCAGCCAATCACCTGACTTAAATCCAATAGAAAATCAATGGAAAGAACTAAAGATCACCCATGGAACCTTCAAGGTTTAAAGACACTGTGAAAGAATGGGCCAAAATCACACCTGAGCAATGCATGCGACTATACAGGAGATATCATGAAGCTGTCATTACCAACAAAGGATTTTATACAAAGTACTAAATACATTTCAATTTGCGTGTTCAGTACACATGCAGAGGACCTTTTGGTTCAAATATGGGTTGGAGCATCAGTGCTAGAAATGCCTCTTGTGAACACCCTTTGGCAAATCCCTGAATAACTTTATTAGGGAGGTCACTGGGGCAAGAGTACGTTTTTGCCACAGAAACAGAAGGCAAAATCCCTATCTAGGAAACCCAGTGATTTCCCCTGCTGAGCTGTTGTGTTCTGACAGGGGGACAGCCCCCTGCCAGAACACTTTGATCAGCACTTTCTGCCATTGGCTGAGAGCGCTGATTGGGAGTCAGTCGGCTACTGGTTTTCCAGCATGCACATCTCACAGAAGCCGGACATTTTTTTTTTTTAACCGCCAAATGTCTCCCGACATTCTGCCCATGTGTATGGGGCTTAAGGCTAGGATTAGTTATTATTGTGTAAGTCCTGGACCCCCAAGTCCTCCATATCCATTAACTTCTTCACAATGATGGGGTACCCCTACTTTGTCATAGTGGGGGATGTCTATTGGTCTTTGCGCCCATCTTGTCTTAGGACATTTCTGACTTTTGGGCCCAGAACTTTGTCTGCAGAAGCTGGAATTTCTGTCTCTGCTTCCACCCTGTTTCATGCTGTCAAATTTGCCAGCATCCAAGCAAAAATTGGTGGACTTTGATGCAGCTTGTTTCCCAAGGAGTCATAGCTATTCTCCCAGAAAAAGAGAAGTTCCAAGGTTTCTATTCAAATCTGTTCTCATGGCAATAGTTGACATCTGTTGCATACTGAATAGAACGCTTCTCTTTTCTATTCAGTACGCAAAACCTTCCTCTAGGTGCAAACATTTCACATGGAATAAACCAATTCTGTCATTGTATCCCTTTATCTTGGGGACTTTCTGGCCTCTGTGGGTATCAAGGATGCCTATTTGTCCCCATCTTCATGTTTTTTAGCTTTGGTTAAATATTTGTCCCACGTTGTACAGCAAACTTCAAAAAAGTATAGGCATTTCCATAAAATAACATAAAATAAAAATTACTTTATGTGAAAACCATTAAAAAAATCAAAAACAGAATCACTGATTTGGAAAAAGGATCACCCCCTTATGTCAGTATTTTGTTGGACCACCTTTTGCTTTAATTAAAGCCTTTAATCTATTGGGATATGTCTCTACTAACTTTGCACATCTAGACTTTGCAATATTTGCTCACTCTTCTTTGCAGAACTGCTGAAGTTCCGTTAAATTTGATGGTGACCATTTGTGGACTTCAGTCTTCAAGTCATTCCACAGATTTCTAATATGGTTTGTCTGGGCTCTGAATAGGCTATGCAAGGACATTCACCTTTTTCTCTTTTAACCATTGTGGACATTTTTCCTGTGCTTTGGTCATTGTCATGTTGGAAGGTAAACCTTCTTCCCATTGACAATTTCTTGGCAGAGGGCAGCAGATTTCCCTCAAGAATTTGATGGTATTTTGCCCCATGCATTTTCTTCTATCCTGACAAGTACTGCAGTCCCTACTGCAGATAAATACCTCCATAACAGAATCTTACCACCTCTATGCTTTACTGTAGGAATTATGTTATTTGGATGGTGAGCTGTATTAGATTTATGTCAGACATATCATATGGTATTGAGGCGAAATAATTCAAGTTTAGTCTGGTATCCATGGGAAGAAGGTTTACCTTCCAACAGGACAATGACCAAAGCACACACCAAAAATTACCACACAGTGGTTGAAGGAGAAAAAGGTGAATGTCCTTGGATGGCTTATTCAGAGCCCAGACAAACCATATTGAAAATCTGTGGAATGACTTGAAGACTGCAGTCCACAAACTGTCACCATCAAATTTAGCTAAAAATGAGCAGTTCAGCAAAGAAGAGTGGGTAACTATATCAAAGTCTAGATGTGCAAAGTTAGTAGAGACATATCCCAACAGACTAAAGGCTGTAATTAAAACAAAAGGTGGTCCAACAAAATACTGTCATAAGGAGCATGATTCTGTTTTTGAACTTTTTTTTATTTTTTTCTGACATGGTGGTGTTATATCTTTTACTTTGATGTTAAAAGTTGCACTAGTAACAAAAACGGTGTCTGTCCTCATTTCAGGCTGCAAAGCAACAAAATGTGATTATTTAAAGGGGGTGATTCTTTTCTATACCCACTGTAATTCCTGTGTCCTGTACTGTACAATTAAAATAATCCTTTTACGTGCTCTGTACTTTTCCTATAAAGTGAAATTCCAGTGTTCCCTTCTTCCCCGTTAAACCTCTCTCCAATCTTTTTTCTTGTCTTCTTCTTACAAGAAAACATGTGCTTATCTTTTTCCCTGCAATCTTCTGGCTTAAAAAAATATTAAAAAAGGGAAGAGGAAGCTTGTAAAAATGTGAAAGTTATAATCACTTTAAGGTAAACTCTGCAATTGAACCTTACTAAAAGGGCTTTATACTTTTCCTTAATAAGGCTGGGTTCACACCAGTACAAATTGGATGAGGGAAGAGAAGAGAGCACTCAAGAATGGCTGGGAATCATCGGAGCAGTGATGTCACCCATAGACTCCCATGTCTCAGCCATTGCCCGCACTTCCTCATGTCTCCTGCAGCCACCACTGATTTACACAGGGGAGCCAGATCATGTGACTGGACTGGAGCAGGCTGCAAATAGGTAAGTATATACATATTTTTTTTTACACTGGTTAATTAGCAAAAGTGGTAGGAGGAGGGAGGGGACGTTTTTTCATCTTCTAAATAAATGTTTTAACTCTAATTCCACTTACTATTATTATCCTTATATTTATTAAAATTACCCCCAATTCATCATATTTTTAATTCTTCATACTTTACTTTCAACTTTTTTGTGCTTTTTGGAAGATTGTTGGTCTGCTGGCTGTTGTGGTTCCACAGCCACAGACCTCCAGCCCATACACCTTAACCTAATTAACCTAATTGCCTCCACTATATATTCAAGCTGCTCTCCTCCAGGGAGCAAAAAGGCCAGTAGAAGGAGCTGTGAGCCCCGAGCGCGTAGCCTGTACTATCCCTGCATTATCCCCAACACCAGCCTGGACGTTTGCCGTGCATCAGTGACATCATTTCCTCTTCTGCACTCCAGAGTGGTCAGCGTGGAGCTTTCCATGCACTGGATGCAGCAGTTCAGCCTGTGTACAGACTCCACACCCAGACGCCTGAAGGAATGAAATCTGAGCCGGAAACAAGATAACAGCACATCCCAGGACACTTTTCCATCTCAAAGAAACACCTCCACCCTGTGAACCAGTAAGTGTAATTGTTACACTAACTTTTATTTTTGCATAAACAAGCTACCACAGTTGGCGCCTCCACACCCCTCCTTTTTTCAACATTGATTATCAACAGAGGTAATGGACACCCTCTGAGGATGGCTGCCTCCTCATTCTAGAATTTACCTGCCTTATTTTAATGTGCTATTATAGCTACCATTGTACTATTTACCTTAGACATCACATGTTGCGGAGCGCCGGAAAACCCCCCCTTTTGTTTCTCTGACGTTTATAAGGATAGTTACGTTTAGGCTGGAATTCTACTTTAATACAAGTCAAGTTTAGGTACTGACATAGTTCTTTTTAAAAATTAATGCAATTATTTTTTATTGAATACAGACTATTAATTGGTGTTTTTATATTTACCTGGAGGCTTGCTTAAAAAAATACTCTAAAAGAATATGTTATCACATCAATCTAATCATATGTTGACTATAACTTTTTTTCAAGCTATTAAACTTTCCTAGCTATAGAAAATTATTTTTTAAACAAAAGTGGAAGGCAAGAGAAGTATTGTTTTCTTAATGGAGTCACATTTCATTTCCGAGGGTAAGCCTAGCAGGATGTGGCCACAGTGATTGACAGGTGTGGAATGCCTTGTAAACAATGATACAATATCCTAGCTATAAAAAAAACTATACAGAAACGGCTCCTGCATAAAAAAGGTCAATGCAGAAAAAGTGCAAACAGCAAAGCAGCACAGTGGCTAAGTGGTTAGCACTTTCACCTAGCAGCACCAGGGTTGACAGTTTGAATCCCAACCACGGCACTGCACTACCTGCCTGGAGTTTGTAGGTTCTCTCTGTGCCTGCATGGGTTTCCTCCCACACTCCAAAGCTATACTGGTGGGTTAATTGGCTCCTGTCTAAAGGAGCCAATCCCAGTATGTGTATGTATGAATGAGAGTTAGGGACCTTAGATTGTAAGCTCCTTGAGGGCAGGGACTGATGTGAATGTACAACATATATGTAAAGCACTGTGTAAATTGTCAATCCTATATCAGTAGCTGTAATAAATAAAAGCACCTGTAACTAAAACCCATATATGACAGTAATCTAATTCCTAACAATCAAGTAGAATGCAAAGAGATGTAGCAAAACACTCCAAGTACATTTGTAATCCTTACACATAGATACAGTGCCTTGAAAAAGTATTCACACCCCTTGAAATTTTCCACATTTTGTCACGTTACAACCGAAAACACACATTTATTTTATTGTGAGTTTATGTGATAGACCAACACAAAGTGGCACATAATTGTGAAGTGGAAGAAAAATTATAAATGGTTGTCCACATTTTTTACAAATGTGGCATTTTTCTTTGCAAAACAGCTCAAGCTTGGACGGAGGGCATCTGTAAACAGCAATTTTCAAGTCTTGCCACAGATTCTCAATTGGATTTAGACCTGGACTTTGACTGGGCCATTCTAACACATTGATATGCTTTGATCTGCACCATTGCATTGTAGCTCTGGCTTTCTGTTTAGGGTCGTTGTCCTGTTGAAAGGTGACCTCTGCCCCAGTCTCAAGTCTTTTGCAGAATCTACCAGGTTTTCTTCTAAGATTACCCTGTATTTGGCTCTATCCATCTTCCCGTCAACTCCTACCAGTTTCCCTGTCCCTGCTGAAGAAAAGCATTCCCACAATATGATGCTGCCACCACCATGTTTCACCATGGGGATGGTGTGTCTGGGTGATGTGCACTGTCAGTTTTCTGCTACACATAGCGTTCTGCTTTTAGACCAAAAAGTTAAATTTTGGTCTCATCTAACCAGAGCACCTTCTTCCACAAGTTTGCTGTGTCCCCCATATGGCTTCTCGCAAACTGCAAACGGGACTTCTTATGGCTTTCTTTCAACAATGGCTTTCTTCTTGCCACCCTTCCATAAAGGCCAGATTTGTGGAGTGCACGACTAATAGTTATCCTGTGGACAGATTCTCTCACCTGAACTGTGGATCTCTGCAGCTCCTCCAGAGTTACCAGGGACCTCTTGGCTGCTTCTCTGATTAATGCTCTCCTTGCCCGCCTTGTTAGTTTAGGTGGACAGCCATGTCTTGGTAGGTTTTCAATTGTGCCATACTCTTTCCATTTTCTGAACATGTTCAAAGCTTGGGATATTTTTTTTTATAACCTAACCCTCCTTTAAACTTCTCCACAACTTTATCCCTGACCTTTCTGGTGTGGTCCTTGGCTTTCATGATGCTCTTTGTTCATTAAGGTTCTCTAACAAACCTCTGAGGGCTTCACAGGAGAGCTGTATTTATACTGAGAATACATTACACACAGGGGTACTCTATTTACTAATTAGATGACTTCTGAAGGCAATTGGTTCCACTAGATCAGAGTAAATTGGGCTAAATAAAAATGCATACCACACTTTTCAGATATTTATTTGTAAACAATCTTTAAAACCATTTATCATTTTCCTTCCACTTCACAATTATGTGCCACTTTGTGTTGGTCTATCACATAAAATCCCAATAAAATACATGTACATTTTTGGTTGTAACATGACAAAATGTGGAAAATTTCAAAAGGTATGAATACTTTTTGAAGGAATTGTATATCTGAGTCAGTTGGGCTAATAACAACACGACAGCACCACACCCTCATATGAACTAGAAAGATTTTTTATATAAAAAACAATAGACTTCAGGAGTTGCACCGTGTAAACATTACGTACAACAGTGAATCTGAACCCTGTCCTCAAGTACCCCCAACAGGCCATATTTTGGGAATTTATCTTAGATAAAATACAGTGGAGACGGAAAGTATTCAGACCTCCTTAAATTTTTCACTCTTTGTTACTTGATTTGATTGTAGCCGTATTAGTGCAATTGTGACAGAGAAAATTGAGTACTGTCTGTGATACTTTTTTTATTTGCACTAACATACAATTTTTCAGGACAAGCTTTCGGGGTATGTCCCCTTCTTCAAGGTCCAAGCAGTACTGATTCACAAATTTTTAAGCAGCATGTTAAAGAAAAAAAAAAAAAAGGGGAAAACCAAACACATACAAATCAATGGTAATAAAGATAGCAGCAGAGTTAGTGAGATAAGACAGAGGAGAGAGCTATAGAATGCAGGGGGGGATACTAGTCACAGAGGGGTCATAAAACTTTTGCATAATGTGTAAGGAAACCCATATATATAAATTCAGGCCGTTATTTTTCGTGTCAAAAAGAAGTATCATTCTAAGTTCAAACGTTTTCCTTTCCTGGATAGTTCTGAAATTCCCTTTAAGAACTAAAACATTGAGGTTTTCTATAGTGTGGTCCGGCTGTGAGAAATGATGTCCCACAGGTGTGCATAAACTGTCTTCTTTATGTTCTTTAATGGTATGTCTGTGCAAATTCATCCTCGCTTGAAACTCTTTGTTATATTGCAGCCATTTGCTAAAATCATTTAAGTTCATTTTTTCCTCATTAATGTACACACAGCACCCCATATTGACAGAAAAACATAGACTTGTTGACATTTCTGCAGATTTATTAAAAAAGAAAAACTGAAATATCACATGGTCCTAAGTATTCAGACCCTTTGGTCAGTATTTAGTAGAAGCACCGTTTTGATCTAATACAGCCATGAGTCTTTTTGGGAAAAATGCAACAAGTTTTTCACACCTGGATTTTATTTATTTATTTATTTCAGGTACTTATATAGCGCCGTCAATTTACGCAGCGCTTTACATATATATATTATACATTCACATCAGTCCCTATACCCTCAAGGAGCTTACAATCTAAGGTCCCTAACTCACATTCATACCTATACTAGGGCCGATTTAGACAGGATCCAATTAACCTACCAGCATGTCTTTGGAGTGTGGGAGGAAACCGGAGTACCCGGAGGAAACCCACGCAGACACAGGGAGAACATGCAAACTCCAGGCAGGTAGTGTCATGGTCGGGATTCGAACCAGCGACCCTTCTTACTGCTAGGCGATTTGGGGATCCTCTGCCATTCCTCCTTGCAGATCCTCTCCAGTTCTGTCAGGTTGGATGGTAAACATTGGTGGACAGCCATTTTTAGGTCTCTCCAGAGATGCTCAATTGGGTTTAAGTCAGGGCTCTGGCTGGACCATTCAAGAACAGTCATGGAGTTGTTGTAAAGCCACTCCTTTGTTATTTTAGCTGTGTGCTTAGGGTCATTGTCTTGTTGGAAGGTAAACCTTCGGCCAAGTCTGAGATCCTGAGCACTCTGGAGAAGGTTTTCGTCCAGGATATCCCTGTACTTGGCCTCATTCATCTTTCCCTCTATTGCAACCAGTCGTCCTGTCCCTGCAGCTGAAAAACACCCCCACAGCATGATGCTGCCACCACCATGCTTCACTGTTGGGACTGTATTGGACCTTTAGAAATGTAATTTTGCTGTGGTACTGTTCTAAACACAGGAAAACTGCACCACTTTACAGGCATACTATAAACGCCCCCCAGGCACGATATTTAAAGGAATATTTCATTTTTATTGTTTCACTTTAAGCATTATTAACCAGTTCAATACAGGGCATTTTCACCCCCTTCCTTCCCAGACCAATTTTTAGTTTTCAGCGCTGTCGCACTTTAAACGACAATTGCACGGTTGTGCGCCGCTGTACCCAAACAAAATTGATGTCCTTTTTTCCCCACAAATAGAGCTTTCTTTTGGTGGTATTTGATCACCTCTGCGGTTTTTATTTTTTGCGCTATAAACAAAACAAGAGCGACAATTTTGAAAAAAACACAATATTTTATACTTTTTGCTATAATAGATATCCCAATTTTTTTTTTTTTTTTAAATATTTTTTTCCTCAGTTTAGGCCGATACGTATTCTTCTACATATGTTTGGTAAAAAAAATCACAATAAGCGTATATTGATTGGCTTGCGCAAAAGTTATAGCGTCTACAAAATACGGGATAGATTTATGGCATTTTTAAAAAATTTTCATTTATTTTTTTTTTTTTTTACTAGTAATAGCGGCTATCTGCGTTTTTTTTCGTGACTGCGACATTATGGCGGACACATCGGACACTTTTCACACCATTCACATTTATACAGCGATCAATGCTATAAAATTGCATTGATTACTGTATAAATGTGATAGGCAGGGAAGGGGTTAACCACTAGGGGGACACGAGGGGTTAAATGTGTTTCCTAGGGGAGTGATTCTAACTGTAGGGGGTGGGGACTTACAAGGGGAGGAGACCGATCTGTGTTCCTCTGTACTGGGAACGCAGATCGGTCTCCTCTCACCTGACAGGACGTGGATCTGTGTGTTTACACACACACACACAGATACACGGTCCTGCTTGGTTAATGGGCAATCGCGGGTGCCCGGCGGACATTGCGGCCGCCGGGCACACGCACCGGGTCCCGAGCAACGCGGCGGCGCGCACGCGCCCCCTAGACGGCCCGGAAGCCCTGGACGTCATACGACGGCCACCCAGGATGGGAGATCCCATCTGCGGCCGTCATTTGACTATACGCGGGTATTGAAGTGGTTAAAATCACTGCTCCTGAGAAAAACGGGACGTTTTTAAAACTTTTTTTTGCATTGGGTCCCCAAACATTTTTTATGACAATAACATGCATATAAGCCTTTAAAATGAGCACTTTTGATTTTTCATGTTCGTGTCCCATAGACTTTAACAGGGTTCGTTCGTTTGTCCAAATTTTTTGCCTGTTCTGGTGTGAACCGAACCGGAGGGTGTTCGGCTCATCCTTAGTTCCAAGTACCTGCAAGAATTACACAAAATGACAGTGTAACCTCTAAGAAAGTATTGCTCGTGGGGTATCAAAGCGGAAACGTTAGACTCTCAATTTGTTTCATGAGTGAACCCCGCTTTATGGGGACAAAGGGTAACCTGGAATATACATAAAAAGAAACCATGGAAAAAACTTATATACATAATAAACAGTAGACTGGCCCTTGTGTGTGCCCCCATGCCTGCTGGTAGGGGGCCTTCTGGAGTTTCCAGCCCAAATTTGGCCCTGCCCCTTTTTTTTGGATGCAGTGTTGGTGAGCTAGTATTACTCTATTGTACTATAGAATGATAATTTTGATTTATATTTATTATGTAGTTTCCAGGTTATACTCTCTCCTGATGAAGCGTGGTATTCCATCCTATTTGAATATCCCACAAGCAATACTTTTTTGAAGGTACATTGTTATCATGCATGCTGCAACCTGGTACCAGCATGCAATAAAATTCATCTCCACTATCAAGAACTCTGGTGAAAATAGGCTGGTGCTTAGACCAGTGTTTCTCAACTCCAGTCCTCAAGGCGCACCAACAGGTCATGTTTTCAGGATTTCCCTCAGATGAAATGGCTGTGGTAATTACTAAGGCAAAGAAACTGATCAAATCACCTGTGCAAAATAGTGGAAATCCTGAAAACATGACCTGTTGGTGCGCCTTGAGGACTGGAGTTGAGAAACACTGGCTTAGACTTTGTGCCTTGAGTAAGACCACATCACTCACCTGGGGGGCACTGCCGTGTTGTTTGTTAACAGTAGAATGTTAGCAGGCTGCTAAGTCGATGCAGCAGGAAAAAAATTAAATGTTGTTTCAGAGGATGAATTTCACCACAGTGCCTGATGCGACGTAGGTCAGTAAGGGATTGTTTTACAGAGCATTTACTGATTAATAAGAGTTTGTAAATATGTAGATGTCCAAACCCTGGTCACAGATTCACATTAAAGTAAACATTCCTAGTTGCGCCAGTCAACAGAATGTACACAGCAAGGGGGTGAAGTGTATATAATATACTACCCAATACATTGCTGGCTAGTGGAAGAAAGGATAATTCAGCATTAGTTCAACACTGGGAGGAAAAAAATCCCCATCTTTGGTGTCAATAAGAGGCAAAATGCCTCACTGTTGGTGTCATTAGGAGAAAGAATCATGCCCCATTTTTGAAGGCAGTAGATACTTATCTGAGGCAACCCACCATTCTACACATGGCTAGGTCTGACAGAATCTGTGTCGGTGCCTGTATAGCATCTGAGCTAAGCAATGAAACATTTCAGCATCAGTTTGCAATTTGTGCCTGTAATGCTAACACCATAGTGGAATATAACATGAGCAATCCTGCTGGCCATGGGTAGCCACCTGGATCGCCCATATTAAAAGCCTACCCATTAGTAAGTAGGTTAAATGGTAAGCACATAAATTAGAAAGGAGTGGTGTAGGTGGTCCATGTACTTATGGGGCTTGATTTACTAAAGACAATTAAACTGGTCACTTTCAAGGGAAGGTGCATTTTGCAAGGGAATTTTCCCTAGAGCTTAGTAAATGAGGTCAAGCTCTGCTGACATCTATCATCCACTCATGTGCAAGCAAAATGCATTTTTTTCTTCTTGCAAGTGATTGGCTAGTCTTTGCAAAGTAAACTTCCACCATGTTCCCTAAACTCTGGGGAAAACTGAATAATTGAATTGCCTTTAGTAAATCAATCCCATAAAATGTTATGGAAAATTTGTGCTGTAAATTAGTACTGTAAATGCTGCTTAGCTTGCTCATAGTATATTCAGTGACACAGATTTATTGCAGCTCAAAATAAAAAATATAAAAAACTGGATCCACAACTCACATCATATTTCGGAAAGTAAAAATTTAAATATATTTTCTTTTATTGACTAGATAATTTTTCATTGTTCTCCATACTAGATATGAAATGTATAGCTATTGTGATCCTGTATAGTTATCAAACACCAATGTTTTCTTTCGTACAAGTGAATGATATTCATAAACCATACATTATTGTTCTATTGATATATTGTAGCTTTCCATTATCTTGCTCACATCTACAGTCTGTAAATAATGGGAGACATATCAGGCACAAACGTATTGTGACCAGTGAACACAGCAGACTCGGGGGATTGCAATCTCCAACAAAGTAATAGAACAAAACTCAATATGCATAAAATAAATCCTGTTCACTAGGCTTTAGCTGATAGAATCAACTACCTGTGTAATAACAAAGCAGAAGAAGCCTTTTCTCATGTGGCTGAAAATATTCTGCCTCTGATCATTAATGTATCTTTTTTTAATTAATATACTGGCCACAATTTTTCAAAGGTAATGAGAAAATAAACCTTGATGACTCTATGATTAAAGCATTGTTGTATGTTTGACTGCACATGTACAAATTCTCATATTCTTTCAAATATCCTTCAAGTACAATTCAGTGGACAAGTTAAAACCCCTTTATAATATGTATTTGTATTATCATAGAGACTAAGTATCTTTATTTTCTATAGGAAATGGGAATTTTTCTGCATGGGCAGAAGAAAGAAACCTTCCAGGAGAGTTTGGAGATGCTGTGCAGCTTCTTCTTGGCTGCACACCCTGAATCTAGCAGCACCTTGGACATATGAGTCTAAACTTTGGGAGGTGTGGGGTTAAGATAAAGAGAAGGGATGTCCTGTATAGACCAGGGTTCAGTTTGCGTGCCATGCAGTGAAAATAGCAAGTTTGGATACTGAATTTGAACCCTATTGAAGTCAATAGGAGCTGAATCTATGAAATCAGTTATCCCCATTTTCAGGGGTAATAAGCAAAAGATGGTCAAAAACAGGCACAGGGGGCTGGGCACTGCCCTGGGGGACATGTACCAATGCAAACTTTTTAAAAATGCCATTTTGCATAGGAGAGCCGATTATATTACTGCTTAAAAATTTAAATTTCACTATTCCATGCACCCTGCTTAGCAGATTTCCTAAACCTGCCTGTGAAGTGGTGCTTTTCTAGAATGTATAAAGTACTATAGCAGAAATGATATTCACAAATAAAAAAATGGCATTTAAATTGCTGGTAATTTACATTTCACTGCAAAAGTCCTTTATCTTGTAGAAAACGCCATGGGGGCCCCTCAAAGTACATACCAGACCCTCATTGAGAAACATGCTGTTTTTTACAAAAAAAAACAAAAAACTGCCCAATGGTATTTTGTTTTATGCCACTTTTGCTGTAAAATAAAAGCATGCCCCTTCCTCCAAAATACATACGAGAACCTTCAGGTCTGGAGCAGATTTTTGGGGGTAGGCACGCAAAAAGAAAAGTCGAGGGTCCCCACTAAAATCAACACCAGACTCTAGATCTGATATAGATTTTAAGGAGGAACCACATGCAAGAAAAAAATGATTTAGGTCCCCAAAAAATCCATACCAGGCCACATGCCCTCAACATGGGGTGGGGGGAATGTTGATGAGAAGAAAGGCTTCTTCCCCAAAACCCTGCCCCAGTGGTTGTGAGGGTTCAGAGGAGATTATCAGAATCTGGCAGCTCCAGATGAGTAAGTAAATAAGGGTAATAAGTATGAAATATTGTAATAACGTGCCACGCGCTTATATATCTTTATGTATACATAGACCCTATCCAAGCTGTCTGGCACTGTCGGCCCCCTTATGGTGGCGGTCTTTTGACCTTAATGCTATTTTGTTGTATGGTGACTGCATGGTTAAACAACATCCTGTCTTGGGTAGCCTTGTGCACTATTAATTACTCCAGTGGCTTGCCATCAGAGGTGAATACGGCTCTTCGGGGAAGGTCCCTGGTGGGCGGTTGAGGGCAGCCATCATATCCAGATTATCACATATATTTTGATTCTGTAAGCCTGATGAATCATCTTGATTTAGCTGTGAAACGTGTAGCGAATTAACGCCCTTTTCTCTCCCCCCTCTCTCTCGGATTACTCGACTCCATCTCTGAGATTGATTGTTACAGCTGTACACTTTCAACTGTTACTTGGTTATCTTGTATATGACAAAATATCTGTGATAGATGAGGGGAATGTGGAGACAATGGTATCCTGTCCAAATTATCAATGTGTAGAAGTTTTTTTCATATTTTATTTAACAACTTCCTGCCCAAGGACGTCATACGACGTGCTTGACTTTCAGTGGTAATATCTGAATGATGCCTGCAGCTACAGGCATCATTCAGATATCCTCTTTTTCAGCCGGCGATTCTGAACACCGTAAGAATGATCATAGTGGCAGTTCAGCTACTAGATTGTTCTTACAGGCGATGGGAGGGGACATTTCCCCCCCTCCCGCCGCCCTCCGGTGATTCTCTGGGCTCTCCCGTGCCATCGGGGACCCAGAGAAAGAATCGCCACCGTCGGATGGCGATCATAGAGATGACTGATGACCAGATGGTCACCAGTCATCTCTATGACCATCGGAGGCCCGGGCGCGACGTTATGTCTGGGCCACACTTGTAAACAAAGCCGCGATCGCGGCTGAAAAGCATGGGATTGTGAATTTTTTTGATCTCATGCTTTCCAGCCTGGAGGCGAGATGTGGGGTTTTATTGACCCCACATCTCTCCATAAAGAGGACCTGTCACACACCATTTCTATTACAAGGGATGTTTACATTCCTTGTAATAGGAATAAAAGTGATAAAAAAAAGTAAAGCGTCCCAGTCCCCGGTAGCTCGCGCACAGAAGCGAGAGCAACAATTCTAGCACTAGTTCTCTATACTGGTAACCTGTAAACATTTTTTTAAAGCGTCGCCTATGGAGATATTTAAGTACCGAAGTTTGGCGCCATTCCATGAGTGTGAGCAATTTTAAAACGTGACATGTTGGGTATCTATTTACTCGTAACATCATATTTCACACTATACAAAAAAAATTGGGATTCATTGAATTCATGAAACTGTTTTTTTTTTCACCAAAAAACGCGTTTGAAAAATTGTTGCGCAAATACTGTGCGACATAAAAAGTTGCAACGACCACCATTTTATTCCCTAGGGTGTCTGCTAAAAAAAAAATATATATATATATACATACATATATATGTTCCATTGTTCATGGTGCCAGGAAAACCCATGCTTGTGATGGGTCTATGTAAATAGCGGGTAAATGGTACATAAGCACCCACAATGATTTGACAAGTTCTGTATTAAATAAAAAATAAAATCATCTGGCATGGTAAATCTATCCTTGATCATGTTGTAAGGTACTTGTCAATCATTATAAAATGACTCCTGCTAAATGGGGAAAAAAAATCCTGTTGATTTGCCACACTCCTCACCACTAATTACAGCTCCCCAAGTTTTCATATGAATTGGAGCAGGGATGGTGCCTGACATCAATGGCCAACTACCAGTGTAGGGCCAGCTTTAGGCCAGCCAAAGGCGGTGCAAATTTCTTTCCTGCAACCACAAGTTGCAGGAAAGAAATTTGCACAATTCCACCATCAACACAGACACTGCTGACAGGGGAATCTCTCCTGCTGAGCAATTTTCTGCTCCCAGCCAGGGGGGTGGATAGAAGTAGGACAGTTGAGAGAGGGGCTCCGTTTGTTCCATAAGGTGAGGTTGTTGAGTTGAAGAGTCCTTGAATTCCACTGGGGAAAGGGGATTGCCTCGAAGGAGGCTATTATTAAGCCAATAACCCACAAGCAGAAGCAAACTGGGGGGGGGGGGGTGCCCCTTTTGGATTAGAGGATTCATATGCAGGGTCTTAAGGCCACTTTCACACCGGCGGACGATGGGGTCCGCCTGTCCATTTTTCAGGCAGACCCGATCAGACCATCCATTGTGAACAAACGTGTCCGTTTACACCCGCCTGCATCCGATCCGGGCCGTCTCATACAGATGGATGGGGCCCGTTCCCCATCCATCTAGCGGATCATTTCTCAATCAAGTATAAGCCAGATAGTGTGTTTTAGCTGGCACTATTTTCCTGATAGCTTTGGATGTATTTGGAGACCATCATCCATGCACCCCTTTAGCATGTGGTTTCCCCTAAACTTCCTCATTGTCTGTGTACTGAGCATGCCTCTGACTTCTGATTCACCTTTGCATTTCTAATTGCCAATCCTCAGCATGCCAGGTCTGTACCTCAATTCAGGATTAGTCCTACAGAAAAACTTCATAAAAATTCCAAAGGGAAACAATAATGATTCAGAGTCAATAACTTTATTGATTGTTTTTAAGTTTACAAGTGGTTTACATTTTTATTTATCTCTATTATTATACAACCTATATTTTACAAATATTTTGTTTTCTTTTTCAATAGATTTTATTGTATTTTACAAATAAAAAGCTGAACAGTGGTGTTGCCCACACAGGGGCTGTACATGGTAAGTAAAATACAGAACAAGTTGGTAGAATATTAAATGTTAGAAACAAATGTGGAATAGACCAGGGTTTAGGTGCTTCGGGTAGAGTGATTAAATCCATGACTTGGGTTTTGACACTATATTTTAGCAAGGTTATCCCAAAGGACAGGAACAGGTAAGACAGGTAGTTGAATTGGGAAGGGGAGGGAAGGAGGTGGGGGAGAAGGTACAGGTGTGTAAGTTCAAGAGTTCAGATTAATAAGAGTGTTCAACAAACATTTTGTTCAGCAGTAGCTTTTCCTTTGGAACAGGATGGGGACAAGTAATTTCTCTGATCATTCAGCTGTGCATGTAATTTGAACTTTAGTTATTCAGCTCTGTAAACAGATACTTTTTAGAAGCAGTTAAGATTAGCCTGGCAAACATGTAAGTGTAGAGCACCACCTGCTGGCTGGAGATAGTTCGTATGACTTATTTTATTTGCAATATTTATTTATCGAACTAAAAAAATTTAAAGGTACTTAAAGAAATATATTCAGTCTTAAACATAATATATTCAACACCATATATTTTTCCTGTAATGCTTCTTTCATCATTATTTCAAACTGGTACACACGTTCTTAAAAACGGATACATTTCCAGAAGAAGTCTTCATACAAATCTTAGGCCCCTTTCACACTTGCGCGACTTCAAAGTCATGCGATGCAGCTGCTATATTGACAAGACAATCATACGACTGTGGATCAGACTTTGCCCTGCAACTTGAAGTCCGACGTCGAACAGGGATCCCACTTTAATCCCCAACAATACTAGGCACTGTCTGGTATGAATCTTTAGGGAGAACTCTACGCACAATGTAAAAAAAAAAAAAAACAGCATGGGTTCCCCCTCCAAGAATATACAAGGTCCTTCGGTCTGGCATGGTTTTTAAGGGAGAAAATACAAAAATTATTGCGCTTCCCAATGTTCTATGCTGCAGTTCAAATTTGTAGGTAACAAAAATACATAGGCAAGATAATCAACAGAACCGCGCTAGCAGATAATTAAATGTGAATACAAACGGTGATCTAAACAATATGAAAAATTACATCCATAAATAAAGTATAAAAAATAACAAAAACACAGTGTGTATCCGACCCAGATAAGGATACCAGGATACCATACGTGACATGAAAAAAATTTTAAAAAATGGTGGTGAAAATAACTAGAATAGTGTCTTAAATGACAGTCTCTGAGAACAGTGAAATCCGCAGAAGGTGATTAAAATTCATCAATAAACACCCAGTGAGATCCACCACCTATACAGATGTATGCTTACCAGAAGTAAGCTTTTTAGACAGCTTATATTGCAAATCCACTGAGCGGGGACACCACCATCTGTATCATCTAGGCACACGGATGACAGGAACTCTCCGTCCAGGGAAAGCGAATGGTCAGCAAGGGGAGCCCAAGGAAATGAAAAATACATTCTCCATAGTGTGAATCCGTATGTTCAATTTATTAAAATAAGAAAGATTGCACTTACATAGAAAGTAGGATTAAAAGCATGTATACAAAACAGCCGGCCGGCCTGCATGCACCCGTTCACAGTGGGATGGAAACAATAACGTCAGCGCGTCTGCCTTAAGGGGAACCCCCACACAGAAAAAATTACGTGGGGGTCCCCCCAAAATCCAGACCCTTATCCGAGCACATGGCCCGGCAGGTCAGTAAAGGGAGTGGGGAAGAGCGAGTACCCCCCTCCTGAACCGTACCAGGCCGCATGCCCTCAACATGGGGTGGGTGCTTTGGGGCAGGGGGGCTCTGCGCCCCCCACCCCAAAGCACCTTGTCCCCATGTTGATGAGGACAAGGGCCTCTTGCCAACAACCCTAGCTGTTGGTTGTCAGGTCTGCAGGCGGGGGGGCTTATTGGAATCTGGAAGCCCCTTTAACAAGGGGGCCCCCAGATCCCTGCCCCCCACCCTATGTGAATGAGTATCAGGTACATTGTGTACCCCTACCCATTCACCCAAAAAAGTGTCAAAAATAAAACACAGTACACATGTTTTTAAAGTAATTTATTAGGCAGCTCCAGGGTCTCTTCCGACTAATTCTCCCCTCTCCGGCCCTTCTGCCTCCTCCGTTGATGTCTTCTAGCCCTCTCTGCTTCTTCTCCACTCTCCACTGATGTCCTCTAGCCCTCTCCGGTTCTTCTCCCTCTGTCCACTGTCTTCTGCCAGGTCTTCTCCGTTAACTTCTCGCTCTTTTGCTGGGTCTTCTCCACTGCCTTCTCCCTCTGTTCTTCTTTCTATGTTGACTGAACGCTCTCTCCCGCTCTAATGCTGGGTGCGCAGTGTGCTACTACTTATATTGGCATGGGGCGGGGTCACTGGAGGCCCACCCCTTAGGACGTCAACGCCCGGGGCATGACGTCATCGCCTGGGATGGATGGGGGGTGACGTCATAAAGCAGGAGAGAGCGTTGAGTCAACATCGGAAGAAGAACAGAGGGAGAAGGCAGCGGAGAAGACCAAGCAAAAGAGCGAGAAGATAGCAGGGAATACCTGGCAGAAGACAGCGGACAGAGGAAGAAGAACCGGAGAGGGCTAGAAGACATCAGCCGAGAAGACTCAGAGAGGGGAGAAGAAGTCGGAAGAGACCCTGGAGCTGCCTAATAAATTATTTTAAAAATGTGTACTGTGTTTTATTTTTATCACTTTTTTTTTTTTTTTAGGTGAATGAGTACCCCATACTCATTCGCATAGGGTTGGGGGCCAGAATCTGGGAGCCCCCTTGTTAAAGTGGGCTTCCAGATTCTGATAAGCTCCCTGCCCGCAGACCCCGATAACCAACAGCCAGGGTTGTTGGGAAGAGGCTCTTGTCCTCATCAACATGGGGACAAGGTTCTTTGGGGGGGCGCAATCACCCCCACCCCCAAAGCACCCACCCCCCACT
This sequence comes from Aquarana catesbeiana, assembly GCF_042186555.1. Lineage (NCBI taxonomy): Eukaryota > Metazoa > Chordata > Amphibia > Anura > Ranidae > Aquarana > Aquarana catesbeiana. Next base: position 150,092,582 of record NC_133328.1, on the reverse strand, counting down.
TGAGGGCATGCGGCCTGGTACGGTTCAGAAGGGGGGTGCTCGCTTGTCCCCATCCCCTTCCCTGACCTGCTGGGCTGTGTGCTCGGATAAGGTTTTGGTATGGATTTTGTGGGGGACCCCCACGCCGTTTTTCCGGCATGGGGGTTCCCCCTCTTGGAGGGGGGAACCCATGCCATTTTTTTTTTAATTTGGCGTGGAGTTCCCCTTCAAGATCATCAGAGCACAAGTCGCATGCCAAAGTCAGATCCGTTAATACAGCGTTCCGACTTTAATGATATTCAATGGGCTGAAGTAGGATCAAAGTCGGACCAAAGTAGTGCAAGGACCACTTTTAAGTCGGTACGACTTGAAGTTCTACTAATATGAATGGTTGTCATTGGAAATCATGGGGAACGACTTGTCATGCTACTTTGCAGTCCCAATTCGTGGGACAAGTCGTACAAATGTGAAAGGGGCATTAATCTTTATATTATAAACTATACAATTCCTAGTGGGATATTCATAGGGTAGTCCATCACATAACTGTGTATTTAAGAAATAGCTTTAATTATGGGGACATGCTCTGAGATGAAGCAGAACACATTAAACTGAACTTTAAATTCATGTATAGTACTATTGATATTTTTTTAGCTGTGGCCCAGAAGTTATGACATTATCCTGAGACCCCAGTAAAATGTTAAAAAGTGTAACCACAAGCCAAATTTTTTTTTTTTTTCATTTTGGAGTATAGGAAGATTACACCCATTTTTTTTATTTATTTTTTGTCATCTGTGTCCTATAAGCAAGATTTCTCTTCACTTAGGATAAAATAGGGAGAGTGTAGATTTCCCCAATGGGGGCACAGACAGCAATAAAAACTTGACAGGGTCTTCTAATCCCTCTTCGCTTTATCCAAAACTAAAAAAAAGTTTTTTTCTTTTTACCACATACTGCTAAGTACCCTATCAAATTCATGCACAGGATATTGCTCACATCTCTAAATGTATGCATCTTTTTCTGCATAAGTGTAAAAAAAAAAAAAAAAAAAAAAAAAAAAAGGAGAGTGCAAAAATGCTATATTGTTCAATGTCGGTTATGAACTAAAGCTGTCCAGAGATTTTGTTATTCAGCCAGTGGACTCAGCAGAAAAAAAAACAAACACAAGCCTGGTCGATGTCGAAAAGAATTGATCAAAACTTAATCCATCTCTGGCATACTTTTAAAATATGAAAGTAAAATTTGAATAGTGTGAGGCTTCTCTGCAACACTGGGGCATTTTGTAATATGTGGCACATTTGCTTTATTCGTGTCATACTATCAAGGGTTGCAGAAATTTGGTTCTCTTCTCTAGAAAATCGTAGTTACAGATCCAAATCTCAAGTGAAATGTTAGTAGTTATAGATCAGGCATTACTGTACGATAGATCAAGGTACAGCTGTATAAACCACAAGATTATTTCACATACAATATTGCAATATCTTCCATTTTTTTATTTTTCAAAAAGTAAAAAAAAAAATGATACACAGAGCTCACAGAATCACCATGTAATTTAGGTACACATCATAATAATTAGAAGGGCAGGAGGGTAAATGTTACATGCTGGCTGGTAATTTCTGTTCTCTTTTTCTGGCAGGAATACCAGTTCTTCTAAATTCTTCTCTTTCCTTTAAATATTCTTGCTTACATTCTTCATAAAAAACAGGATCTCTATAGCTAGGAAATAAATTAAGAACATTTATGTTTTAATTAAAAAAAATGTAATCTATATTAACTAAACAGATTACAGATAAAACTAAGTCCCATTTTTACAGGAGACACTGAAAGGCAAGATTTTTTTAACAAATTCATACAGACAGATATTGGACCTTTAGTGCCTACAAGTGATATACTTAAATAAAACACAAGGAAAATGTTCCATTTTAACGACTTGCTGACCTAGCCTTTTCTGGCACTTTTTGCTTACAAGTTTAAGACCCCTTTCACACTAAGGCGCTTTACAGGTGCTACAGCGCTAAAAATAGCGCCTGCATAGCGCCTATAAAGAACCTCTCCTGTCTCTCTGGAGTGGTGCGCTTGCAGGACGGTAAAAAAAAGTCCTGCAAGCTGCATTCTTTGTAGCGCTGTTGGAGCGGTGTATACAATGCTCCTAAAGTGCCCCTGCCCATTGAAAACAATGGGGCAGCGCCGCAAACCACCGCTTCAGTGGTTTTAACTCTTTTTGAGTGCTAGCGGGGGTTAAAACCGCACCGCTAGCATATCGCTGCTAAAACGGCGCTAAACATATCGCCACTTTACCGCCAATGGCCCACCCGCCCCATTGTGAAAGGGCTCTAAATCAGTATTTTTTGCTAGAAAATTACTTAAAATCCCTAAACATTATATATATTTTTTAGCAGAGATCCTAGAGAATAAAATGCCAATCGTTGCAATATTTTATGTCACACTGTATTTTGGGAGAAAATACACTTTAATGAATTTTAATGTAAAAACATAAAAAGATGATTTATTGCCGAGTAAATAGATACCTAACATGCCACACTTTAAATAGTGCACCCTCGTGGAATAGTGACAGACTACAATACTTAAAAATCTCCTTGGGCGGCGCTTAATTTTTTTTTTACAGGTTATCTGTTTAGAGTTACAGAGGAGGTCTAGCGCTAGAATTATTGCTCTCGCTCTCAGGTTCGTGGCAATACCTCACATGGGTGTTGTGAACACCATTTACATGTGTGTGCCAGAATTAAATATGCGTTCACTTCTGCATGTGAGCACGGGGAGGGGTATTTTAAATAATTTTTTCTTATTTATTTTTTTTTGTATTTTTACACTGTCCCTTAAATATTTTGACGTCACTCCAGTCCAATGAGACCATAGAAGCAATCAGAGATGATCTGGTCTCTCCCTCCCACTGCTTCTGATCCAGTGGCTAATTAGCTGCTCTGACCGCTTTCATGAAAAACCAGGTGATGGCTGAAAAAAAAAAAAAAATACCAGGGTTATGGCTGATCGCTTCAGCCATAACCCCGGTGAACCACTTGCAAACTGCAATGTATATATAGTTGTGCTCATAAGTTTACATACCCAGGCAGAATTTATGATTTCTTGGCCAATTTTCAGAGAATATGACTGATAACACAAAAACTTTTTCACTCATGGTTAGTGCTTGGCTGAAACTATTATCAACAATCTTTACTCTTTTTAAATCATAATGACAACAGAAACTACCCAAATGACCCGATCAAAAGTTTATATACCCCAGTTCTTAATACCGTATATTGCCCCCTTTAACATGAACAACAGCTTGAAGTCTTTTGTGGTTTTTGTGGATGAGGCTCTTTATCTTCCCATGCGCAGCTTCCTGGCTGATGAATGCAAATGTTCCTCCAGTATTTTTTGATAACATACTGCATTCATCTTGCCATCAATTTTTACCAAATTGTGCCTTTGTAGCTCACACATGCCCAAAACATCAGCGATCCACCTCCGTGTAGCCCAGTAGGAATGGTGTACCTTTCATCATAGGCCTTGTTGACTCCTCTCCAAATGTAGTGCTTATGGTTGTGGCCAAAAAGCTCAATTTTGGTCTCATGACTCCGAATGACTTTGTGCCAGAAGGTTTGAGGCTTGTCTCTGTGCTGTTTACCCGCAGATCCTTTGACAATTCTTTTGCTTTTCCCATGACTCAGAATCCAGAAACGTCAGTGAAGCACTGGATGAAAGATGCAAGGGTCTGGTCAGGAGTCCAGAAACTAATTGACCTTTTATACACACACACTAATTACAAGCAAACAGATCACAGGTGAGGATGGTTACCTTTAATAGCCATTCAAACCCCTTTGTGTCAACTTTTGTGCATGTTATCAGACCAAAATCACCAGGGTGTGTAAACTTTTGATCAGGGTCCTTTGGGTAGTTTCTGTTGTCATTATGATTTCAAAAGAGTAAACAGTTGATTGATAATAAATGGCTTCAGCCAAGCACTAACCACGAGTGAAAGAAAAGTTTTTGTGTTATTCATATGCTCTGAAAAATGGCCAAGAAATCTTAAATTCTGCCAGGGTATGTAAACTTATGAGCACAACTGTATACGTATTGTGGTCGGAAAGTGGTTAATAACTTATTCAACAAAGGTTAAAAAAGATGTAATGATGTACTGTGTAAAATATGGAAATTTTGACTTTTTGACTGTGAGGCCTCATGCACACTGGACATTTTACAGCTGCTTTTTTGCCTTCAGGTGTTTTTTTATGCAGCCAGTAAATTTCCCAGCATGTTATCCTATGTGTTCATGCACACATAGGCTGTTAGCGTTTTTTGACAGAGGCATTTTTTTGGCTGGAAAAAAACACAGAACTAGTGGGTTCTTCAGTTTTTCAACTGTAAAAACTCTGATAAAAGCTTAAAAACGGTGAAAGACGCGGCTATTCGGCATTTATCAGTGTTTTTGAGCCATAAGCTTTTGTAGGAGTATAGTTTTGCTTAAAAAAGCTAAAAACCGCTACAGATAAAAAACACTACTGCAAAAATGCTGCAACACTCATTCTACAGCTACAGCTTTCTACAGCTAACACTACTGGCATTTTTATAACGCTCAGTCTACATGAGGCCTAAATATCATATCTTAGATTACAGTATAGGACACAGGATGTGTAGTCATAGACCATGGGTTATATGCCAGTACATTTAGGTGATCGGACAAAAAAGGTTTCTTGTGCACAATCCCGTGCACCCTTTTATAACCCTACCCACTCAGTGGGACTCCAGGACTGTACCTTAGGACATGAAATTTACAGATAAATCCAAATTCCCAGTAAAAGACACATGACGTGTTGTCATAGACCATTGGATGTCCCCAAGCAATAAACTGAGGGTTAGGCAACAATAGCAAACAGCAAGAAATAGGCTCACAAGGAAACAAGGGTAAATGGAGCCAAAACTCCCAGATGATGCGTGAAGCACCTTGCCTCCGATGTTCATATTAGCAGAGGCCTGGAGACCTGCTGAAAAGCCCAAGAAACATCAACAGAAAAGGTCCATCACCTAAGGGCACTAGCAAAAAAAAATGGAGTCTCATAGAGCAGAGAGTGGGGTTATATGAGGGTGCACTGGGGGCATTCACAAGCAAGATTTTGCCAGTGTTCAATCACCTGAAGGTAGTGGCATATAAACCATGGTCTAGAATTACACATCCTCTAATCCTGCACTGTATGGTTTCCTCACATGAACTGCATGTTTCAACATCCCCCAAAAAAAGTCACTCTGTTGTGTTGCTGTCTAGGCCCTGAAGCAGCAAAGCAACCTCGGCCCTGAAGCAGCAAAGCAACCTCAAACTATATATAGTTATTTACTAACATTTACAACATGCTTCACAGTTGGTATGAGTTTCTTCCACCAAAATTCTGACTGGTTTGCACACAAGCATGTCCACTGTTACTGTGGCCAAACAACTCAATCTTTGATTTATCAGTCCACAACACCTTGTCCCGAAAGGCCTAGTCTTTGTTTATATGTTTAATAGCAAACTCTTGCTCTAATATTCTTTTGGGACAGCAAAAGATTTTCCCTGGCACACTTCCCATGCAGGTTAAATTGGTGCCATCTCTTCGGTTTTAATCACTGACATCTAATATACAAATCCTGATTTCAACTGTATGGATTTGAAGTAGAGGTATATTGTACTTACTATTGCTAGGTGACAGACCTGCATTTTCATTCATTTTATTATATTTATGATTATGGGAATGAATACACCATGTCTTTATGTGTCATATGTATATCACCTTTATTTGTAGGCACTGTTTGAATTAAGATCTAATGTCTGCCTATTCGAATATGTGGATAAAATCAACAATTTTCATGGGATGAACTTACATTTTTACATGACTAAATGCTATGTTTTGGTAATATATTTAGACATTTAATGTTACCATATTTCATGTAAAGAAGGATATCTTAACAAAAGAGCAAAAATTTAATATTTTGCATTGTAGCTTGCCAGTTGTTACTTAGATGTAGTGGCTGCATTCCTTGTATTTTTTTTAAGGCTTAAAAAGTGTTACTAAAATCAGATATTTTTTCAAATTAAAATAACAAACATGTTATACTTACCTCCTGTGTGCAGTGGTATACCATAGAATGGCCCCGTTCCTCCTCTTCTGGGGTCCCCCAGCAGCGATCTTGGCTTCTTCTCTTCTTTTTTAGGACAACCATAGCCAGCCACTTGCTATGGGGAGAAACGTAGTCTGCGTGCTCCCGACCTGTGTGTATGGAGCCGCGTTCCAAAGACTTGCACAGCAGGACTTTGGACTGCTCCCCACTTCCTCTTCACTGCATTTTATTGACAGCAGCAAGAGCCAATGGTTCCTGCTGCTCCTCGAATGTGGTGTGAAGAGTAAGGGGAGAATAGGTGCAGCCGTGCACAGTGCTCATCTCTTCTCCCCCACAGGGAAATTTTAAAGTTTTTTTACCCTAATGCAAACAATGCATTAAGGTTAAAAACTTTTTTCAGGTTTAGTAACATTTTAAAATACAGAAAATACCAGCTGATCTTATCAGAAACACGATGCCCTTGTCACGTCCTGTGAGCTCAACTGAAAGCACACTATTTTCTGCTTTCCAAGTTATCTACTGTAAACTACTAATAACCCTCCCACTATGTGATGAAGATCAATAGAGGAGAGACCATTTTGTATTCCAAACCAGGAGAGCAGACTGGGTGATAAGCAAGGTTCCCTCCAAAAAACAAAGTGAAGGAGTTAGTGTAGTGACTCAAGGACAGGGAGTATGTTATTTGCAGAACTACCAGGTAATAAGAGAAAAATAAAGCCTGAAAAATAAAGCACCTACTCCAATCTAAGGACTGACAAGTTGCAATAAATTACATTTTTGGTTTTTTTTTTGGCTTTAGACACACTTCAAATGAAAAGCGCCCAATAAAAGCAAAGAATACAGCAATTATCAATTCAAGTATTGCTTACAATAATCAGTTTGTGTTGAAGTTGCAGACTTATTTTTACTACACTGAAAAAAGGTTTAGAGCCTCTATCAGGATTTAAATGCCATTTATTTATTGTCTAGGGAGTTTTCCCCTTACTTTCTGCGTAGGTAACAAGTGTCAAACTGTACAAGAGAATAGAAAACTCCACTATGGGGGCAAAAGGCACCATTTATGTCGGGTTCATTCTTTTACAGTGTACTAAAGCACACGTTAATGTGTGTTACATCATGTATAATGTCTATTTTGTTAGGGCAGCCCATTCATTTGAAATCTTCCCCACTTATTAAAAAAAGTTTCTGGGCTGCAACTGGGTTTTAAATTGGAACTCTATGCCCATGGACATGCGAGTATTTATATATTGTTCTGATAAATACAATTTGAGACGAAAAAATTGATAAGTAATCAAACCTTGTGACTCTTGTTACATAGTGAATATGCAAAAAAAGAAAGAAAGAAAAGTGAAAAAGTCCAAAGCTGAGAATAAAATAAATTGAATAGATCAAATAAATATGAAAACAGTCCGTGATTCTTGAAATAGTACTCAAATAGGTGAATGAATAAGACTTGAACTTCCACCACCAATAAGTGCCAAACACCAAATGAAATTACCAAAAGGCAAGCTAATTGAGCTTGCAGCTATATACCCAGCCAGGGACTTTATCCAGGGGATCAGGGCAACAACTCCAATGGTGTCAGCACAGTAGAGGAGAGATGGGCAGCCGGTGGACGAGTAGCTCAATCGAGCAAAATACACGAATGGATACCAAATGTCACCCAAAAAATGCGAAAAGGAAGCTCTCCATAGTGTAAATCTGATAATATTGCTTAATAAAATAAGGAAAAACACACTTACAAGAAACACCGTTAAAAACAGCAAGAATAGCCAGCAGGCTTGCGAACGCCCATTCGCTCAGAAGCACCAAACGCAATGACGTCAGCACGTCTAGTTCACCCAAGACGCGTTTCGTCATATGCCATCGTCTTGGGGCCCCAATTAGCTTGCCTTTTGGTAAGCGTGCATTTCATTTGGTGTTTGGCACTTATTGGTGGTGGAAGATCAAGTCTTATTCATTCACCTATTTGAGCACTATTTCAAGAATCACTGACTGTTTTCATATTTATTTGATCTATTCAATTTAATTTATTTATTCTCAGCTTTGGACTTTTTCACTTTTCTTTCTTTCTTTTTTTTGCATATTCACTATGTAACTAAAGTCACAAGGTTTAATTACTTATCATCAATTTTTTCGTCTCAAATTGTATTTATCAGTATCTTCAGCGCAGCCATTTCTGTTTTTTATTTGTCTATATGTGTGTATCTCACATTTCAGTTGCTGCTTATTTATATTTTTATTTTGTTTTTTTTTGTTTAAAGCGCGGTATTTCTCACTTTTCTTGATTTATATATTGTTAACAAGCAGTAAATGAGACTTAAAACAAGCCCCCGCCGACCTATGTAGCTTCAGAGTAATTTATCCTAAATTTAACAGGAAGCATGTTCACTTTCTTTAGCTTAGCTCATTATCCTCCCGCTGCCACTAGTGACTTGGCAGCAAGCAGAGGCTTCCAATGTCTTATGTAAATACAGAGCAAAAGCACAGGAAAAAAAATGACAGCAAAGTGCTCAAGTTAGACTTTAACTTTAAGGACTGCTTCTCTTGTGAAATTGAGGATGAATTGCTCTACCAATGTCTGCAACTACAGAGATCAGGGGGGGCTTTGGGTGCACTGCAGTTAGCTGATTCACTTACAGACTTCTCAGTCAGTAAAACAAAACTGTGAGGAGATCCTTGCAATATATTTGGCACAAAGGGATATTAAGACAATGTTATGTGACACTCACCCTAGATATCTCCATGGGTGCTAAAAAAATGGAACTCCAGCATGAACAAAAACCTACAACCCGAAACGAACATTTAAGGAATGATAGCAACTTTACTGGCCAAATTCATCAAGCCATGATATAAAAAGCATGTGACTAAACTTAGCTTTTACAAGAAATCTGTTATGCAGTGTACACACAGGCGGACTTTTCGACCAGACTGGTCCAATGGAACAAATCCGATGGACAATCCGACCGTGTGTGGGCTTCATCGGACCTTTTTCGGTCGAAAATCAGACAGACTTTAGATTTAAAACATGTTTTAAATCTATCCGACGGATTCGAGTGCGGTCGAAAAATCTGTTTGTCTGTATGCTAGTCCGACGGACAAAAACCGACGCTAGGGAAGCTATTGGCTACTGGCAATGAACTTCCTTATTTTAGTCCGGTCGTACGTCATCACGTATGAATCCGCCGGACTTTGGTGTGATCGTGTGTAGGCAAGTCAGTTCATTCGAAAGTTCAACGGAAGTCCGTCAAAAGTCCATCGGAAAGACCTTCGGACTTTTGATGCCGAAAAGTCCGCCCGTGTGTACACAGCATTAGGAAGCAAAATTGTCGCGCAACAAACGCGAATGTAGTGACGTACTACGAGGAATTTCAGCTCTTGCGCACCACCCTTTGGGCTCCTTCTGCTAATATCGTGTTTGGTGAGCATTGATTCCAAGCATGCGTGTTTGTACTTTCAACTTGTGTGTGACAGATTTGTGTACTGGCCATACGAAAATCTGACAACAGATCATCTGCCGAAAATTTACTAGCCTGCCATCCAACATTTGTTGGCCGATTGTTAAAAGGAGCGTACTAACGGTCAGATATTAGGACAACAGTCTGTCAACAAACAATCCCCTGCCAACAATCGCATTGTGTGTACTAGGCTTTAGAAAGAAGCATCTATTTTCTGAAGTTTATATACTAGTTCCTCTGTCACCCAGTGATTCCGAATACACTTAGCTTCAATACCTAAAATCTAGAGTGCAGATAGCATGCTGCAAAGTCCTAGTAACATTTGTGTCTACTGTATGTAGATGTTTGGGGCAACTCCTGCTGGTAAACTCAGAGAAGCTGTTGCACCCCAGCATGCCAAGAACTTCCCCACCATTGTCTGGAGCAAAGAGAAATACCCACTACTGCTGGGTACAAGGAGCATGCAACTCTCTCTCTCTCCTTTATCCCAAAATGCAGCAGTGAAATTCTAGTGTTCTTCTCACTTCTGTGGGTGAACTGAGTAGGTGAGGGGAAAAAGGAAGAAATTAATAAGCAGTAGGGGAAAAGGGGGGTGGAATTTTAATGAACCTGATCCTTTGTCCATGTAAGATTGCACGTTAAGGGCTCATGCACACTGCATCTCAAAGTAGCTCAAAAGTAACTGCTCCTAGAGGCTTTTGAGATCTCATTTTTTCTGCTTGGAAACTCCCCTTGCATTTTTGAGAGGAGTTTTTGAGCAGAAAAGACGCCTAAGTGCCCAAAAACGCACACAAAAAGGAAATAGGAGCTGAGGGGAGGGTTTGTGAAAAAAACGCTTATGTTCAAAAAGCTCAAATAAGCTCAATAAAAATGCACAAAAAAAGCACAAAGCACAACCTTCTTCAAGCTTTTAGGCAGAGAAATAAAAGCTCAAATGCCTGTAAAAGGAGCTTTTCTTTTGAGCTGCAGTATGCATAAGCCCTAAAAATGCTTTAGCTGTTCGCAATGACTGCCACTCTATCAATTAGCTGCATTATTTGGGCAAAAGCATCAAAATATAAGATACAGAGTCCCTTACAGCCCAGTAAGATAAAATGAGTTGGGGGTTCTTTAGCAAAAATTCCTGCTTTTATTTTGAAGATAAGTCACGTTTCCATTTGAAAACCTCTTACACATTGTCTACCATGTAATCAGCAAATAATTGTACTATGCTCTCTGCTTCTTCTCTGTTAGGAAATTAAAGTAGGCCGACTCATTTCTGTTGATGTGCTGTAACTGAAGCCTAGAAGACAACTGCCACACATGTAGCTCATAGTAGGGCAGTCATTCTTCAATTCAGCAAACACTTGAGTGGTGAGAGGAAAGGAAAGAACCACTTACTGCTTTGTGAGACACTCCTTCAGTGCTGCATTTTCATCTCGACATTTTACCACCATGAGAAAACCGCTTTCTTGACAGCATTTTGTGAAAGCTAAAGATAAAAAAACCACAATAAATAGTTGGTTCATATCTAGTAAATCTCCATTGCTTGTCACGCCTTTCCAATCTGAAGTGGTTAAAATGTTGCATCTGGTTTGTTATAAACCTCAGAACAAGAGGACTACACTGGGATAAGTTCTGTCACACCTAAAGCATGAGGTGAAGAGAAGTCTTTTCTTTCACCACTTTAAAAAGCTATTGTACACACAATACTGGTAATAAACTGAATATAAATCATGGAACAAAAGTGGAGCAAGTGCCCACAGAAACCAAACAAAATCAAACATAAAACAAAAAAAGATTTTAAGGTTAGCAAAGCAAGTACCGTATTTATCGGCGTATAAGTTTAGGAGGGAAGTTTAAGGAAAAAAAGCTTACATTTGAAGTGTGTATCTGCAGCCTTGCCCAGTGCCCATCTGCAGCCTTGCCCAGTGTCCAGCCTTGCCCAGTGTCCATCTGCAGCCTTGTCCAGTGTCCAGCCTTGCCCAGTGCTCATCTGCAGCCTTGCCCAGTGTCCAGCCTTGCCTAGTGTTCATCCACAGCCTTGCCCAAAATTGCAGCATTATCATTTAATGACTGTGCCGCTGAGATTTTTTAAATTATTGCGCCGCTCTTCTCGCAGTCCCGCCCATTGGCCTGGCTCCTATGATGGACACATCACCGGTCCAATGGCGTGGCGAGGAGGCAGGACTGCGAGCGGAGCCTAGCCGAGCACACAGTACACTCGGCTCGGTGTTTTTCAGTGACACTCGCTCCTCTCCCACTCAGACAGCAGGGAGGCGGGACTGTGTCGCTACGAGCGCAGCTGAGAAGAGCCGAGCACACAGTACACTCGGTTGCTCCTCTCCCACTCAGACAGCAGGGAGGCGGGACGGCGTCACTATGAGCGCAGCCGAGAAGAGCCGAGCTGAGTGTACTCAGCTCGGCTCTTCTCTGTCTTTTTCGGCGGCGGTGGCTTTTCCCCCTCACAAACAGCAGGGATCGGCGTATAACACGCACCCACGATTTTCCCCTGATTGCGTGTTATACGCCGATAAATACAGTAATACATAACTGATCCAAAAGGATCGTAGTTGCCCTTTAAGTAGAGCGGGGAAAGGTAAAACCTATTTAGTAGAGTGGGTAAAACAGTTTTAGTGAAATGGGGAAGGGTTTTAACATCTGGCAATTTTTTTATTTTTTAGTTGTGTTCTTGCTGGCAAGAATTTCCTCATATCTTGTCCCAGCGACAATGGTCAGAAATAATGAAAAAAACCCCATTGAGATACAGTTAGTAGGGATGGGCAAACGGTTCAGCCCGAGCATAAGTTCGCGCTGAACTTTGGTTGTTCGGATGTTCTGCGCACACCGAACAATATGTGGTATTCGGGGCAAATTCGAAGGCCGCCGGAACACCGTTAAAGTCTATGGGACACTAACATGAATAATCAAAAGTGCTAATTTTAAAGGCTTATATGCAAGTTATTGTCATAAAAAGTGTTTGGGTACCTAGGTCCTGCCCCAGGGGACATGTATCAATGCAAATTTTTTATTTTTTTTTTAAACGGCCGTTTTTCCGGGAGCAGTGATTTTTTTTAATGCTTAAAGTGAAACAATAAAAATGAAATATTCCTTTAAATATCGTGCCTGGGGGTGTCTATAGTATGCCTGTAAAGTGGCGCATTTTCCCCGTGTTTAGAATAGTACCACAGCAAAATGACATTTCTAAAGGAAAAATTGTCATTTAAAACTGATCGTGGCTGTAATGAATTGTTGGGTATCGGCAATATGGATAAAACTCATTGAAAAAAAGAGCATGGGATCCCCCCCAGCCCATTACCAGGCCCTTTGGGTCTGGTATGAATATTAAGGGGAACTCCGAACCAAAATTTTTTTAAAAATTGCATGGGGGTCCCCCTAAATTCCATACCAGGCCCTTCAGGTCTGATATGGAAATTAAGGGGAACCCTGCGCAAATTAAAAAAAAAAAAAACGGCATAGGGGTCCCCCCCACAATCCATACCTGACTGATTTTAAGGGGAACCCTGCGCCAAAATTTTAAAAAAATGGCGTAGGCCCCCCCCCAAATCTATGCCAGACCCTTATCCAAGCATGCAACCTGGCAGGCAAGAGACATTTTTGCCTGGAAGAGAGGGGACGAGAGAGCACCCCCCCCCACCTGAACCCTACCAGGCCACATGCCCTCAACATGGGGAGGGTGCTTTGGGGTAGCCCCCCAAAGCACCTTGTCCCCATGTTGATGGGCACAAGGGCCTCATCCCCACAACCCTTGCCCGGTGGTTGTGGGGGTCTGTGGGCAGAGGGCTTATCGGAAACTAGAAGCCCCCTTTAACAAGGGAACCCCCAGATCCTGGCCTCCCCCCAAAAAGTGCCAAAATGTTAAAAAAAACAAGACACAGCTTGGGACAAGTCCCTTATTAAAAAATAGAAAAATAAAAATGTCCCACAATGTCCAATCATCTTATATCGCTCCGCCAACGGACCAAAAAAGGAAGAAACAAAATGAGACCGACCCGCCGCCATGGGAGGCTCCCACCGTGTGACACTTCATCGCCTTTGACAGTTCTTATATAACTGAGGGCGGGGCCATCCAGTGACATACATGGGTGACCCCGCCCCCTCTGACGCCATGGGGACTTTCCCATGGCTTCCCTGTGGCATCAGAGGGGGGGCGGGGTGTTCGTGTGTTCTGCCAAATTTTTTGCATGTTCGCATGTTCTGCTGCGAACCAGGACAGGAGGGTGTTCGGCTGCTCGGCTCATCCCTAACAGTTAGTTGTCACTTCTGCTTATGCTAAAACTCAAAGATGGACTTGGCTTCCCTGATCCTATCAAATGCCATCAGGCAGTACACTTATCCAGACTAGACTAGGGCAAGCACACTTCATTTAAATGCTGGGTAGATCTGGAACAGAATGCACTTGCAGTTTATCTCGCTGCTTACCCTGACAAAAGAGGAATGCCCCCAATTTGGCTAAACATCACCTGCTTATAAAGGGTCACATTATTCACCATCATTAAAACTCAGTAATATTGCACCGGGTAATCAGCTATCGTAACAGCCTTTGCACCAGGTGTACAGGATACACAATTATACCTATAACCGGTCCGGTTTCACAGACTTCCTGTGAAAAGGGGGCTGGCTCTCAATCTCCGATATCAGAATCCTGACAGATCCCCAGTTACAGTGTTTGTTAACCCAAAAAAAAAGATCCTGTTCCCTTAAAGCATGTTATACAGCACAGTGCTTGTGCTGTGTAATTTGGCCCCCTGTATCACCTGTAATACCTGGCTGATCCTGCCTGGTTCTGCCCTCCCCTCTGTACGCTGAACGCCATCTGCAGCTCGCTTCTGTCTCCCTCTGTCCTCCTCCCCCTCCCCACCTGTCAGCTCTCACTAGCACCGCTGTGCTCCTCTCCCTGCTGCTTCAAAACTATCTTTATATAATGCCCTCTGTCAGATAAAAAGCTGTACCCTATTGCCCGTGCTTTATTAAAAAAAAAAAAACAAAACACTGTTTTAACAGCATTTCCCAGTGATCACGTGACTCGTTGGCTCTCTCCTCCCCAGCTTATGTCAGCAGGGGAATCTTGGCCCCGCCCGCTGGAGCTATCAGATGGGGAGAGCAGAGAGCCTGGAATCATGCGATCGCTGGGAAATGCTGATGAAACAGGTAGAAATCTTCTTTTTATAAAGCACAGGCATTAGGATTTTTATCTGACAGAGGAGATGATATAAAGATGAGATAGTGGCTTAAAGCTCTGGCCAACCATACAGGTTAGACATTAAACTTAACACTTTGGAAGCCAGGAATGTCTTTACTAACATCCCAACATCTTTTGAATCACATTGCCTAGATCCAAATTCATTACAACATACCCTGCCTATCACTCACAACTTGCTAACTTACTAGTCCACATAAAGATTTCATACCCCCATTTGTTTTTAGGGACCTGGGTCACACTTCCACCCAGGAAGAAAGAGATCATACTTTGTTCCTTGTACACAAATCATCCTTCTCCAGCATGGTCCAGGAAACCAGATATAAAATTCTGACCAGGCAGTACAGACTACCATCTCTACTAAATAAAATCTATCCCTTTTCCTGTTGTTTAAGATGCAGCTGTTCTGGCGGAACTCCCTTAATAATTAATTACACAACTCACAGGAAAGATACTTGAGATGATTCCGCATCCCTTCTTCTTCACGATTCCATTACCCAAGGCCTGACACAAAAAGATCCCTGCTCATTCAACCTATCAAAGCAGCGATATCATGCAGGCCACTGAAGTGAAACATTACTGAACCTTTCCTGTGTAGACTTGTGGATTTTGATTGTGAAATCAACCATTTGGAGGATCTGCATCTCTGAATCATAAGGAAGACACTTTTTGATTTACTTAGTTTTACTGGAATTATTTCAGTGTGCTCCAAGAATATTGAGACCCTCTTGGAGCACACTCTGGGATTATTAGTGGGTCAATAGAAACTCTTGACTTGTCCAAGGTGGGGCAAGAAGAGAGGGGGCTTGCCAAAAATAAAAAACCCAGTGGTGATTAAAAAACACCAAAAAAAAAGCTCACTCTGTCTCAAAAAATAATAAAAATGTCATTAGGATACATTGTTCTATGACTGAGTAATTGTCCATCAAAGCATGACCGTGCCGAAAAGTGAAAAATGGCCTGGATTGGAAGGGGGTGAAAGTTTCTGGACTTGAACTGGTTAAAGGGTGTATACTTTCACATTTGTCATGGAAAGTGCCTTATTCTGTCAATTGTGGAATGATTAAATAAGAAAAATCATATTCCGTGGCTGGAAACCAGACATTACAACTTGCCATACATTATACAATTTTCCATTAGATTTACCAAAACCATATAATCTGAGGTCAAACCTAAACACTTTCAATTTGTATGCAATCAGACAGGCCCTTTCACTACATAGTTGAAGTTAAATCTAAGGGCCCATTCACACCACATGCAGTGCTTTTTTTCTCTGCATCAAAAGAGCATGAAAAGTAGGTTATATGGGTTCCAAAGGCATAGTTCACACCAGCGCAGTGTGTTCCAGTGCTTTTCAGTTCCAGAAACAAAAGTACAACATGCTGCTTCCTGCACAGAACTGTATTGAAATGCGGTAAAACACATAAAAAAAGCGTTAAAAAATGCACATGCAGAAAAGCATCCAGAACGGATCTGGAGGACATATGGCCAGCTTACCTTCTTAATTTCACTGATTATTCACCAGGAGCCTATCTGCATAACCCAGGTGTCCAATTGCAAAAAACAATGTCTAAAGTTTGCCATAATTGTGGCAGTTTGTTGAAAAGATCAAACTTTTGATTCCAGTGTCTGTTGAAATCACAAGGCAATCAAGCATAAATGGAGGTTTGGATGTGATTAATATTGTGTCTCTCCCCAAATCAGGGGTACAAGTCCAGTCACTTTTGAAGAAAGTACCTTTGTTTTTTTTACCCTTTTCATTACAATACTTCAATAAACTGTAAACTTATTTACCAGTTGGCCAAATGTATGGCCAGCCTTAGGCTATTTTCACAAAGCTAAGTCACTAGGATAAGTACCCCCGTTTTATAAAAAGACAGTGATTTGCATGCTAAAGCCAATAGTTTAAAAATTACAGTCAGATGGCTGACAACAAAGATCCTTATTCTGGTGTTAGTGAATTGAGACTCATGTCTTTAAAATGTAAAAAAAAAAAACCCATCTTATAACCAAGTTAAATTGACTCCTTTCCCAACAGTGAATAAATCCACAAAATTCTGAAGTTGAAGAAAACCAGCTCTATTTTTTAAAACCTAAAACATTTTACTAATAGAACCTTTATACTCTTGATATCCTTCAATGACATACTGTATGCAAGAAATGCAAAATACAAATATAGGATGCAATTAAATGGAAGAACCAATACATTCTGCATGATGGCACAAGCTGAATTTATAGCTTCTGAAATTGGTTTACACATGACTAGGGCTTCTAATACGTTATAGCTTTGTGATCAACAAATTAATCCTTCTTGTAAGCATTTTCTCACTCACTGACCAAATCGGATCTTCAAGTCTCGCCATGGCTGGCCTGCAGCCACATACTGTTTGTAAGGTCTTTTTCGTTTATTTAGCACAGGGATTTAATTAGAATCTTTCCTTTCATATCAGATAATAACTGCATTCTTATTTGTTTCGATTGATGCAGGGCTTCTTTTTTTTCCTCTTTGTAATGTTAGATTGGGCGTACTATGTGTCACATTATTTTACTTTTACTTAAACATTTAACAATGTGCTTGCTGATACAAAAGCACATCTACTGTATTTTTCTACATTAAAAGTGCTATGTTATAATTTGCCATATACAGCTGGTAAAATAAGTATTGAACACATCACCGTTTTTATAGTTAAATGTATTTCAAAGGTGCTATTGACATGAAATTTTCACCATGTCGGTAACAACCCATGCAATCCATACATACAAAGAAACCAAAACAAATAAGTTCAGAAATTAAGTTATATGTAATAAAATGGAATGAGACAGGGAAAAAGTATTGAATACGCTAACTGAAAGATATATCGGTGGAGGGCTGCAGTGATGGTTGTCCTTCTGGATCTTTGTCTTTCTGGTTGTCTACACATAGGATCTCTGGCGCTCAGAGTGATCCACAGGGTTCGTGGTCACCTCTCTTACTAGGGCCCTTCTCCCCCGATTGCTCAGTTTGGCCGGGTGACCAGTTCTTGAAGAGCCCTAGTTGTGCCAAACTTCTTCCATTTGAGAAAAATGGAGGCCACTGTGCTCTTGATAACCTTCTTCAGTGCAGCAAGCGTTTTTTGCAATCTTTCCCAGATCTGTGCCTTGCAATAATCCTGTCTCTGAGCTCTTCAGGCAGTTCTTTTGACCTCATGGCTTTTACTCTGATACAGTATGCATTGTCAGCTGTGAGTTTAACTGACTTGATGCTATACTCTGATTAAAAAGTGTTCTTTTTACTTTTTTTGGAGCCAAATATGTATGTATATACAGTTGTGCTCATAAGCTTACATACCCTGGCAGAATTTATGATTTCTTGGCCATTTTTCAGAGGATAACACAGAAACTTTTCTTTCACTCGTGGTTAGTGTTTAGCTGAAGCAATTTATTATCAATCAACTGTGTTTACTGTTTTTAAATCATAATGGCAACAGAAACTACCCAAATGACCCTTATCAAAAGTTTACATACCCCAGTCCTTAATTCCGTGTAATGCCCCCATTAACATCAATGACAGCTTGAAGTCTTTTGTGGTATTTGTAGATGAGGCTCTTTATCTTCTTTATCTTCTCAGATGGTAAAGCTGCTCATTCTTCTGGGCAAAAAGCCTCCAGTTCCTGTAAATTCTTGGGCTGTCTTGCATGAACTGCACGTTTGAGATCTTCCCAGAGTGGCTCAATAATATTGAGGTCAGGAGACTGAGATGGCCACTCCAGAACCTTCACTTTATTTTGCTGTAGCCAATGACAGGTCGACTTGGCCTTGTGTTTTGGATCACTGTCATGTTAGAATGTCCAAGTACGTCCCATGCGCAGCTTCCTGGCTGATGAATGCAAATGTTCCTCCAGCATTTTTTGATAACATACTGCATTCGTCTTGCCATCAATTTTAACCAAATTTCTGTTCCTTTGCAGCTCACATATCCCCAAAACATCAGCCATCCACCTCCGTGTTTCACAGTAGGAGTGGTGTACCTTTCATTATAGGCCTTGTTGACTCCTCTCCAAATGTAGCGTTTATGGTTATGGCCAAAAAGCTCTATTTTGGTCTCATCACTCCAAATGACTTTGTGCCAGAAGGTTTGAGGCTTGTCTCTGTGCTGTTTAGGATATTGTAAGCGGGATACTTTGTGGCATTTGCGTAGTAATGGCTTTCTTCTGGCGAGTTGATCATGCAGCCCATGTTTCTTCAAGTGCCTCCTTATTGTGCATCTTGAAACAGTTACACCACATGTTTTCAGAGAGTCTCGTATTTCACCTGAAGTTATTTGTGGGTTTTTCTTTGGATCCCAAACAATTTTCCTGGCATTTGTGGCTGAAATTTTAGTTGGTCTACCTGACCATGCTAACAAAGAAGAGAGGACCAAGGAGGAGCACAAGGGAGTGATCTCCCTCAGTCCAAACAGTGGCTACTATGGATATGGTGGGCAGTAACGGGAGAATAGTGTATGTTAAAAAATCTTTATAAAAGTTTATTTGAATAATCTAAAATGTACAAAAATAACTCTGACAATTAGATACATGCATGGAGCTGATCCACCAGACACAAATTAATGGGCCCGTCCGGTGCAGGCAGCATAGGGTACGCCCATTAACCAGCAACACAAAAACAACAAACAGTAACACACATATAAACACTTAAAGAAAACATGTAAAGTGCAGGCGCCTGTGATCCCACAGATGCATAAGGTCCCTATGGCCAATCGCCAAGTCAAAGGAAATAAAGAAATTATATATGAAAATTAACGGAGGAACCTTATGCATGTGTGGTCCCCCGGGGAGATGGGGAAAGTGGGATGAGTATAACCTGGATTTTATCTAACTCAGGGCTCACTGAAAAACATCCACAATAGCTATGTTAATGCTAAATCTTGGTAAACGGGTCAGGGGGACT
This sequence comes from Aquarana catesbeiana, assembly GCF_042186555.1. NCBI lineage: Eukaryota > Metazoa > Chordata > Amphibia > Anura > Ranidae > Aquarana > Aquarana catesbeiana. Next base: position 150,072,911 of record NC_133328.1, on the reverse strand, counting down.
TTTATGATGTATATAGCATGCGCATGCACAAATCATTTATTTTTACCAAAGTCCATTCCTGAAGTATATTTGGTGAATATGTAATTCAGAGAGTCTCTGTAGAGTGTGGGAAATAGTAAAATCGCACAGTATAATGGGTACTATTGTCACCAAAAGCAAATCACATAACAACTCAGAGTGGCTGGATATTGCCCAGAACTGTTGGTGTGTTATAGGTATATTATAAACCTGTACGAGACAGAATGTCACTGTATATTATCCTACTGTCCACATTAGTCAGGGCAATGCCACATCGAATATCAAAGATTGAGGATATCAACTGTATTCAGGAGCTGAAGGGGTTACATTACCACCACTCGGTTGTGTGGAGATCAAAGCAGCATTTCATGTATTCCGGTTGCTCCGCTACTCCGTGATTTCCTCCTCTACGTTGTCAATGCCGGTTGTGATATGCTGTATCATCTGAGCTCACAGTAAGCGGCAATCCTCTCGTCCATGGATGCGGGCTGCAGCTGTGCTCGTACGGTAAATTACTTCCCCGTTTGTATGACGGTTTCAGGATTCAAACTTCCACTGTAAACAATCCCCGTCTCCAACTCACTAGGGGAGATGACTGAGTCGGCGTCCGCACATCTTGATTACGTCGACACGTTTCACAACGTCATTGTTGCGTAGCTTCAACTTCCTGTTGAAGCTACGTAACAATGATGTTGCGAAACGCGTCGACGTAATCAAGATGTACAGACGCAGACTAAGTCATCTCCCCCCTGAATGCAGCTTGGCTTGGGTGCCCCATAGCAAGCTGCTTGCTGTGGGAGCACTCAACAGGAAAGAGGGGCCAGGAGCAAAGAAGAGGAACCCAAGAGGAGGAGGATCTGGGCTGCTCTGTGCAAAACCACTGCACAACACAGGTAAGTATAACAGGTTTAGTATCACTTAAGTGCTAGTTCACACCAGACGCAGTTCCGTGTGCTTTTTTTCTGCACTAAAAATGCATGCACAGTGTTTTCCATGTATTCCAATGGCTCTAGTTCACACCATGCAGTCAGTTTCCGGTGCAGAAACTGACTGGAAACTGACTGCATGGTGTGAACTAGAGCCATTGGAATACATGGAAAACACTGTGCATGCATTTTGTGCAGAAAAAAAGCGCACAAAGCTGCACGGAACTGCATCTGGTGTAAACTGGCCCTAGTGTATCCATGGTCAAGACTTAACATCCTATATTTAACCGCTTCAGCCCCGGAAGATTTTACCCCCTTCCTGACTAGAGCACTTTTTGCGATCCGGCACTGCGTCGCTTTAACTGACAATTGCGCAGTCGTGCAACGTTGGTCCCAAACAAAATTGACGTCCTTTTTTCCCCACAAATAGAGCTTTCTTTTGGTGGTATTTGATCACCTCTGCGATTTTTTATTTTTTGTGCTATAAACAAAATAAGAGTGACAATTTTGAAAAAAAAACACAATATTTTTTACATTTTGCTATAATAAATATCCCCCAAAAATATATATTAAAACATTTTTTTTTCCTCAGTTTAGGCCTATCCGTATTCTTCTACGTATTTTTGGTACAAAAAAATAAAAATAAATATCGCAATAAGCGTTTATTGATTGGTTTGCGCAAAAGTTATAGCGTTTACAAAATAGGGGATAGTTTTATGGCATTTTTATTAATATTTTTTTTTTACTAGTAATGGCGGCGATCAGCGATTTTTATCGTGACTGCGACATTATGGCGGACACATTGGACATTTTTGACAAAGTTTTGGGACCATTGTCATTTATACAGCAATCAGTGCTATAAAAAATGCACTGATTCCAGTGTGAATGACACTGGCAGTGAAGGGGTTAACCACTACGGGGCGGGGAGGGGTTAAGTCAGTACTGGGGAGTGATTCTAACTGCAGGGGGATGGGCTAGCTTTGACACGTCACTGATCTCTGCTCCCGATGACAGGGAGCAGAGATCAGTGACACTGTCACTAGGCAGAACGGGGAGATGCTGTTTACATCAGCATCTCCCTGTTATTCCTCTCCGTGAGGCGATCGCGGGTATCCCCACGGCGATCGAGTCCGCGGGACCCGCGACCCGACTCACGGAGCTCCCGGAACGCGATGGCACGGCGGCAAATTCAAAGGGACATACCTGTACGCCCATTTGCCCAGCCGTGCCATTCTGCCGACGTACATCGGCGTGCGCCGGTCGGGAAGTGGTTAATTACAACATTAATATTCCATTATTTCTAGCCTACCCCTATTAATCTGAAAGATCTTGAAGTTTGTAAACTCAATTTGTGAAGATCACCACACATTTACTTCTTTGCATTCTCGAACAGGTCCATTAAAGTGATTGTAAACGATCATCTTGTAAAACAACCCATTCAGTTTAAAATAGAAACGAAAAACAAAACATTTTTGTATAGATATTAAAAAAAACATTATACAGTATCTCACAAAAGTGAGTACACCCCTCACATTTCTGTAAAGATTTTATTATATCTTTTCATGTGACAACACTGAAGAAATGACACTTTGCTTCAATGTAAAGTAGTGAGTGTAAATCTGCTGTCCCCTCAAAATAACTCAACAGCCATTAATGTCTAAACCGCTGGCAACAAAAGTAAGTATGTCCAAACTGGGCCCAAAGTGTCAATATTTTGTGTGGCCACCATTATTTTCCAGCACTGCCTTAACCCTCTTGGGCATGGAGTACACCGGAGCTTCACAGGTTGCCACTGGAGTCCTCTTCCACTCTTCCATGACAGAGCTGGTAGATGTTAGAGACCTTGCACTCCTCCACCCTCATGTTTGAGGATGCCCCACAGATGCTCAAAGGGGTTTAGGTCTGGAGACATGCTTAGCGTCCCTCACCTTTACCCTCAGCTTCTTTAGCAAGGCAGTAGTCGTCTTGGAGGTGTGTTTGGGGTCGTTATGTTGGAATATTGCCCTGCGGCCCAGTCTTGGAAGGGAGGGGATCATGCTCTGCTTCAGTATGTCACAGTAAATGTTTGTATTCATGGTTCCCTCAATGAACTGTAGCTCCCCAGTGCCAGCAGCACTCAAGCAGCCCCAGACCATGACACTCCAATCACCATGCTTGACTGTAGGCAAGACACACTTGTCTGTGTACTCCTCACCTGGTTGCCGCCACACATGCTTGACACCACCTGAACCAAATAAGTTTATCTTGGTCTCATTAGACCACAGGACATGGTTCCAATAATCCATGTCCTTAGTCTGCTTGTCTTCAGCAAACTGTTTACGGGCTTGTGTATCATATTTAGAAGAAGCTTCCTTCTGGAATGACAGCCATTCAGACCAATTTGATGCAGTGAGCGGGGCATGATCTGAGTACTGACAGGCTGACCCCCCACCCCTTCAACCTCTGCAGCAATGCTGGCAGCACTCATACATCTATTTCCCAAAAACAACCTCTGGATATGACGCTGAGCACGTGCACTCAAACTCTTTGGTCAACCACAGCGAGGCCTGTTCTTGTCCTGTATGGTCTTGGCCACCATGCTGCAGCTCAGTTTTAGGATCTTGGCAATCTTCTTATAGCCTAGGCCATCTTTATTTAGAGCAACAATTCTCTTTTTTCAAATTCTCAGAGAGCTCTTTGCCATGATGTGCCATGTTGAACTTCCAGTGACCAGTATGAGAAAGTGATAACACCAAATTTAACACACCTGCTCCCCATTCACACCTGAGACCTTGTAATACTAATGAGTCACATGACACCGGGGAGGTAAAATGGCTAATTGGGCCCAATTTGGAAATTTTCACTTAGGGGTGTACTCACTTTTGTTGCCAGCAGTTTAGACATTAATGGCCGTGTGTTGAGTTATTTTGAGGGGACAGCAAATTTACACTCTTTTACAAGCTGTACACTCACTACGTTACATTGTAGCAAAATGTCATTTCGTCCGTGTTATCACATGAAAAGATATAATAAAATATTTACAAAAATGAGACGGGTGTACTCACTTTCGTGAGATACTGTAAATACCATTTCCCCCTTTTTATAAGTGATCACATTCCCTCTGTTCTGCTGCATAAGACCTGGGGGGAGGAGAAGCAGCAGTACACTGAGCTTGACTGTGCAGCGGGGGCATCAGGACAGGTCTGATCATTGGAGAGTACATTGAGCATAGCTAGAGAACTGACCATGGTGTGCTCTCCTGCTTAGTGTGGTCAGTTTTTAATAGGAAAGCAGAGGGACTGGGACTACACATAGACAACTATATATATATATATATATATATATATATATATAATCCATCTAAACATGGCCGCTATACTACTTCTCTATCATTGAGCTACAAGAAAATGGCCGCTCATTTGATTCAATGCGCTGGAATATATATTTAACTTATAAGATGACGGATCTACACCGAGTGCATGTTTGCTGCTGTGATGGCAGCCAGCTTTTCCAGTGAGTGTCCATTTCACAAAGGTGCGATGATGATTTTGGAACACTGTACTAGATCACCTCTTCACTTTTCAAGTCACCACCAATTTTTTGTGCACCTTTGCACTGAACTATTGTGTTTTCACCAATAAGTTTATATTGCTGATCCTATCAAGGGACTGTGCATTTAAATCTATATTTTTGACTATATTGTTTTTTTATTATTGATTTCCATTCAAGATTGGACTTTAAAAAAAAAAATATATATAAATATATATATATATATATATATATATATATATATATATTTTTTTTTTTCTTTTTTCTTTTTTACTTTAGCATTTCTTCACTTTAACATTTTTTGGACTTTATTTCAACGCTCTGTCCATTTGTAACACAGTATTTACATTTCATCGCTGTTCATTTACTTTTAGCGCTACACACTTTTTCTTAAGATTATTTATAAGTTTGGTATATTATCTGTGTACTTAACAACATGTTTGTTTTTTTTCGACAAAATCACAACCTTAAGCCCTCATGCACACAGGCTGTTAAAAAAACGTTATGAAAACGCCAGTATCTTTGCAGTGAATTTTTTTAACTTTTTTCAGCTTTTTTCAGCGTTTTTGCAATAGCGTTTTTTAGCGTTTTTGAGCGTTTTTCCGCGTTAGCGTTTTGAGCGTTTTTGAGCGTTTTTGAGCGTTTTTGAGCGTTTTTCAGTGTTAGAACGTTTTTACAGCTGAAAAACGTCTTTCAGAACGCACTGGTCCTGGGTTTTTTTTACAGCTTAAAAACGCTTATGCCACTTGCAGCTCAAAAACGCCTAGGTGGGCATGAAGCCATAGACTAACATAGACAGGCCTTTTTAAGCTGCAAAAAAAGCTCAAAAAAGCAGCTGTAAAAACGTCCATGTGCATGAGGGCTTACAATTACTTTATTTAATTTTGGCAATGTCAAGTCCCTCCCACTGTTGCTTCTTTCAACAGATGCGGAGCAGGCCTTTGAGACAGTGAATTGGAGCTTTCTGACAAGAACGCTCATTCATACTGACCTAGGCAATAATATGCGAAGATGGATAAATGCCTTATATGCACATCCAGTTGCAGCGGTAACGATGTCATTTCATCAGATGGGGCTGTCTGATCTCACAGCTTATTTTAATTCCGACACTGGAGCCTCTACTTAGATGGATCGAAACAACCCCGGACATAGTGGAGGTCGAGGTGAATAACACACAGCACAATGTTGCTGCTTATACAGATGACTTGCTGTTCATCATTTCTAGGCCAGAAATATTACAAGAACTCAAGGCTTATTCAAAATTCTCAAACGATAAAATCAATCTAGCCAAATCAGAAGGTGTTATATATTACTATCCCTTCTATCAGAATGAAGGCCTTTAAGTGAACAAAAGGAAAACCTAAGTACCTGGGGGTTTATGTTACCCCAATATATTTGAAGCAAACTTCTCCCCTTAATAGCAATGCTTTGACAGTATCTAAAGAATTGGAGACAATCTACGCAAACAAGGTTTGGGAGGAACAGCATTCTAAGGATGGATGCCCCCCCCCCCAGGAGGTTCCTGTATCTTTTTCAAACTCTCCTGATTTCTAGTCTCCCCCCATTTTGTTTTTAAAATACTGAAATGTGAATTGTCAGTTTCTCTGGGTAGATCAAAAACTCAGAAGTAAAGCAGATATTCTGAGTCTTCCAAAACATAGAAGGGATATGGGTTTCCCCAACCTAATCCTTTATCTCCAGGCAACCCACCTAGCAAGGGTATTGGATTGGTGAAAATACGCAGAGACAAAGCATTGGGTGACCCTTGAGCAAGCTTTCTCACACAATCCCCTCTGGACACTCACATGGCCACCCATAACCAACTGCCCAACACTTAAACCATCCTCTGATAGGAACAACAATAAAGGTTATACAAAGAACAAAAGAACTGTTTTTCCTCAACTAAGAACTCTCTTGTGATGCCAACTGCCGGAAACCCTGATATGTTCTATATGGGATACAAGGCCCACGTTTTTATCCTTTCCTTTGCAATGATAAAGGTTAAAGGATTTCCTAGCAAAGAAACTGGAAATCAATACCTGACATACAAGCCATGATTTCCCCACAATTGGCATTCTGGCAGGCTTTACAGCTCAAACACTATTACTTCCTTAGGCATCAAACATTCTGATCTCCCTAAGTTGACGGCATATGAAATTTTATGTAAAGATCCATCCCTGAATTAGCACTGTCTCTCAATTATCTACTCTGAACTTATTACTCCCATTTCTGCAGTGGGACCAAGGCTTGAATCAGCAAATCACAGGTGAACAACGTAGACTACACATATTTACTTTATTTTGCTCATAAATCCTCAATTGCCTACAAATTGCAAGTCTGGATACAAGATTTCTATCAGATGGTAAAGGGTCCCTGCGGGACTACATAGGATGCATCCAGAAATGAATCCTATTTGCTGGAGGTGAGGGGAAACTGATGGAACGGTATGCATATATTCTCTGCCTGTCTGTGAGTCAAGCTTTTTTGGCTTGTGATCTGTAAAATGATTCATGATCTCACTGGCCTATCTTTAGGACATAATCCAGCAGCTTGCCTTTTGCACCCTAGCTCTTTATCCAAGAAAAGATATAAGCGCTCATTAGTGATTGATTTGATAAATGCAGCAAGGTCATGCATCTCTGAAAAATAGAAAGATTCATCTCCTCCTACAGTAGGGCAGTGGTGGACAACAGTAAATAGAACTTATTTATTGGTAACTGAAGGCAAAACTTTAATTTAGATTTGGATGGTGTAGAGAGAGAACAGAACACATGTTGAGTTTTTAATGGCATTGGTGTTCTTGTTGACAACACAGGGTCTATCCGAATATATTCTTTAGCAATTTCAATAGGCCCTTGATCTTTTGTCCTTTACAGGTTTACAGTGCTTTTTTTTCTGCACTGTCTGTGTGGTGGCATCCATCTTTTTAGAGGCAGGACTTTGCTTCCCTTTGTCAGAATCTCCAGCAAAAAGAATGAGTAGCACAGTAGTAACATCAACACATTGCAAATGTCCTGAAGCTAGCAGACAGAGGCAGCAGTACCTTAAATCTCACACCGTACATACTGCATACAGCTATGAAGCACAGGAGTGTCTAGGAACCGTCAAATACCAGAAGTAACACTGCTGTTTTTCAGGAGGAATTTAAAACAAAGAGTGCATTTGTACAGTGCAGCTTAGGCACAATTATTATTTTTAGATTTTCCCTATAATAAAGATTTTTTACCTTTTTGAGTTCTGTTTCCACATTCAATGACTTTAAAGTATAACAAAAGGCAAAACTTTTATTTAGTTTTAGGTAGAGTAAAGAGGGGAAATAAGACCCCTTTCACACTGAGGCGCTAAAAATAACACCTGAAAAACGCCTCTCATGCCTCCCCAGTGCGAAAGCCTGAGTTCTTTCACACTGGGGCGGTGTGCTTGCGGGACGGGAAAAAAAAAAAGTCCTGCAAGCAGCATCTTTGGGACAGTTTGGGAGCGGTGAATACACCGCTCCCAAACCGCCCTGCTCATTGAAATGAATGGGCAATGCTGCCGAAGCGCATGAAAAGCTATTCGGCAGTACCGCAACACGGGCGCTTTTAAACCCTTGTTAACCCCTTCTTTGGGATTAAAAGCACCCCGCTACCTTCTGTGGGATTAAAAGCACCACGCTCCCACCCGCAAAGAATCGCTGCAGTGCCGGTAAAGCGCCACTAAAACGGGCAGCACTTTACCGTGCCTGCGGGGCGGTCTAGGTGTGAAAGGGGTCTAAAGTATCATATTCTTTTGCGGTCTGTGCTCCTAGTAATGATCATCCTCTCTATTTTTCATGTTTAACATTATCATTATCATTGAAAGTACGAGTAAAAGAAAATCCCAAATTGTGGATTGTCTCTAGAACAGTAAGGCTACTTTCACACTGAGGCACTTTACAGGCGCTATAGTGCTAAAAATAGCACCTCTCCTGTCACTTCAGTGTGAAAACCCGAGTGCTTTCACACTTGAGCAGTGCGCTGGCAGGACGCTAATAAAAGTCCTGCAAGCAGCATCTTTGAGGCGCTTTAGGAACGATGTATACACCGTTTTTAAAGTGCCCCTGCCCGTTGAAATCAGGGGTGCTTTTAACCCTTTTTTGGCACTAGCGGGGGTTAAAAGAGTCCTGCTAGTGGTCAAAAAGCGCCACTAAAAAGACGGTAAAGCGCTGCTAAAAATAGGAGCGCTTTACAGCCGACGCCCCCAATGCCCCAGTGTGAAAGTGCTATAATAGAGGGAAAATCTTCCAATAGAGACACTAACTCCATTGACCTTGGTTGTCCTGATTTGGCTGGAAGGAAAATCCCCCCAATGGGACACACATAGCAAAAACAAAAAATCTGTCAGGGGTATAACCCTTACTTAATCTACCCAAAATGAAAAAAAAAAAGTTTTGCCTTTAGTTCGAAGTCACTGCTTTAGTTAGACCTGATGAAGTGTTAACAGTTAGCACTTATTAGTGTAATGGAAACTTATTTTTCAACAGTTCACACTTAATTGTGGGCAAGACCTACATGAATTTTTATTCATCAAACAGGCTAAAATTCTGCAAACCAGGGAATCTCTAGCAATGATTTATTGCAAAGAGTAAATGGAACGTACAGTGCATTTTCATTTTTAGAGGTAAAATAATTTACCTTACATTATAATTTCAATCAATTTGTATAAAAGGTATGTAGCTTGCCCACTAGAAGTGGAGTTACTACAAAGACGCTGCCTACCTGCTTAACCAGTGAGCCAAGATACCATCCAGAGAGTGGCAGCATTGCTTTAAATGAGTCAGCTGACTTTTGGACTAGCACTGGCAGAAGGGACAGTAAAGTACATCAATTGTGCAGAGTCATCTCTTTTACGTATATACTGTACATTACTTTTAAAGCTGAACTCCGACCTCACCTTTAGTCTTGCACCATTGCACAGGTTCCTCTCTATACTGAAATAGCTTACTCTGACTTCATTGCACGCTGTGAGTTTCTCACAGTGTGCATAGGAGGCTGAAACAAGTTAGGTGGAACTCTGTCTGGAGGACGCCCAGCACCACCTAGAGCTTGCATCCCCAGCCTGACCATCGCTGGTCCTTTCCTTTCATATTATGGATTTAAGTTTTTCCATTATTGAGGCTCAGCATCATATGCAGGCTTTGCCTAGTTAGGGCAGTCTGCTTGCAAATGTAGTTCTCCGAGGAACGCCCACTCCTTGAGACAAACATCAAGGCATTTTGACAACTTTCACCCCCTTCCTGCCCAGGCCAATTTTCAGCTTTCGGTGTTATCGAACTTTGAATGACAATTGAGCATTCATGCAATGCTGTACCCAAATTGAATTTTTATCTTTTTTTAGACAGATATAACTTTCTTTTGGTTGTATTTAATCACCACTGGATTTTTATTTTTTGCTAAAATAAATTTAAAAAAAACAAACAAAAAGACTGAAAATTTTGACCAAAAAAAAAAGTTGTTGTAAATAAGTATTTTTTCTCCTTCACTGATGTGCGCTGATTAGGCTGCACTGATGAGGCTGCAATGAAGAGCACTGATGAGGTGGCACTAATATACAGCACTGATAGGTGGCACTGATGGGCACTGTTGAGGCTGCCCTGATAATCAGGGCACTGATTACTGTATTTGTGCAGGTCTCCCCTGTGAGAAAATGCTGCTGATCTATCACCACTTAATGGCATAAACCTGCAGGGGTTAAGTGAAAAAAAAAACCCAGAAAAAAGTCCCCCTGCACACCTACATACAAACACGAACGCAGTTATGCAGAGCATACAATTACCTAAATGATTCTAGGGCCATTACTTACGGCAAACTCTAAATTGATGAGCTATAAATGGTTTTTATATCACTTAACAAAAATGCTGGGCAACAAACATTAAAATGTTTGAATATGTTATTTTATTTTTTGCGCTATAAAAGAAAAAAGACCAAAAATTCTGTAAAAAAAAAGCATTTTTCTTCGTTTCTGTTATAAAATTTTGCAAATTAGTCATTTTTCTTCATATATTTTGGCCAAAATTTATACCACTACATATCTTTGGTTAAAAATAACCCAAATCGGTGTATATTATTTGGTCTTTGTGAAAGTTATACAGTCCACAAGCTATGGTGACAATCTCTGAAAATTGGAAAGTACAAATACCCCCCAAATGACCCCTTTTTGGAAAGTAGACATTCCAAGGTATTTAGTAAGAGGCATGGTGCGTTTTTTGAAGTTGTATTTTTTTCCCACAATTCTTTGCAAAATCAAGTTTTTTTCTTTCTTTTTTTTTTTTTCCACAAAATTGTTACATTAGCAGGTTATTTCTCACACACAGCATATGACCCCATTTTGAAAAGAAAACAACCCAATGTATAATCTATGATGCATATCGAGTCTTTTGAACATGTCATTTTTTTCTACAAGTTTTTGGAAAAATGTGTAAAGAAAATGAAAACGCATTTTTTTTTTATACAACGTTGTCCATTTACACATGTTTCTAACACATAGCATCTACATATCAAATTACACCCAAAAATAGATTCTCCTACTCCTCCTGAGCACGGCGATACCACATGTGTGAGACTTTTCCACAGTGTGGCCACATAGAGAGAACCAACATGCAGGGAGCACCATCAGGTGTTCTAGGAACATAAGTTTCAAATCTAATTTGACTACCTATTACACTTTTGTGAGACACTGTAGTGGCATGGATGAGAACTGATGTGGCATGGATGAGCTGTGGATGGGGATGACTGAGTATGGCCGGGTACAGCTTAGTATGGCCGGGTACGGCTGAGTACGGATGGGTACAGCTGAGTATGGCTGGGTATAGATGGGATGGTTGAGGATGGCTGGGTATGACTAAGTATTGCTTGGTATGGTTAAGTATGGATGGGTATAGATGGGATGGCTGGGTACGGCTGAGTATGGCTGGGTACGGCTGAGTATGGCTGGGTACGACTGAGTACGGCTGGGTACGGCTGAGTATGGCTAATTACGGATGGGGGTGGATGGGATGGCTGAGCATGGATGAATGAATGAGTATTGCTGCGCATGGATGGATGGATGAGTATGCAGAGAATGGATGGCTGAGCATGGATGAGTATGCAGAGTATGGAAGGGTGAGCATGGATGGATGGATGAGTATAGATGGGTATGCTGAGCATGGATGGCTGAGTATGGATGGGTGAGCATGGATGGATGGATGAGTATGCTGAGTATGGATGAATGAGTATGCTGAGTATGGATGGCTGAGCATGGATGGATGGATGGATGGATGAGTATGCCGAGTATGGATGGGTATGCTGAGCATGGATGGGTGAGCATGGATAGATGGATGGGTATGGATGGCTGGGTATGTATGGCTGGAATGGGCACTGAACAGCTTTGTGGGCACTACACGTCCAGCCCACAGCTCTGCTGCCACCGATCTCTCCCCTCGCACTGTACAAATAGGTACGGGGAAGAGAGGAACCTGACGTGACGCCGGTTTGTTTACTAGTGATCTTTCCGTCATTTGACGGAGCGATCACGTGGTAAACGGCCGCTAACAGGATGTCATGGATGTTCTCGGGTGCGCTCCCTAGGGAGTGCGTAAGAGTGGGATTCTGGGAGGACATCATAGTACGCCCTCCCAGAGTTATCCGACCGCCCTGTAGCCATCATTCGGCTATGGGCCGGTTGGTAAGTGGTTAAATAACATATAAACCCTTTTCTGTTTACCAAGTGGCTTTTCCAGTAGGTTTTCCCCATTAGTGTGAATTTCCACAGACAAAAAGAAAATGCTAGCTAAGGCTTGTTAACTTAGAAGGACATAAAAACTGAATATATTTTAACTTGCCATTTTTACATACGATAGCTGCATTAGTTTTTTTTTTTCAAGCCAGAAAAAGCTTAAAGTGGATGTAAACCCTCTCCCATACCCAGTGAAGTGAAAAGCCTCAGATGATACACAGAGATGGAACAAATCTTCCTACATAAGTTTTACATGTATATCTGCTGTCTTTCCCTTTCTACACCGCTTGGAAAGTGCAGATCATGTTAGAAATCTTTTCTCTCTTCCAGCAGTGGGAGTGGAGTCTGGGCTTACACTATGTGAGAGCTGACTGGAGGAAAGGCACACCCCTCACTTCACATAGGCATAGGAAAGAAGGAACATGCAGAGCTGTACTCTAAATAGACAAGCTCTCTGCTAATCTACCAAGCTCCCTCCTGGACACAAATTTTCAGCTGCTGTTATCTCGTGTGTCGGAGAACTTGTTAGAAGTGACTCTGCTGATAACAAAGAAACAAAGCACCAGAAAGACACAGCACTTAGAGATTTGGAGAGAGATAAGTAAACACTACAGATATATGTGCTTAGGTCAGATTTCATAAATGGGGTTTACAACCACTTTAATCTTTCTTCTGTAAGCTACTAAACTGATCAGCCTCCATGTAATGAAGATGAAAAAAAAAGTCATGTCTGAAGTCCATCCTGGGTGGCAACCATGGCTCCTTCCATAGATATAGTGCAGGAGTGGTGGAATAATAATAAAAAAAACAAAAAACGAATGCAGACATCTCATCCGAGGACTGGTAAACTGCAATATATTCATTTTGTGGGTTTGAGTTCAGAAATGCTACAAACTTTAATGGCTTTAGGACAGTTTTTTCAAAAACCTTTTTTATCTATTGTTTTATAATACTTACATTTTGTATTTTGTAAACTACTACAGTACATAAAAGCTGCACTGCATAAAAAAACTCTATATCGGCGGTCCCCAACTGCCCCGGCACCAGGGACCAGCCTCAGATGGGCTGGGTGTTGGTGGGGGAGTGCAGCCCAATTCTCACCTGTTGTAGGAATACAACACAACAAAAAAGCAAATGCTTATCAAATCATGGAACCCAGCATAGCAGGTGAAGGCAAGCTGGCATCCTAAGCTATTCTGTGGTGGCTCTGTAAACATAGTCTGACAGTATGCACCGGGAAAAGCCGAATCCATCACATGGGAGTTCCGAGAGTCGGCGGGCATGGGACACCTCCTTTCTTAAACCTGCCCAATGAAAACACTCAGAGTCTGATAAAGGGGAAGAACAAGGGTGAAAAGGAAGGTGGGACAGAAGCGGAAATTGCATATCACAAAGGAGCAAAGAGGTGGAATAGAGCTAGGAAGGGAAGTGGGGAGTGACCTTGGCACAGAGACCAGAGGAACAATAAGGCAAAATGGCAATAGAAGGATGTGCCAATCCAAAGAGGGGGAGCCCAGGTAGTAACGCAAGCAAACGCAAATACAAATTAAGCCTTGCTTGCTCGCCCACCCCCTGCTGTGCAGCCCAGCCCCCAACAAACCACAAATCGACACCTGTCCACAGCCCAGAGTTGGGGACCCCTGCTCGTATAGTTTTATTGGTATCCAGAGTGTCAGCTATTCAGCTCTGTAAACAGAATTTACAGCAAAGCAATTCAGAATAGCTTGGAAAAGTCATAGTTCATAAAAAAAATTATACACGCATGCACTACAATGATACATTACCAACCGCAAGGAGCAATGTGTGTACCGCTCATTTTGAAAAGGAATCCCAGTGCACTAATGCTATGCACATGAAATTTACTTTGTCTCCAAGGTGAATTATACACAAAAAATGGTTGTTATGTTGGAATACTGCCCTGCGGGCCAGTGTCCGAAGGGAGGGGATTATACTCTGCATTAGTATGTCACAGTACGTGATGGCATTCATGGTTCCCTCAATGAACTGTAGCTTGTGACGACAGCACTCTTGCAGCCCCAGACCATGACACTTCCACCACCATGCTTGACTGTAGGCAAGACACACTTGTCTTTGTACTCCTCACCTGGTTGCCGCCACACATGCTTGACATCATCTGAACCAAATAAGTTTATCTTGGTCTCATCAGACTACAGGCCATGGTTCCAGTAATGGTCCTTAGTCTGCTTGTCTTCAGCAAACTGTTTGCGGGCTTGCTTGTGCATCATCTTTAGAAGAGGCTTCATTCTGGGACAATAGCCATGCAGATCAATTTGATGCGGCGTATGGTCTGAGCACTGACAGGCTGACCCCCCACCCCTCAACCTCTGCAGCAATACTGGCAGCACTCATACATCTATTTCCCAAAGACAACCTCTGGATATGGCGCTGAGCACGTGCACTCAACTTCTTTGGTCGACCATGGCAAGGCCTGTTCTGAGTGGAACCTGTCCTGTTAAACCCCTGTATGGTCTTGGCCACTGTGCTGCAGCTCAGTTTCAGGATCTTGGAAATCTTCTTATAGCCTAGGCCATCTTTATGTACAGCAACAATTCTTTTTTACCTATCCTCAGAGAGTTCTTTGCCATGAGGTGCCATGTTGAACTTCCAGTGACCAGTATGAGAGCGATAACACTAAATTTAACACACCTGCTTCCCATTCATCCCATTCATACCTGAGACCTTGTAACACTAACAAGTCACATGACAGCAGGGAGGGAAAATGGCTAATTGGGCCAACTGGGCCATTTTCACTTAGGTGTGTACTCACTTTTGTTACCAGTGGTTTAGACATAAATGGCTGTGCACATTTACACTGTTATACAAGCTGTACACTCACTACATTACATTGTAACAAAGTGTAATTTCTTCAGTGTTGTCACATGAAAAGATAATAAAATATTTTCAAAAATGTGAGGGCTGTACTCACTTTTGTGAGATACTGTATAATGGACATAGGCTGCCTGTCAGACTCGCCCATTGCTTGGTTTAACAGTATCCATTTTTTTTTTTTTGCAGTTAAAACATGTCAAATTGAAAAACATGATTATGAACACGGTTTTGGACAAAAAAGGTTAGTACAAAAAAATAAAATAAAAAATTATATATAAAGTTGTTTGAAAAAGTATTTGCCCCCTTTCTGATTTTTTTGCATATTTTTCACACTTAAATGACTCAGATCATCAAACAAATTTTATTATTACAGAAAGATAACCCCAGTAAATACAAAATGCAGTTTTTAAATGATGGTTCCATTTATTAAGACAAAAAAACTGTCCAAACCTGCCTGGCTGTCTGGCTTTATGTGAAAAAGTAATTGCCCCTAAACCTAATAACTGGTTGTGCCACCCTTGGCAGCAACAACTGCAATCAAGCGTTTACGATAACTGGCAATGAGTCTTTTACATTGCTGTGGAGCAATTTTGGTCCACTCTTCTTTGCAGAATTGTTTTAATTCAGCCACATTGGAGGGTTTTCCAGCATGAACGGCCTGTGTAAGGTCATGATACAGCATCTCAATCAGATTTAAGTCCGGGCTTTCACTAGGCCACTCCAAAACCTCAATTTTGCTTTGTTTGAACCATTTGGAGGTGGACTTGCTGTTGTGTTTCGGATCCATGTCCTGCTCCTTAACCCAATTGCACTTGAGCTTGAGGTCACGAAATGATGGCCAGACATTCTCCTTTAGGATTTTCTGGTGAGCTCAGAATTCATGGATCCATCAATTATGGTAAGTCGTCCAGATCCTGAAGCTGCAAAGCAGCCCCTGACCATCACGCTACCACCACCATGTCTGACTGTTGGTATGATGTTCTTGTTATAAAATGCTATATTAGTTTTATGCCAGATGTAACAGGACGCATACCTTCCATGAGTTTTTTTCTCATCAGACCACAGAATATTTGCCTAAAAGTCTTGGGGATAATCAAGATGTTTTTTGGTAAATGTGAGATGAGCCTTTGTGTTCTTTTTGGTCAGCAGTGGCTTTGGCCTTGGAACTCTCCCATGGATGCCATTTAACTCCTCTTTCCAAAAAATTGTGGTTAATCACAGTTCATTCATGATTCAACATGGGCGGGGGCAATTACTTTTTCACATAGAGCCAGGCAGGTTTAAATAGCTTTTTTCCTATAATAAATTCAATAATTTAAAAACTGCATCTTGGATTTACTCAGGTTATCTTTGTGTAATATTAAAATTTGTTTGATGATCTGAATCATTTAAGTTCGAAAAATCTGCAAAAAAAATCAGGAAGGGGGCAAATACTTTTTCACACAACTGTGATGTGCATATATCACACACATACACACACACACACACACACACACACACACATATTTAAAATGAAAACAAAAAGAATAGCCATAAATTCCCCTTAAATGCAGTCAGTACTGTATTAAAAGTACAGTACAAATTCTTGAGCCGTAAGCTAGTGAAGTTATTATGTGAGGTCCCCACCGGAAAATTACTGCTGAACTGCTTTCGGTAAAGAAATAATTTCTCTTGACGCTTCTGAAGGCTGCTTTTATTTAGCAAAGCCATCGGGAGGTCCCTCTCACTTGTTAAGTCACCAGTCTTGTTTGGTTAAAAGGTGCGATATCCCAGGAAGAGACCCTTAGATACAGCAGCAAGCTTGCTTCAGAATGGTGATAAAAAAAGCCCTGCTTGAAGAAGAGCAGCAGAATCATTGTCAGGTGATAAAATAAACCCTTATGCTATGGAGCTACAGACTTGATGCTTATACCCATAAATAAAACAAGGCTGCAGGTTTTATCCATATTAACTTCTCATAAAATCAATGCAAACTGCCATAGTTCAGTCACACATTTTTAATTGCATTAGATCTTTATAACTTTATCTTCCAACCAAAAGGATTAGGTTAGAATATTACAAACAGTTATACATAGAGCACATTTGCCATTCTGTAATAAACACGTGCTACTTTAATTTTTTTCCAGTTATGAAGTTTCTTGGTATTTTTTTTTTTAAAGTGATATTAAAAACTGACTTTTGGCAAAGCATGTTACCAGCCCCGGGACCTACCTACCTATAGGACAATTAGATGACTCCTTGGGTCCATTTAAAAAAAATTGTTGTGTGAATGCATCAGTATTGGCACAAAATTTGCAAACATTTTAATATGTGCAACATTTTATTTTTTGATATTTGAGTTGTCTTTCATTGGGCGAATACAACATTCTCAACATTTGATCCCAAGTAAAAATGGTTTACAACATCCACTAGATGAGTGCATAGTTTAAAACAATAGGCTAAGAACTGTTGACCAGAACAGGTGGTTTATAAAATATGTTGCTAAACTTAATCCGGGGACATCGTCAAAATGTTTCCAATGATGTTCATTTGAAGGCACCATGTTCCACATATGGTGGCGGAGCCCAAAAATGCAGAAGTTTTGGACTAGTTTACACTGTAACTTTGATTAATCTTAAACAATTCCCTCAAGGAGCCAATGGGATCCAAGAAATGTGCCTTTCTTCATGTTTCTGGCTGCTAGATTAGCTGTAGATCTCAGTCATTGATCCCCCTGTACTTGGTCAAGAACAAAGTTGATTGGATCCTGGTGAATGATAGGTTTGTCAAGCATTTTAACTGACCAAATCTGAAGTGGACTGGGACCTGTGGATTCCTTACCTCCCACTTCCATGACCCTTGTGAAGTACCCACTATACTAGACCCCTTTTTCCCTCTAATCCCCCTTTCATAAGTTGTTTGGTGAAGCTTATTTTGTTTGATTTCACAGGATACATAGTTGGGGAAGAGTTATTTAGACTAGTGTGGAGGCTAAAAGGAGTTAAATATATGGTCTTCTATCTGTGATAGTACTGAACTGAACGGAACCTAGTAAAAGAACTTTCTGTGTAAGCTTCATTTTGTAAACCTTAAAGTGATACTAAACACACACTGTTTAATTTAAATTGTCTCCTCTATTTATGTATGTGGATGATGGCACTGTGATTTTAATAATAATTATTTTAATAATAAAAAAAACGAAGTACCTTTTTCCTAATTGATATACAGCTGTCACATGACCCAGCTCTTGTCTGCAGGGGAACATAAGCAGGAGGAACTTCTAGCCCTCTGCTTCTGGTCCGATGGCCAAAATAGCTTTGGAATACAGAGTAAAAATAATATCAATAAATGGTTTTAAATTTTTATACAAATATATATTTGAAATCAAGTCTTTATTATTTTTTGGCAACAACATGGTGTGGGCAGACTTCTGACAGTCACAAGCACGCCCCTCCAGCCTGTGTCTTAGAACAGGGAGATGAAGCCTCCATCAATCTACATGTAATATCCCACCCCCTTTGTATTTAGCTGGTTAGTGGGCATAGAGGAGGAGGGAGGGATGGAGGGAGTGGGTGTCGTTCTGCACTGTGTTTAGGCCCACATGTGTGACTCTATAGTCACATGGGCTGCTCAGATGTGATAGGAAGGAAAATCCTATCACATCTCAGCAAATAAGCACAATGACAATGGAGCATGTGTAGAGCTCTCTGCAAAATTCCTAGCTGCATTGGGGACTTGGACAGAAGGGGGAGATAGAGAACAGCAGGATCAACCAGGTTTTTTACAGAATACAAAAATTGAATCCCATAGTGACTGAGTATGAACAGCATGTAATACAGCATTTATATTATACGATAGTTTTTATGATGTGAGTTTAGCAACACTTTAATAAAAAATACTGCAAAGGAATATAATAATATGAGGGACATGCTGCACTGACTTGTGGGCGATGAACAGAACAATGATTTTGAATTCCTCAAAAGTAAAAATGTAGAACTATGGCCTCTTTAACCTGGGGCAGAGCAAAAGCTCTAGGTGTTCACGAGGCAATCCTACCATTTCCTGAATGTGTTTTATTTTGTTGGGGGGAATTTGGACTAACATTTTGTATATAAACTTGGGAGCGTTTGGCTCGCAGTTGTGGCCCAGCCTTACTGACTTCGATGAGCAAGTATGACAAGCAGTGCAGCCGGTCAGACTGGACATACTGGGGTGGCATGTGTACAGTCCCTTTGGCTGTTATGGTTTAGGTGGGCAGGCAGCTTAACAGCTTCTTTTACCACTTTCTGGCCTCCTGTGTGTAAATATACCCTGTCTGCTGTAGGTATGAGGTTCAAGTTTTTTGTAGGCCTGTTCACCTGCCTGACAAAAGCAAATATCTGACTACTGAGCATCTGCCCCTCTCCACCCATTGGTTGTTAGGTCACCAGAAAAAAAGCGCAAATTCCACCAAAATACAATGCATAGATTGGTAAGATAGCAAAGCTCTAAATTGTTAACCCATTTGAACCTCTCATATAAACACCAGATGAGAACAAGGCCAAAGAAACAGGTTCTGTTTAAAGTGTGGTCTCCCAGCAGCATGTGTTCACTTCTCCTATACTCCTCCTATGGCTACTTTCTTCAACCATCAGAAAAAAAGAAAATTTCCAGTAACTCCAAAAAAAACTAAATACGAAAGAAGAAAAAAGTCCTGGATGGCCGCACACCGCTGAAGGCATATTTATTGATATAGTAAAATCCAATACAGTCACTTCATATGCAAAAGCTATGATGATCGCGAGCAATGATCACTACATGGTGTGAAACGCGCCAGCTGCTTCTCCCTGTTTCTTTTGCACATGAAGTGACTGTATTGGATTTTACTATATCATTCAAGATGCCTTCAGTGGTGTGCGGCCATCCAGGACTTTTTTCTTCCTTCCAAGTTTGTGGAGAGCCAGCACCTGTGAGTTCATAATAGGGCGGGTGTTTCTAAAGGTCTGGGGCTTTTGGAGCGGCAATATCTTCTTCTAAACAAGAAAGACTCACCGCTCCAGGTGAGATGTAGAAGCCTAATGGAAGTGTTGGGTGTCCAACCCGGCTTGCCTCCGCATACAATAATATAAAAACGGCTGCACACCACAATAATGGTCCAAGATCCTTTATTGAACATCCCAAGTAACACAACAGGACCAGAATGCAATCAATGGGCAGCGCCGAAACGCCTGCAAAAAGGGCCTCGGCAGCGGCACTTTGCGGGTGATTTTACCCCTTTATTTGGCCGCTAGCAGGGGTTAAAACCGCCCCGCTAGCACCTGAAAAACGCAGCAAAAACTACAGTAAAGCGCCGCTAAAACTAGCGGAGCTTTACCGCCAATGCCCCCACGCTGGCAGTGTGAAAGCGCTCTTTAGAGGCCTTGATTTGAATTAAAGAAACAAGAACAAAGATGAAAAGCAGAAAATTCCATGAGTGCAAATAGCAAATGCAGTACAAGACAAAGATAAAAAAAAAAACTGAGGAAAGTGAAAAAAAAATGGGGGGGAGAAAAGGGGGAAGGGAATACAGGTCCTGCAGTGAATACCACTAAGAGACAAGAGTGTTAGAGTGTACAGTCAAAAGCCAAACAGTGAATTGGCATAGATGAGTCAAGAAAAGCCTTGAATAAGAGGAGAGCTGTATTCAAAGGTCAAACAGAATTCAGGGAAATCATAAAAACAGAGGACAGGAGAGGGGCCTGTGTTATGTACTGTATTCCAATATAAGGATTTTATGGATATGTAAAAAAAAAATAAAATTTTTATAGTTATATAATATTACATAGAAAGTTTCTTTTTTTTTTAACATGGGACATCCAAAAGCAGTCCAACTAAGGGTTGGGCAACACCACAAACAAAGCCAACGGGCCGAAGTAAAAATGGGCTGAAAAAGGCACAACAGACTTAGAAAGAAGCTTGTAGCACCCTATGCCCGAAACTGGCATCTGAGGAGGCCTGAACATCTACCTGGTAGAATTTAACAGACATGTTAACAAAAGCCCAGATATCCGCCTTGCAAAATTGAGAAAAAGATACCCGACGATGGAAAGTCCATAAAGCACTAATAGTACAGGTAGAGTGTGCCTAAATAGGGGGGGGGGACCCTATCCTATAAAATTATAAGCTCAAATGATAACCTGTCTGATCCACCTAGCAATGGTCCTTGTGCAACAAAAAGGACTCCGTACAAGAAAAAGCTGCCCTAATGTGAAGGCTGCAACAATCTGAAGTGAAACAGGGAGTACGGCAAAGCCTCGAAGGAGGCTACCTATAGACTCAAAACCCTTGTGCATGCATGAAAAGAATGCTTACCAAGGGCCCAGACATGAGAATGGAGTTTGTATTGATGAAGAGGAAAGATGAGAATGTGCAAACAAGCTATCGAATGTATACTGATGCAATAAAATCCTCTGGAAAGAGGGAGACTAACTTTTTGCAACCGTAGAGTCTTTGGGTCCAGAATGGGCCAGACTCCTCAATTTGGTTTGCGAACTGTAAAAAAGGTTTGAGTAGAAGCCTTGAAAGCGTTGTTCTGTTGGTACAGGGAATGATCCCTTAACCCATGATCTGCTCGTCGTAATGGGGAGAGAGATGAGTTTGAAAGCATGAAGCGGAGAGGAGGCAGAGATAAATACTCCATTTTGCAGATCCTGGAAATTATACTCTTGACCCAAGCATCTGAGATTTGCTGGGATCAGAAAAATACTGGAAAGAAGCCTTTGAACCAGCCTTGGCTGATTTTAAAGGGCCCTGTCCTGTTACTAAAGTACATTCCTGCCTTAGATAAGAGGTCAACGGTCAAAACACTGGGAGCAGGAGAGATTCAATACCAAGATGTCTCTGCAGCTCTTTTTTGCCAGTATCTAACCATCTGAATGTAGCTTCCAAAAACCTGTGAGAAAGACTGAACTTCCTGTGTCTCATACTATATAACTAAGAAACAGAAAATCAGAAACTGTACATTGGAACAGTGTTTGGTATATGTTGTAGGTCTGTGTTTACAACCAAACACTGTAGAGTGTATAGGGTACAGCACGCTATATACAGCCAGATGATGTGGCATATAGACTGTATAGCACAGCCTATACAGTGGAGCATAGTGGAGTATTTAATGTACAGTGCAGTTTACACATCCAAACAGTATGGGGATTACAATTTACAGCACAGTGAATACAGCTGAGCAGTGTTGAATGTATTATGTACAACACAGTAAATACAGTCAAGCAATGTTGAGTGTATCATGTACAGCACAATGTATACAGCTCAGCAATGTAGAGTATTAAATTATTATTATTATTATTATTATAGAGGATTTATATAGCTCCAACAGTTTGTGTGGTGCTTTATGTTTTACTGAAATCAGTACAGTTACAATACAATTTAATACAGGAGGAATCAGAGGGCCCTGCTCGTTAGAGCTTACAATCTAAAAGGGAGTATCAAGTGATACAAAAGGTAATAACTGTGGGTGATGAGCTGATGAAGAAAATGAAAGTAAAGTTGTTAGGTGGAGGCAGGATAGGCTTCTCTAAAGAGAAAAGTTTTCAAAGATCGCCTAAAAGTGGCTAGGGTTGGAGATAAACAGATTGGGGTAGGGAATTCCAAAGGATAGGAGAGGCTTGCCGTATTTATTGTCCTTTCTCTTATTCTTCCTCTCCCTTCCATGTATTCTCTATTTTTATTCCTTCTCTTACTCCTTGGTGGGGGGGGAATGGGATGAGTGGCAGTGCTGGTGGGGGGAATGGGATGAGTGACAGTGCTGGCGGGGAGTTGGGATGAGAGACAGTGCTGGGGGGAATTCTGATCAGCCAACTTGGGTGCTCTTGATCAAGGTCATCTGCTGATCTGAGAACTGTAGTGGGGACTTTTAATGGCAACTATAATCACAGGTAGCGTTACTGTGTCTCCGAATTTGTGGTGTCTCGTAGCAGTGACACCTATGCCAAAATCAGGAGATAGGGTCTTCCCAGCCCATCCCACTTCACATTCCTCACCAGTCAGCTGATCTCTAGTCTTTGTCCCCCAGGCATGCGTAAACTGAATGGGCGGCTGCGAAGAGGCTGAGTGGGCGGCTGCGAACTCTAGGAACAGCCCAGCTGGGCGGCCACAAAAAAGGCTGGGAGAGCGGTGCGGGCTTTAGGAACAGCCCAGGATTCGGTTACCTCTGGCAAATCATCATTCGACCTCCAGGTTGAGAACCGCTGCTCTACAGCTTCAACAGCGTGATGTCAAAAAAGGGTGCACTGTCCAGTATGTAATGTACAGCAATGTGTTCAAAGCATAGCAATGTGGGTCATATACAACAAAAGTATATTGTATTCAGATTGTCTGCAGCAAAAGGGAATTGCACCTGTCTCTATTCTAGGTACAGGCAGAGGGAGTCAAAAGTGAAGTAATTGGACAGGATAGCACAGAGGACAGAGGGTGGAAGGGGACTACTTAAAGCGGAGTTCCACCCAAAAGTGGAACTTCCGCTTTTTGGATCCCCCCCTCCGTGTCACATTTGGCACCTTTCAGGGGGGAGGCGGGCATAGATTGCCGCAGTATCCGCGGCCATCTACTCTGTGTCTAGCCCCTCCTCCGTCTTCCCCCCGCTGTCTTCTGGGAGACACACAGGTCCCAGAAAACAGCAGGGACCAGTGAAATTGCGCAGAGCGACTCGCGCATGCGCAGTAGGGAACCAGGCAAGGCTTAGCTTCCTTATTCCCTTACTGAAGATGCCAGTGCCTGCACCCGGAGCCAAGGGACAGATCGGCTTCGGGTAAGGACATCGTGGGCGCCCTAGGCATGCAAGTGTTCATATATTAAAAGTCAGCAGCTGCAGTATTTGTAGCTACTGACTTTAATTTTTTTTTTTTTGGTGGAACTCCGCTTTAAAGGGGTTGTAAAGGCAGAAGGTTTTCTATCTTAATGCATTCTATGCATTAGGATAAAGAGCCTTCTGTGTGCAGCAGCCCCCCTCATACTTACCTGAGCCCCATCTCTATCCAGCGATGTCCATGAGTCCCTCGGCCATACGGGACTCTCCGTCCTGATTGGCTGAGACACAGAAGTGGCACCACTGGCTCCCACTGCTGTTAAAGTCAGTTAGCCAATCAGGAGAGAGGGACGGGGCCGAACTGGAGCTCCGTGTCTGAATGGATACCCGGAGCTGCAGCTAGGCTCGGGTTCCCCCATAGCAAGCTGCTTGCTGTGGGGGCACGCAACAGGAGGGAGGGGCCAGGACTAGGGAAGAAGGACCAGAGAAGAAGAGGATCCAGGCTGCTCTGTGCAAATCCACTACACAGAGCAGGTAAGTATAACATGTTTGTTATTTTAAAAATAAAAATAAATAGACTTTGCAATCACTTTAAAACATTACCTGTGCTTCTTATCCTTGTTGGAAGGCAGAGAAATCTCTCACTGGAAGAAGTGAAGAAAGAGTCTAACTTTACCAACATTACTTTGTTTTTGACCTGGAGTTCTCCTTAATGGTTATGTAAGCAGTTGAGCGCAGACTAGTTACTGTACTGCAAATTATTTCTATTGTTCCAGCTGATTTATACTTCCATAGCAGTGCTATCTTTATTTTTAGCTTAAGGGTGTACAACTTATTTCTGTTATCGGGTAACTTGCCAGTAAGCCAGGTCATGTTCTGCATCATAATCAATGTTCTAAGTTACAAGCAATCTATTCAACAGCCACTGAGATATAACAGCAAGGCTGAAACTTGTTAAAACATAACTACAGACATCAGCATAACTTTGCTAGCATTGCCCTGGCTGCAGCTCAAAAATCTTTACAATTTTTCTACTTAGTAGCTGGCCCTACTGAGGTGTCATCTCACCATGTATATTATCACAACACTTAAGATATTGTGATCACACTCTTCAAATAAATGAAAGTGTTTGCCATGAATAGGGAGGGCTACTTTTATTTATTTATTTTCTGCATGCTCAACACTTTGCAATGATATGATTTGCAGGCGTTAAAACAAAGAGCAGCTGAGGTGGAGGACTGTGCTAAGTGCATAGGAGCACTGAGAAGGATGCAGCGTCATTGCAAGCTGCCAGCAGGGTACAACGTGTTAAAAAGGTTAATTTTCTTTTTCTTGGAAGCCTAAAGTGTCTTAGAAAATCAAGACAAATGCTGTCCAAATACAGCTGTTGATGCTCAGTATTCATAAAAAGAGTGAGATTTACAGGGCCTGTTTTAGAAGACCCTGCAACATGCAGTAACCCATAGCAACCAAAATGCATATTTCAAGAACAGTAAAATAAAATCTGGTAGGTAGGATAAAAAATATTTTATTCTGCCTTGTTACCTAGTTGATACCCAGGTGCGATTTTAAAATGGTGCTGAAGTTGCAAGTCTTTGTTGCCCTTGTTAATATAGATTAGAGCTGTTTTACCCGGCAAAGGATTAGTATTTATTTTCCTTCAAATCCTGATATTTACACAGCTCTGCCACACAACCATGCAGATGAGATCACTTGTAGTTAAGAAATACTGTGGTATATTTACATCCACCCCCAGCCTGCTGACTGAACAGTGAAGGGGGAGAATCTGTTTGCTCACTCTGCTCTCTTCTCCTATTAACAGGTTCTTTATCCAAACAACTGCATGCAGCACAACTAAATGGCTCCCAGTCCTGCCGCTCCCTCTTCCAGTCTGAGTGCTGCTGTATGGGGAATTATAGGAGGCAAATACTAAAAAAAAATTCAGGAACTTACATTAGCTTTAAAAATAAAATGCCCTCCAAAACCCCTTGCCTTGAATTGTACTGTCTCCTTTAACTTTGTAAAATGCTGTGCAAACTGTTGGCGCTATTCAAATCCTGTATAATAATGATTTAATAATGCATTAGGCGCTGCATTAATATGGGTCTTTAATATAAGCCTTGAAATCAGTCTGAAAATTGGGACTAGTTTCAGGGGCTGCATTTAGTGTTGGTAAAATTCCAAGGCCCAATCCTCAGCTAAGGAGCTAAAACCATTAGATTCTGGGCTTACCTAAACTTTTACAAACCACTGAAAAAAAATTTAAAAAAAATATGAAGTGCTTCCAATATTGAAGTTAAAAGTGACAGGCGAGTTTTCTCTGCTCACATCAATCATAGCATGATTCCACAAATTAAATGTATTGACCAAAAACAAGTTTCAAAAACTTACATAAAGTGTTCAAACCAATAATGCAAAAAACATTAGGGCACAAAAAAAACATAAATTGTGTTGCAATACTCACATTGATGTCCTAGCTCTGCCCTAAGGTTTATTATAGCACTATAGGTATGAACCTATTTTACTGTTTCATAGGCATAGTAAAAGGATAAAGTTAACCGTTTTGCAGGTAAAAAATAAAATGTGCATTTATTTATTTATTTCTAAGGAGCCTGCACAATGTCAGGCTCCAGCAGACTCTCGGCATAGCTGTCTGCTCATACCTCATATGACCAGGCAGACAGTTACCTGAGAGCAGGAAGATCATTTGACTATAAGATCACTCACCAGCACCCTAGTGAACAAACAGCATCATATAGGCAAAGGAACACACCAGACAGGTCAGGGTTAAAGTTGTGGAGAAATTTACAGCAGAGATAGGTTACAAAAATAATATCCCCAGCTTTGAAAATCTCACGGAGCACTGTTCAATCCATCATCCGAAAAAGGAAAAAGTAAAGCACAACTGCAAATCTACCAAAACATGGCCGTCCACCTAAACTGACAGGCCGGGCAAGGAGGGCATTAATCAGAAGCAGCCAAGAGGCACATGGTAACTCTGGAGGAGCTGAAGAGATCCACAGTTCAGGTTGGAGAATCTGTCCATGGGACAACTATTAGTCGTGCATGCCACAAATCCGGCCCTCATGGAAGAGTGGCAAGAAGAAAGCCATTGTTGAAAGAAAGAAAGCCATAAGAAGTCCTGTTTGCAGTTTGTGAGAAGCCATGTGGGGGACACAGCAAACATGCGGAAGGTGCTCTGGTCAAATGAGACCAAAATTGAACTTTTTGGCCAAAAAGCTAAATGCTATGTGTGGCAGAAAACTAACACTGCACATCACCCTTAACACACCATGAAACATGGTGGTGGCAGCATAATGTTGTGAGGAATGCTTTTCTTCAGTAGGGATATGGAAGCTGGTCAGAGTTGATGGGAAGATGGATGGAGCCAAAAACAGGGCAATCTTAGAAGAAAACCTGTTAGAGTTTGCAAAAGACTAGAGACTGGGGTGGAGGTTCACCTGCCAGCAGGACAATGACCCTAAACATACAGGCAGAGCTACAATGGAATGGTTTAGATCAGTGTTTCTCAACCTTTTTACCTTCGAGGAACCCCTAGCAAAAAGTCTGAGATCTTGAGAAACCCCTGAAATAATGTTTAAATCTACAGCTCACGGAACATTGGTATGTTGATAACAAAAATTATTTGTAGAAATAGCATTAAATAAAAGAATATTAAAAAGGTACCTATTTAATGTGAAACTTGTGCTTTTTCTGCAGAGCTGATGCATTCTGGGTCCAACTCGAGATAAAAAGTGTGTGGTGGGGGTGGGGCAGCAGGGCAGAGTACAGGGGCTCAGGAGGGCACACTACATGAGGGAGGATGACAGTGGACATTACATGGGACAGGGGTCATGACATGGGACATGACATAGAACAGGGCACATTGTGGGGGGGACACAGCTGGGCACACTTTTGTAACAGCTTTCTTCTTCTGGCTTCATAACTCCTCCAGATTTCATAATTCCTCCAGTGGCGTGCTGTTGCCCGCCCGCCCTCTCCTATCCAGTCCACCCCAAATGATGTCACATACAACCACTCGGGAAAGACAGGAGGGGAGAAGGGGCCAGCAGGCAATAGCGTGCTACAGCCAATAGTATGTCAGCCGCTTCCCTGCCTGTGTCCGTGTGATCCTGAAAATTGCTGTTCACAGATGCTCTCCATCCAATCTGACAGACATTTTTTGCAAAAAAAAGAATGGGCAAAAATGTCACTCTCTAGATGTGCAAAGCAGGTAGAGACATACCCAAAAAAACTTGCAGCTGTAATTGCAGCGAAAGGTGGTTCACACAAATGCATGTCACACTTTTCAGATATTTATTTGTAAAAACATTTTTAAAACCATTTATTTTCCTTCCACTTCACAATTATGTGCCACTTTGTGTTGGTCTATCACATAAAATCCCAATAAAATGCATTAACGTTGTTGGTTGTAATACGACAAAATGTGGAAAATTTCAAGGGGTATGAATACTTTTTAAAGGCACTGTAGTTTGTATGCCATGGCTATGCTGGAAAATGCTCCAATATATAATACAAATATTTTCTGTTTCAATCGTTTTTATTAATATTTTAAAGAAAACAAGACGTGAATGATCTCTTAAAGTGGTTGTAAACCCTTACAGACCACTTTGACCTACAGGTAAGCCTAGATTAAGGCTTACCTGTAGGTCCAAGAAATATTTCCTAAACCTACACGGTTTAGGAGACATTTGCAAAAAGACAGGCACTGCTGTCTATGGCGCATGCGCCGTAGACAGCGGCGCGCAGGCGCACTGAGCATGCCGCTGCTAACGCGCGCTACTATGCGATGCCCATTATGCTTTACCTTTGCAGGGAAACAAAGAGGAAGTAAACCCATCAGGGTTTACTTCCTCTTTAACAGAGTGGTAAACAGTCCTCACTTGCTCTGTGCATGTAACAAAATTGGGACGGGCATAAGTGGGGAGGGGGAACAAAAGAAGAACTTCGCAATCGGGTTAATTCTTCCACAAGACCACGAGTGGGTACATGAGCATAAGCACATAGAAACAGAGAGAGCTTGCATCGAGTTATAGACTAAGTCTGAGACATCAATAACGTCAAACATTGAGAGATGCCATTCAGATAATCAGGGTATGAAAAAAAAAATAGATATACAAGGATCCTGAGATCATGATTTCACTAAAGTGTAGTCATTGTGAAAAGGCCTAAAAATCTAGGAAGCCCTCCCCCAGTGACCACAGCTTCCAAAAGATTACCTATTGCCCAGCAACATGACAGTCCCACATTAGGGACTCCTAGCCCCAAGTGCAAACATGAGCAACTAAAATGAGAAAAAGGAAAAAAAAAGTCATTGGAGCATATTGTCAAGGCTAGTATGAATCAAAAGAGTCTTAGAAGAAATGAGGAGGAGAAAGTAAAGGTAAGTCCATCCGGGGATCCTCTATCGATCATCCATAAAGTCAGTTTCATTCATTAGGGACCTGTAAATACGCAAGCTAAGGGGACCATATTTTGTCAAAAATGGATTGGATTGTTTATCCCATAAGACACTCACGATCTTTTCATTCAACATAATCCACAAGAGTTTCCTTTTGACTAGCGCAATATCTATAACAGGGCTTTTCCACACTGTCGCTATATCGATTTTGCCCGCTAGGAAAATAAAATAAATTAAGGTCTGAGTGTGTCGAGGCCAGAAAGGCACGCCGCTGCACGTCCACCATATATGCAGCGACATGCCTATCTGGCCTCAACCCCTGTAGCAGGAAGCCGAAGTGCCCGGGTACATCTTTGATAGATGCTCCGGCACTAAGTACCATCTGGCGTGGACTTTGTAGCTTGCTTCAATCAAAGCAACATTAAGAACACCTTTATGAATTTGTGTGCTCCATTTACGCCAGTCCTCTACCTCAGGGGCTATGGACAGGTCCCTTTCCCACACCACCTGGTAAAATAATCTAGCAGTAGAGTAACTGAACAATTTATATAGTGTAGAGATGCCCCCCTCAGAGTAGTATCCTGCACACATCTGATCAGATCAGAGCTTTCTTTCTGTAGTGATTTGAGGAAGTGGTAAATTTGTTGTAAATGAAAGCTCTCTGTGGGGGGCATCTCCAAACTTCCGGAGAAATGTGAGGGGGGACACATGCCTCTATGGTCAAAATAGTCACCTATGCGGTACAACCCTTTATTCAACCACCATCTGAATCGATCGGGTTGCATACCGAGAGGGAAAAGGGGATTGCCAAAAGGAGGAGCCAATGGAATGTGTGCAGACCGCAGAGGCCCCCCCTTCTGCAGCTCGTGTCCCATATATATAATGAGTGGGAGAGCGTAGGGCTCAGTATAGCTTTAGGTAGTTTCGGGGAAATCCAGAGGACGGGATCCATTGCCAATGGAAAGCAAACCTGGGCCTCTATTGTTACCCAATCCGGACAATAATGTCTGCTGTGAATTTGACCTAGCTGGGCTGGCTGTGTAGACACATATTTCCTGAAGTCAGGCACGCCTAATCCGCCCATTTCCTTAGGAGCATACAATGTGCTAGGGCCTTTAGTACCCCAGATGCAATGGAGCATTTTTTATTGAAACTGATACGTGGGGTTAACAGGGACCTGGATAAGCAAAGTTTGAAAGAAATATAACAACCCAGGTAGGACCCTCATTTTCACTGAGGCAATTCTACCCATCCATGACAAATTAACATCAGACCATGCCTTGACGTCCTCTAATAGTTTAAACAGATTTGGATAATTGACCTTATTTTATTTTTTTCAGGTACTTATATAGCGCCGTCAATTTACGCAGTGCCTCAAGGAGCTTACAACTTAAGGTCTCTAACATAGATTCGTACATATACTAGGGCCAATTTAGATTATTGAGTCTAAATACTTTGCAAGGTCGAAGGCGACATATTAACATTCAATACCTCCGAGGGAGGTGATGAACAGCAACAAATCATCCGCAAATAAAGCACATTCCTCCCCCCACTCTCAACCCCCAAAATGTCTGAATTCTGACGTATTGCTATCGCCAGGGCTTCCATGGCTATGACATTTCAAATATTTTTAAGGTGACTGCACTGCAAGGGAAAAAGTAGGCATTACATTTTTTTAAATTAAAGATTTGCTTTAAAGCCACGTTTTTATCAGAACAGGCCATGGCAAATGTGAGATTAAAGGGCTGTGGTGACCTAGCAAAAAAATGAAAAAAAATACACTGCACTACATCAGAAACAAATCAATGTCATGTATATGTCATGTAACATAATATTTTTGTGAGTCATTGGGCTCTGGATTCCCCCTTATCAGTTTTTTATATAAAAATTACCCAAGAATCTCATCATTTTTTGGAGTTTTTAAAAGGATCAAGAGGGTTAAAGTCAATGTAGATAATTTAAATGGTAATATAAGTAACATAATTTTAAATAATTGTGCAGAATTAGAAGCTACAAAATTGGGCCTCATCTTATTGTCAGTTTAGGTACAGGTTTTTAAATGCATCTGTGAGCTTCCAAATCGGTTTATGAATACTACATAAGATGCCTACTTTGGCAGTGTTGTTACTATAAGTGGAGGGGTGGAGAATGCAAACTTGTTTTCCGGGGCAAGGAAACTTACTGAGAAAAACATGTAAATATAAATGAAAAACTTACTTAAAAAGTAGAAGTAATAAACAGTAATTGTTTAGCAACAACTACAGAGTAGAAACTTATATGCATATTTGGCACATAAAATCCACTCTCATATACAGTTTGTGGAGTTGTAAAAGAAGCTGAAGCAGATTCCAAAAAGCCATTTCGTCACAAAGCTAGCATGTCTTTAATTTTGTGCCAGATCAAGGTTGATTAGTTTGCTATGATGCAGCCTACAATGTGCAAGTGCTCAGAGAATCTTTAGCGGGTGCATGTAATGAGCCAGGAAGTTGAGAAGATGAGCTGGAGAATGAGATTACACACTGCCGTGTATTGTTCTATGCTGGGTGCGTGAGCTACTTGGAATTGTCATAGTAATGCACAAACCAGCCTGGCCTAGACTGATCATGGTTCAGTTAACATCAGTGAATATCTAAGACCTCAGACTCAATTAATTCTCACCTGATTAGGATCAGTCTGATATTCCAACTAAATCAAATCTCCAGTCAAGTAGAAATCAATATTTCAGATTTTACTTTTAAATCACACTTATAAATAATAAAACCTCTGCCTCTTCGGTTAGACGCAAGACATTTTTCTTTGCTTTTTTATTAATTCTACTGCTATGGCATGCATGACAATTGGTTAGAAGGAATTATTTTAATTTGAGCAGGAGCATATAGAAGAATGAGATTAATTTTAATATTGTCAGATGAAACAATATAATTAAAAGGGAACTAAAGTTGACAAAAATTGCTAACAGGCAGGGTTTTCAGTTCAGAAGAGACGTGCAATGTCTCTTCTGCAATAAAATACATTTACCTGCCTGTTCACAATCCTATGTATAATGTGCACTGCATGCGCAGCTCGGTTTACGTTCCAGCACAGTGCCTGCATGCCGGGATCACTGCACTCCTGCGCATGCACAGAAGTGAAGTAATACCGCACCTGCCATTCATGATGGCTGAAAACCAGCACTTGGAAGAAGCCAAGGAGAAAAAGCCAACAAGGGATTTTGCAAGCATCAAACTGTTAAAACAGGTAACTATTTTTTACCTTTGTTCTGATTTAAAGCTTTGTGGGAAGGGCGGCATTGTTTTTTTTTTAACTTCTGCACTATCAGGGTTTTCAAAAAAATATTTTGGTTTTGCCTACAGTGTACAAGTATTTTTTATCAAGGATATGTAACCATCATTCTAGCAATATTAGTTTCAATAGAACATTCACAACAGATTCTACCAGGATTATTTTAGGAATCAAAAGCAAAGTGCAGTAGCCCCAGCAACCAACTAGAGGTTGATTTTTCCATTGATAAACATAAACATCAGTGTATCACCAGTTTAACCACCTCAATACAGGGCACTTACACCCCCTTCCTGCCCAAGCCATTTTTCAGCGCTGTCGCACTTTGAATGACAATTGCGCGGTCATGTTACACTGCACCTTAATTAAATTTTTATCATTTTTTTCCCCACAAATAGAGCTTTCTTTTGGTGGTATTTGATCACCTCTGCGGTTTTTATTTATTGCGCTATAAACAAAAGAAGAGGGACAATTTTGAAAAAACACAATATTTTTTACTTTTTGCTATAATAAATATCCAATTTTTTTTTTTTTTTTTAACAAATTTTTTCCTCAGTTTAGGCCGATACGTATTCTTCTACATATTTTTGGTAAAAAAAAATTGCGATAAGCGTATATTGATTGGTTTGCGCAAAAGTTATAGCGTCTACAAAATAGGGGATAGATTTATAGCATTTTTATTATTTATTTTTTACTAGTAATGGCGGCGATCTGCAATTTTTATTGTGACTACGATATTGCAGCGGACACATCGGACACTTTTGACACATTTTTGGGACCATTCACATTTATACAGCGATCAATGCTATAAAATTGCATTGATTACTGTGTAAATGTGACTGGCAGGGAAGGGGTTAACACTAGGGGGCGCTCGAGGGGTTAATGTATGACCTAAGGAGATGATTCTAACTGTGGGGGGAGGGGACTGACTGGGGGAGGTGACCGATCGCTGTCCCTATGTACAAGGGACACGCCATCGGTCTCCTCTCCTCTCTGACAGGACGCGGATCTGTGTTTACATGCACAGATCCACGCTCCTGCTCTGTTACCCGGCAATCGCGGGTGCCCGGCGGCCGCCGGGCACGCGCACCGGGTCCCGAGTGACGCAGCGGGCACGCGCGCGCCCCC